>NC_037688.1:34494425-34832003 GCF_003255815.1 Theropithecus gelada
GCTAATTTTTTTATTTTTTAGTAGAGACGGGGTTTCACCGTGTTAGCCAGGATGGTCTCGATCTCCTGACCTCGTGATCCGCCCGTCTCGGCCTCCCAAAGTGCTGGGATTACAGGCTTGAGCCACAATGATTGATATTTTCAATGAACAAAATACAAAATATGAAAGAAATGGATTTTCTGTCTCATAATCTAATAATCTAGAAATTTTATTATAGCACCCTACATTATACTTCTCAGAAGTATTTTATCCCATTAAAGGATGCATGTGTCAGGAAACCAAAGGTTTCTTATTGACACATACAACTCTATTAACATGGAATTCAAAGATAATTTTCCTCTGTAGTTAGACTCTGTTGAGTATTTTAAAATTCATGGGAATAATCAACACCCAAAAGAATCACATCTTTGGCAATGAAAAATGCATTGAGAGATTTTTTTAGAGCCTTTGCAAACTACTACTTGAGCTTATTATTTATGAACTCTTTGCTCTTTAAAATTGAGAACAAAGCAATTAACTGCAATTTCACACCTTCAGAAGACTAAGAACACAGTCTGCCATCTATTGTAAATTCCAAAGTGTGTTCTTTCACTTAAATTTATAGTTCCATTTTGTGGAAATGTTCCTCTTATTCCAAAGACTGTTTAAAATGAATCTTGTATTTTGTTCACTGAAAATGGGCAGTGCTGATTTTGTTCTCTAAAAAAAAAATGAACTTAATAGATCCCATTGTAAAAATAATTGCAGGGCCAACATTTGAGAACACGATCCACACAGGCAGACTGTGTCAAGTGGGATAAGATGCTGCTTGGTTTGTCATTGAATCTGTTGCTCAGAATTTGAGAAACATGAATCTGGATAACAACTGGCATCCCAGTTAGTAAGCATGACCACTTAATACGTACTCAGTGCTTCATGGATGCCCCTCAATCCTCAAAGGGACCATACTACACTCATGCTGCCCACTAACCTAATGTGCTCTCAGATCAGCTGAGACCACAGAGGGTAACTTTTAGCCTCAAGTCACACAGGTGGGAAGGCATCAATTTGAACCTACGTAGCCTGACCAAAATTTGAGCACTTTCCTCTATGCTACATTCTACCCAAAATGAGTAGCTCTCAATGACTGTGAAAGGCTAAACAAGATCAATGACATTTTATCGACATACTGCAACTCAACACCTCTTCCACCATTCTTGATGTCAAGAACAGAAATAACTCACTTAATTTTCACACTTAGAGAGGCTTAAAGAAGCAATTAGAATTTAACTTCTTTACCCTTGTTCTTAGGATCTCAATGTTGTCATCTTTCTTCATCCTACTGCGTGGACTTGACCCTTTGGCCTCCTCTTAAGCTGTTTTAGTATCCTACCTCCTTTAACCACCTGATTAACTAGATTTTTCAAAGAGCAGTTCTGTTCATTACCACTCTACTGCTCAAAAACACTTTCAATGGCAGCTCAGGACTATAGGATGAAACCCATACAACCCTGACTTCTTGTGTCTGTCACCCAGCTGTGTTTTCAACACTTCCCTTCCTTTTCCCATGAAGAGGTAACTTCTAATTCAACCACTTTCATATAATTCTCTTCCCGTCAACCTCAATCTCAGGACTATTCCACACATACTAAGATCTCGCCATGTTTAGTGGCCTGTGGCAGGCACTTTAATATATACGAATATAAACTCTGCATAGATCCTGCCCTCAAGTAGCAGATGTTAAGTAGTCAAGTAAGCCATGCATATGCTTACATAAAATAACCCAAAAGAATAACTAGAGCTTTAAACATTTTATCTAATTTTGGTAGTGTATATTTAGCTCAGTTATTTTGACAATAATAACTGAAACAGACTAATATACTTGGTACGAAAATGGTGGTGAGTGAGATTAAATTTATGATATTGACCTCAGGCGGATAGAAATGCACAGCCCCTTTTCTATTCTGCTTTCATTTCTGAATTTATCTTGTTATATTTTTCACCTTTTCCCCAAATACACTTACTTACTTTTCCACTACTGGTGACCTAGTTTTTCCAGTGTATAAGAATGTGTTCTCACTCTCTGCCTATGCAAACTATATTACAATATTATACTAATCTATCAAAGCTTAGCATGTAGCCCAACCACTAAAAAAAAATAACTTCCATTTGTGAGTTCCAGTAACTCTCAATGTCCTGCCTCAGTCTGTATTTCTGTCAGATCAGGGCTCTACAAACGTGTTGCTCAAAAAGAAACAGATTTCCCCCTCAAAAATCTCTTGCATACTATCACTGGTCTCACTGTATTTTTCTTTTTAAAAATAACGTACTTTTCCTTCCTGGTTTTTTTTTGTTTTGTTTTGTTTTGTTTTTGTTTTTTTTTTTTTTTTGTCTTTTTCCAACGATCTTTCCAATGCCAGCTGCTTCAAACGTTTATTAAGCCTCAGTTGCCTCACTTCTAAGTCAACAATAATGTTACCTAAAATCCAAGGTTATCGGGGGCACCCAATGGAACACTTGGCTGGGCGCTGTTACCCACACCTGTAATCTCAACACTATGGAAGGTCAAAGAAGGAGAATCACTCGAGCCCAGGAGTTCAGTACCACCCTGGGCAACATAGTGGGACCACATCTTTATAATTTTTTTTTTTAATTAGCTGGGGGTGATGGCACATTCCTGTGGTCCCGACTACTCAGAAGGCTGAAAATGGGAGGATTATTTGAGCCCAAGAGGTAGAGGTAACAGCGAGCCACTGCACTGCAGCCTGGGTGCCAGAACAAGACCCTGTCTCAAGAAAACTTTAGTACTTGACAATAGCAACTGAAAAAGTGGTGAGGAAGAAAAAAAGAGAAGCAAGATCCTAGACAGAGACGGCAAAAGCAAATATATTCCTGCCCTCAAGAATATTGTTGTATCATAGATCAGGGAACTATATAGACTTATCCAGCTCCAGTTGTTTATGACAGAGTCTTAGATACTGTGATGTAATCACAGGAGTGGCATCCCATCAGGTTTGCCATGTTCTATTGGTTTGAAGCATCTTACAGGCCCTGTCTGCTCTCAAGGAGAAGAGAATGATGTAAAGTCCTAAACATTCAGGAGTGGAAATCACTGGGGATCACTGTAGGGTCTGCCACACTAATTTATGTGGAAAACTTACAAACACATTTATATCAATTATCTGAAATATTAAAATTAAAGGTTTGATCAAGATATGCAGAATAATGTCCAAAGTCTCCATTTCACTGTGATTATGTACACATAATATTTAAAGTTTGAAATCCAAAAAACTCATGACAAGGAACTTTTAAAGACAATGGAAGGCAAAGAGAAATGATTAGTAAGAAAAACCAAACATTTGAGTTCTGTGATTATGTTTACATGTTTACCTAGGAATTTTCCATTTAAAAGTCAACCTATTCATGAGTCAGTTTTTCCTAGTTTTCTTCTGAAGAATAAAATAAAAATTATATGTGGTAAGCAAAAATAGCATAATAGCCTTGTACATAAAATAGAGCCAGCTGCTGAAAACCTACATCTTATCCCACAGCCAATATCTGTATTTGAAGGTCAGGGACTCACATCAGAGTTAAGTTATGCATAAGATCTTTATTAACTTGTAAAAAAAAAAAATATGTGAACATAATCTGGGCTCTCCAGAGAGAGGACCTATATTTTAAGCTAAAAGAAAATAGCTCCTAGTAAACAGTTTAAAAAGTTAGTTTACACTTTTATTAAACATTTTAAGCCTTTACTGAGAATCTTTTCTAGGTATGGAAATATTTTCTAATGTATAGAAAATTATTTATTATTCTAGATGTTAGGGATTGCACTAGCTATCTACTGATATTTATTTAAAAAATACCCCAAATTAGCAGCTTAAAACATTAAATGTAAATTAACACAGTTTATAAAAATCAAGAATCCAATAACACTTTAGCTGTTTAGTTGGGTTGTTCTAGTTCTGGCTTTCCCATGAGGTTGCCATCAAGATGGTGGCCAGAACTGTGATCATCTGAAGGCTTGATTGGGGGTGGGGATCTGCTACCAAAGTCACTTATATGGCTTGGCTGGAGTCATCAGTTCCTCACTATGTAGACCCCACTATAGGGCTACCCATGTCATGGTAGCTGACTCTCCCCTGAGCAAGTGATGCAAGAGAAAACAAGCAAACAACCAAGATAGAAGGTGCAATGTTTTATAACTTAATCTCAGAAGTGACATACCATCCTTCCTTCTGTATTATATTGGTCCCAAAGACCAATCTTGGTATGATGTGGTTATGGACTACACAAGGGAGTGAATCACTGGGAGACTGGCTCCTCCAGTAAAATACACATGAATGGGCCTTGCCGGAATAAATGTTTTTATCATGTTAGGTGGATTTTATTTCTGAAAGCAGTTAATAGTCCTTTTTTCAAGATTTTGAGAGTACAGATAGTATCTTTTTAAATATATGTTCTACATAGTGAGTGTTCTAGCAATTATTAAAAAATAGTGAACCAGGCTGGGTGCGGTGGCTTACGCCTGTAATCCCAGCACTTTGGGAAGTCGAGGTGGGTGGATCATGAGGTCAGGAGATTCAGACCATCCTGGCTAACATGGTGAAACCCTGTCTCTACTAAAAAAAAAAAAAAAAAATACAAAGAATTAGCCAGGCGTGGTGGCAGGCATCTGTAATCTCAGCTACTCTGGAGGCTGAGGCAGGAGATTGACGTGAACCCGGGAGGCAGAGCTTGTAGTGAGCCAAGATCGCACCACTGCACTCCAGCCTGGGTGACAGAGTGAGACTCTGTCTCAAAAATAATAGTAATAATAAATAATAATAAATAGTGAACTATTGTGTGAAGAACTACTGTGTGAAGATACATTAGAACACTCCTGGAAGAACTCAAAAACAAAGAGCCTGAGGGATAGGAAGACATGAAGGAAAGCTGGTTAAAAAATAAATAAATAAATAAATGAAACACTTTGAAAGGAGGGCAAACAACTAGAAACATGCTTTTGATGAAAACTCTTATTTATCCATAATATTGACTCATCCTGCATGCTTCACCTCAATACTCTAGTAAAGTGAATGCTTTACATAATTTGAGACACTTCATGGTACAGCTCTTCATATCAACATTCTTGACACATATGTGTTGCACTATATTCATTTCATAATATTTTGTTTCCACTTATTTCATCTTCTTTTCAAAGTATAGAGCTCCAAACTAGAAACCCATTCTGTCTGTTACATTATCAATTCCTGAATCCTGCTTGTCATACTATTTTATCATTGAGCATGTAATATTACATTGTATCATGACACATTAATAAGTCCAGGATTTATTTTCTAATGCATTGATGTTCAACATAATTTTGTTAAAAATTAAACATGAATCGAGATCTAAACCTGTTTCTACTCCTTAATCTTAGTCTATATCATTTCAAAGTCATCACCACATTCTTCAGCATGTCAGTCCTGTCACAATACTTATTCTTTTCCTTGGTCTGAAATTATATTTTTTCAGGATAAAAGGAGATATCTATATGTTTGTATTAAATACGTTCATATTTTATTTAATTTGTGTTGAATAATGGAATACTAATTAGTCATGAAGAAATAGAATTTCCATACCCATTCATGTTTTGTATAAATTTCAAAAACCTTGCTATAAATTACAAGGCTCTACGTAATCCAAATGACACATTCTCCGACTTCAGTTCTCTCTCAGCACATTGGCCCTTTTCCATTTCTTAATTAGGCTAAACTTTGGTTATCTCCAGATTTCTGCTCGTGGTACTTCCTTGCCCTAGAATGATATTGCCCAATTTTCACATGGTGGTTTAGTCATCTGAGTCCTAGTTTAAATACCAGCCCCCTTGAGGGAATTTCCAGGACCACACCTTCTGAATAGGAGCCCAGTTAAATTATTTTTTATCAAAACACTTGTTAAAGGGCCCTGTGCCATGGTTCACGACTATAATCACAGCACTTTGGGAGGCTGAGTCAGGAGAATTGCTTGAGGACAAAAGTTTGACCCTAGCCCCTGGGCAAGATAGCTAGACCCCATCTCTGCAGAAAAAACAAAAAATAGCTAGGCCTGGTGGTGCATGCCTGTGGTCCCAGCTACATGGGAGGCTGAGGTGGGAGAATCCCTTGAGCTTGGGAGCTCAAGGCTGCAGTGAGCTGTGATTGCAATACTGCACTGCAGCCTGAGAGCAAGACCCTGTCAAAAAAAAAAAACCTCATCAAATATAAATTTGTATTTATTTACTTGTTTACTAACTGACTCCTAAATTTAACGTTGAGCTCAGGGCAGTAGTTATATGTACTGTATTCACTTATTTGTAACCACATATGGTGCCTAGAACATGAAAGGCATTCAGAAACATTTTTGAATAAATGAATGTATAAACATCTCATTAATCAAAACCATTTTTTTAACTAAAATCCTTTATAAAATTTCACCCTCCATTCTTTTCCTGAGCAAACATTTAAACTCAGTTTTATGGGATTTTTGTGTCATCCTAAACCCAAATGATAAGCCTGTACAAAGCACATTTTGGGGAATGAAGTCAAAGCCATTCCCAGGATGGGACTCATCATATTTGCTTTCAGTGGACATGCAGGGGAAAAGCATGTCATCATGTCATCATCAGGTCTCATATGGCAAATAGCCGCCACATGAAATAAGGCAATTTCCTGAAACTGAAATGCAAAAGAGCACTAAGAAAATGTCTCTTTTAAAGAAATCAGAGTGAAACTGCCAGGTAAACGTCTATTTCCATAGACAACTACATGATGGAGATATTTCTTGTTTTTATTAAACCGTATAGGAAAGGCTGTAAAGAATTGCAAGTAAGCTAAAAAGTTGCATAGCTACACAGGAAAAGTGATTGGACTGAAAAAGTGGCCTTGTTTTTCTCTCCTCTCATTTTCGCTCTTTACCTTTCTCCACTTTCCTTTAGCATGCACTGAGCACAGAATCTTTTCTTACTGTTGTCTTCAGTGGATTATGTTTGTGATGATTACCTGCCTGCACAAACACAGCCATTCTTGTGCATTTATAGGAAAAAGAACTAGTGAACAATGATTATTCCTTTTTCTTTCTCCCAGGACATAGGAAACTCCTAGGAGAAACTGAGTGAATATTGTCAAATGCCTTAACAAGTAAGTGTAACAAATTCTGATTATGTAGTCAAAATGCTATATTTGAAGCTATTTTATATAATCTTCTAAATATAGGAAAGAAATTCAGGTATTCTGGCATCAATATTCTTTAAAAACATTCTGGAAAAATAAGTTGATTTGATTCTAGGTCTGACAAACTTTGTTTCAGCCTAAGAATTCTTTTGGTTCAGAGAAAAACAGGAATCAGACTAGTTATAACAAGTGATTACACTTAATATGTTTCATAGGTTTAGAGATTGAGTATCTACTATTTAAAGCTCATGGATAAGAATGAGAAAAAATGATAGCATGTAAATACCTAGAAAAACATTTCATTTTAATCTTATACGAATATATAATGCTGGGAATAAAGCTGGACATAAACACAGTTGTAAAAAGGACAATGTATCTAAGAGAATTGCAGTAATTCAAACATTTATTTTGAATCTTTACAACATTGGTTTGTATTTATGCCATACTTGTGTTTAACATTGACATATTCCTTTATATTATTGATAGACACATTTCTTTATTCCTGTGATGATACAGGGAACTAAATAAAAAATCTGGTTTGCTCAAATAGAGCATATTACCAGATCAACTGTGCAATCCTCATGATACAAATGTATGCATTTGCATTCAGTATTTACATAAGCAGGCCCAGATAGACATACCTATCATACTGATGGTCCCAGATTTTCTTTAATTCTGGCATATGGAATAAGATGAGTAAATACAGTTTCAGACAGTCCTACAAGTCACAGTCTGAATGTGATTTATGGGATGTGAATTGCTCCCCTGGAGTGAGTAATGTGAAGAGCCAGAGGAATCTAAATTCTGCTCCAGGGGTTTGACTGAAATGCTGGCTCACAGATTCATCTTTTGCTGTTGACCTGATTGATTCCCATGTGTGATGTTTACCCAAGTGGTCTTCAGGGGAGTTTAGGGATTTTCTATTGATGTTTCAAACTTACATTTTCCTAGAGAAGAAAAACAAAAATCTCAGCTCTTTCCATGCTGTTGGTTATAAATATAAATCCTAATTGTGGTGACTTGGTCTTCTCCAAAGAAAGTACCTTGGTTCTCATTGTAGCATTACACTGTGGGAAAAACACCAGGTCTGAAGTCAGTAGACTAGAATTCCTATTTTAGCCCCTAACCAGGGTTTCTGGCCAAGGACAAGTCACCTCACTAATCTAGGTTTCAGTTTTCTTTATATCTAAACTGGTATAGCTATAATATGCCTAAATATTTTATAAAGTATAATATCACTTGAATAGTTCAAGATAACTTAAAGATACACATTACTTATCTGAAGCAATCCCCAAAATAACAAGGCAAATAATAATTAATAAACCAACAATGGACATAACATGAAAGGAAGAAATACACAATCAACCCAAAAGAAGTCACAAAAACAATAAAAAATAAGCAATTACCAGGTAAGACTTATATAAAACAAAAGCAAGATGGTGGATTTAAACCCAACCACAATAATCACATTAAATGTTAACAGTTAAACCATTGAAGACAGATTTTCAGATGGGACAAAAATCAACAATACTCCACTTTAGGATGCCTGCAAGAAACCCACATTAAATATAAATAAATAAAAGTATAAAAAAATCAGATAAAGTAGATTTTACAGAAAGTATATACCTAGAGACAGAGGGTCATATAATGATAAAGCAGTCATACTAAAAAATTCACCAAGAGCACATAATTCTAAACCTTAATTCAACTATACTAGCAGAGCTTTATAATACAAGGGGATAAAACTAATAGAACTACAAGGAAAATAGACAAACCCACATATTCTAGTCAAATATTTAAATACTCCTCTTTCAAAAACTGATAGAAAAAGTACATAAAAACTCAAGAAGGACATAAAAGACTTGAACATTATTAACCTACTTGACCTAATTGACATTTATAGAACATTACACCAAATATAGCATGCTACACATTATTCTAAAATGCACATATAGAACATGCCAGGAAATCCACAAAAATCTCCTAAAACTAAGTTTAGCAAAGTTGATCTAAAAAATCAATATACAAAAATTACATTTGTACTTACTAGGCACTAAAAATTGATATTAAAAATATTGGGCCAGGTGCAGTGGCTCACACCTGTAATCCCAGCACTTTGGGAGGCTAAGGCGGGCAGATCATGAGGTCAGGAGATCGAGACCATCCTGGCTAACACGATGAAACCCCAACTCTACTAAAAATACAAAAAATTAGCCGGGTGTCGTGGTGGGCACCTGTAGTTCCAGCTACTCAGGAGTCTGAGGCAGAAGAATGGCATGAATCCAGGGGGCTGAGCTTGCAGTGAGCCCAGATTGTGCCACTGCACTCTAGCCTGGATGACAGAGGAAGACTGTCTCATAAACAAACAATATTTTAATAAGATCAAAACATGTAGTACTTAGGAATAAAATGGATACAGATGTCATTAGTTTTTAGGAAAATACAAAGTAAAATCACTAGATACTACAATACACCTATTAGAATGTCTAGATTTTAAAAGACTGTTTATGTTAAGCACTGGTGAGGATATGGAGCAACTGGAACTCTCATATTCTGATGGTAGTAATGTAAAATGGTGCAGCCACTTTGGAAAACAGGCACTGTCTTAAAAAGGTAAATATGCACCTACTAATAACGTAGGCATTCCAATTTTATGTATTTAAACCCCCAAAATAAAAGTATATGTCCGTGCAAATACTTGTACATAAATGTTCAAAGTAGTTGTAACTAGTAACAACCCAAATGTCTATCAACTGGTCAGTGAATAAACAAAATTTGGTATGTTCATACAATGGCACGCTATTCAGCCATAAAAGGAGTGAACTGATGCATGCAACCATATGAAAGAATCTCAAAATAATTGTGTTGAGCAAAAGAAGATGGAAACCTTCCCCCCAAGAAAAGAGTACATACTCTATAATTTCATTTATGAAAAGTTCTAGAAAATGCAAATTATAATTACGGAAATTAGATCAAGATTTACCCAAGGATGGAGGTATGAGGAGTTAAGGTGGGAAGTTTTAATAGGAAGGAATTAAACGGAGAATAAAAACACGAATGGAAAGATAGGTGTGTTCATTATTTTGATTGTGGTGATAGTCCCATGGGTATAAATATAATTGAAAGTTATCAGATTGTATACTTTATGTGCATTTTGTGTATCTCAATTTTACCTCATTTAAAGTTGTTTTGAAAACCGTAGGAAGTGCAATTATAACCAGGCTTAAAGGATGTGTATAGCCCTATATGTATATATTAGGGAAAATTTAAGCGTGTTTCCCCCAAATGTTTAATAAACTACATTTCTGAAATGTGATTAAAAACAGGTTCTATCCATGGGCACTTCACAACTCTCCTCTGTTTTAAATGGAGCGGATAGTTTTTTGTCTGCCAAGCACAAAGTCAGAGTCCTTAATGGGAATAACAGAAGGCTGGCCTAACCAGTAGCTTATCTGATTTTTAAGTACTTTCTATGATCAATAAGATAAGGAATTAGGACTTCAGGCACTTGTCACAGAGTTCGATTCTTAACTGACTGTTGCCAATGCCATGGAGAAAATAAAGCTAAGATAACGATATTGGAGAGAATTTTTTTTCAATTACATCTCATTGAGTCATTTGCTCAGATTCTAGGAACCCAATTATTTGGTCCATCTGACTTTCATATGTATTCCTAATGCTTTTATTATAAATAATCTGTCTTTAACAAGCATCAGAAGTAAACTCTCAGGAACATCTAGCGATATATGTATGTGTCTATATATTATATACATGCAAATACATACGTGTGCAGCTTCTGACTCTTGTACCATTTACAATACAGTGCTCCTAAGATCTAGATCAAAGAGATTCTCTCTTTTCATTTCACCAGTTTTTAAAATTCATAATATTTGGTTGGTTTTACATATGGACAGTGTCGTGCTGAGATAGGAGGGGGAGTTTGACTCCAGAGGCAGACTGGACTCTTGAGGTGCTGTTCAGACAGTTTTGTGCAGCTTCTCGTGCTAGTTGACTTGGATTTCACATGCCCAAAACAAATATCCCATGTAAGATGACAAAAAAAAAATCTACAGGAAAAAGTTTCATGATTACATGTTAAAAATATTGAATTAAATTTTTAACTAGTTTCTTTAGAGTAGCACTTCTTGGAAACATCACGCAGCAGCTAAGTCAAGAGTGGTAGACAACATGCAGCTCTTTCTGAAGTTTATTTAAGCTCCAAACGCTTTTACATAAAGGTACCTATTACCCATACACTACAAGACTTCTGTAGTGTACGATTTGGGAATGTTTTATGGCTTATTAGCGATAATCCTGGGAGGTTGTTATAATTAATTAATTAGATCATTTGAAACACTTAATTTATTTCACTAGAAAATTAAAACCCCAGGGGATTATAACTGACAAAAAACAAATAATTCTTGCAAATTAAACATGTCCTCTAAAAAAGAAAATGAACAAATACCAATTTTAAAAACTCTATACAAAGCAAAGGATGACTCTTGGTATGTAAAACTAAAAGAGAACAAGATAATATGAGAGAAACAATAAGAGAAACAAAGTCATTTCAAATGGTTCCTATTTCCACTAATAGGATTTCTAGAAAGATAAACTGAAGACAATGAGGACGTAAAGGTAATAAAAATTAACATGGAAAAATTTATGAGGCTGCAAAGAGACATCAATATTCAGATCAAAAGGGCCTACTAAGTATGAAAAAAAAATCCCTGCATTGACACAATCTTGTCATAGTTCAGCAAAAGAGAAGGTGCTAAAAAAGTTGTTAAAGGAAAATGAAGACACCTACAAGGAAATGAGAATCAGTTGCATCAGACTCACCATTATCAGCGCTGGCTATTAAAAGACAACAGAATTAATTCTTTAATGTTCTCAAGCAAAATTGTTTTCATCATGGAATGCCATACCCAGCTGACAAAGTGTGATAGACAAAGATTTTTTCAGACACTCAAGGACTCAGAAAATTGACTTCTTTCTACCCACCCAAGACACACACACACACAAGATAAGATTATCGTAAGAAAAAGTAAAGCTAGTCTAGGGGGTTGCTAAACGGAGATTCCAAGAAGACATCCACCTAAATATAAACAAACAGGGAAGCAAAGGACAGTAAAAAGAGTGAGTTTGAGAACAATGGAATGTACTGTTTTCAATAGACGGCAGGGGTGAAAAATGGAGGGATCAGAGTGCTTTTGCAAATAAGGTATGTATTTGCTTTTCTTAAGAAACAAAAGGTCAATTAGAATTTTTGGAAAAAAAGAAAAAAGATAAGTAATGATGCAGGGCAGGCAAGCCCCAGAACTGGAGCTTAGCTCAGAGGATTCTTGGCTTCACCCAGGAAAGAATTCAAAGGCAAGTTGCTGGTGTTAGACAGCAACTTTTATTGAAGTGATGGTGTACAGCAGCAGCAGGGATATCACTCCTTGCGAAGCAGAGCTACTGCATAGGCAGTGTGCCCAGGGTGGCAGCTCAGAGGCAGTTCTTCAGTTATATTTATACTCACTTTTAATTATATGCAAATTAAGAGATGATTATCCAGAAGATTCTAGGAAAAGGGTGGTAACTTCCAGGTCATTGAGTCATTGCCATAGAAAGGGGCAGAGGTAACTTTGGGTGTTGCCATGACAATGGTAAACTGGCATGGCACACTGGTGGGTATGTCTCATGGCAAGGTGCTTCAACCCCCTATCTTCTGTTTTAGCTAGTCCTCAATGTGGTCCAGTGTCTGAGCCCCACCTCCAGAGTTAAGCCTGCGTCTGGAGTCAAACTCCACCTCCTAACTCAATACAACATTGTCCATATAAAACCAACAAAATATATTATGAATTTTAAAAACTGATGAGAATTGCTTTGATCTAGATCTTAGGAGCACTCTGTTGTAAATGGTGCAAGAGTCAGAAATTGGAATCTTTGAGATGAAAAATAAATACAAACATTTTAGCTTGTCTTAAGCAATATTTGCATAGTACTACTATGTAAATAATGTTTGTTGATTTATAATGTCTAGAATCTGCTAATAGTAAGCATGGAAGGCAAATATGGTTAGAGAATAAGATATGAATATTGTCAATTTTGAAATATTATCAACCACAAAAGTAGACTTTGCCTAATAGAAGATGCAAAAGTAGGAGAGAAGATGTAAAGGGTAAGAGTGCTGATTGTTAATCTTACCTAGTTGACTGCCCCAAGTATACTAGAAAGCATATTATTTAGAATGGCTGCAATAACTAGAAACAGAATGATAAAGATTATATTGGCTGGGGACCTAGAAGAAGGGGGGAGTTCTTCTTATAAGTCCTCTGAATTTTTTTGCTTTGTTAATGTATTCATTTGTGAGGGCTGCCACAATGAATGATCACAACCTGTATAACTTCAACAGAAATTCATTTTTTCACAGTTCTGGAGGCTGGACTATAAAATCCTGGTGGGTTAGCAGGTTGGTTCCTTTTAAAGCTTCTGACAGAATCTGTCCCACGCTTCTCCTCTAACTTCTAGTGGTTACCAGCAAGCCTTGGTGTTCCTTGGCTTGTAGCTGCATCACTCCAATCTTTGCCTCTGTCTTCACATCGCATTCTGTGTGTGAGTGTCTGTGTGTGTGTCCTCATATTTCCCTCTTCATATGAAGACATCAGTCATGTTGAATCCAGGACCCAACCTGAATATGACTTTATCTTAACTAATTATATCCGCAAAGACTCTGTTTTCAAACAGTCTCACATTCTGAGGTTGTAGGTTAGACATACATTTTTGGGGGGAATGCTGTTCAACTCATGGCAGTCATCATATATGCAAGTATTAGTTAGATAAAGAGATTCATACTTTGAGAATGATTATCTCATCTAAGTTCTCTTGATATATTGTAGAAGCATATTTGTTTGTTGGAACCCCTTCTCCTATTTATCCTAAACAAATTCCAAATATGAGGCTTGGCTGCAGAAGGTTGATTAAGGAAGCAGCCATATGAACATGCTTTTGCCCTTTCTGTGAAAACTCTTGTACAAAACATTGTCTATGGTGTAGTTTGATCACCCTTATGTAAGGATTTTTGTAATTCATTAATTTAGCACCAGAAAAAGTTGCTTTATAAAATGGAATGCTTCCTTTTATTGACTAATTAAGAAATATTCATTTTATTTCCCGTTCTGTCTTCACTGACAGAAAATTTTTCTGCTACACATAGAAGCAAATTACAGAGAAAATAATTGCCTGTTTATTGGAGAAAAGTCTCCCTCCTTCCAGCAATTTTTTGGATAATTTACCTTGTCTATTAATTAACTAATTGACATTTAGTCTAACAAATTCAGTCTGTTACAGAAACAGGAAGCTGAGCAATAGACAAATACAGTAGCTGAAAGGTATCCATAGCAGTGAGAATAAAGACGAGTGCTACTTTACGAAGCAGAATTGGTGGGACTTTATACATGGAGTGAAGGAGAAAGAGGGGAATGCTACTCCGAGGTTCAAGGCTGCACATGTTTGAGAGGGTGGCAGCTTATGCTGACCAAGAAAAAGAAATAGGAACATATTTGGAAAACAAGAAAATGAACCCAGACTTTCCTCTGGACTCCTGGTTTTCTGACCATTGAGTGGAGGGCCAGTGAAGTGCCCACACCACATAAGCAACATTCATTCATAGGTTGATTGACTAACTCTGTGAATTCATTCAACAAATATTTATGTTTATCACTTCACTTTTGTTGATACAGAGGAAAATAAAGACAAGTCCCTTTTCTCCTGTAACTTACATTCTAATGGAAGAAAAACATAACACATGGTCAGCTAAACATGTCACGCAGTGTGAGGTAGTAAGATGAACATAGAGAAGAACTAAAGCAGGGTGAAGAATAAAGAAACATAGGGATGCTGGTCTAGCTTCTGTCACCAATGAAGGACTTTCTGAGGGATTAGAGCTGAGCAGATGCATAGGTGAAGTAAAAATCTGTGGGCATCTAGAGGGAAGAGCATGTGCAAATGCCCTAATGCAGGTGCATTGTCCGTCTGGGAGTTAATAGGAGCTAGGCAGATAGAGGGACAGAGATTAAAAAGGAGTCTGGGATATAGGAAGGGGCCAGCTGTTGTAGGGTCTTGGAGGCCATGGTAAAGGCTTTAGATTTCACTCTTAGTATTTCTTTTTCTTTCTTTCTTTCTTTCTTTTTTTTTTTTTTTTTTTTGAGACGGTATCTCATTCTGTCACCTAGGCTGGGGAGTAGTGGCACAACCTCAACTCACTGTAACCTCCGCCTCCCGGGTTCAAGCAATTCTGCCTTAGCCTCCCAAGCTCAGCTAATTTTTTGTATTTTTAGTAGAGACAGGGTTTTGTCATGTTGGCCAGGCTAGTCTCGAACTCCTGACCTCACGTGATCCACCTACCTAGGCCTCCCAAACTGCTGGGATTGCAGGTGTGAGCTACCATGCCCGGCCTCTTAGTGTTTTCTAATTGACCTTGTGTCCCTTTACAAAAATGGTAATATTTTGCTGATGATAGTTTTCTCCAGATTCTGGGCCTTGACATCTGTCTGTTCCTCAGGAATGTTTTAGACTACATATTCCTAAGGACTTTGTTTTGCTTGTTACCTACAATCCCACCCCTACCACCAACCCCAATTGAGTAAGCTATATGTGTATGCATATTTTCATGTGTCCAGAATTACTCTTGACAACAGCAAAGTTTAGACCAAAGGTCCAGGTATTTATGATGAGCCCCTTTTTTAAGATGCATGTTAGATGGAAAGAATCTGTTCCCTAGAAATTTAATTCTGAAATCTCAAAACATAGCTATAACTAAGAAAAATATTTAGGGCAAATGTTTGTTAAGCTAATTTATCATAAATCCTTATGGGGCCTCTTATTGGCTAAAATATTTTTAACAAGTTAATTATCTCTCTGTATCTCACTTTGACCATGTGTCCAACCAGGGGTGCAATAAATGCATGTCCTAGAGATAAAAAAAGAGGCACAGATTCTGACATGACATGCAGAATAACATCTAACAGATAAACATTAACGATTATTGTTGTTAGGCATGTACTTAAAACCTGAATATTAATAATACATTTATATTCTTAAATTTTTAAATGACAGTCTTAAACTTTAGAATCTTAAGTTTTTGCTCTAATTTACATTGCTTAAATGAAATAATTTGTTACGTCTCACTTTAATTAAAGCCATTAATAACGTGTTAATATCATGTTTGAAGTTCACAAAGTTGCATGTACTCTGACTTGAGTGTATTTATAGAAATAATGCTTTCACGTAAGTGTTCTCAGCACATCTCTGCATCTGCAATGCTATTTCACAAATTAGATCAACAATAGTTTAATAACATTGTCTAACAACCAATGTAAACCAATTGGAAATATTTTCAATTGACCCACTGTATCTTATAAAACTCATTGTAAATTTTGTTGAGCTGTTAAACACCTTCATATACTTAAATAAGTTACGGATAATGGGATTTGGGAATTGGGACAGTTTTTAAAAATATCTATAAGCTTTCTCCCCCCTAAAGGCTTGTTATATACATGAACTTCTGTCACAGGCGTTTGTTGTACAGATTATTTCATCACCCAGGTACAAAGCATAGTACTCGACAGGTATTTTCTCTGATGCTTACCCTCCTTTCACCTTCCACCCTATCGTAGGCCCTGGTGTATATTTTTCCCTCTATGTGTCCGTGTGTTTTCAGCATTTAACACCCATTTATAAGTGACAACATGTGGTATTTGGTTTTCTGTTCCTGCATTAGTTTGCTAAGGATAATGGTCTCCGGTTCCATCCACGCTGCTGCAAAGCACATTATCACATTCTTTTTATGGCTGCATAGTATTCCATGATGTATATGCACCACATTTTTTAAAAATCTAGTCTACTGCTGATGGGCATTTAGGTTGATTCCATATCTTTGCTATTGTGAATAGTGCTGCAATGAATATACACATGCATGTATCTTTATGGCAGAATGATTTATATTCCTTTGGGCATATACCTGATAATGAATTTGTTGGGTTGAATAATAATTCTGTTTTTAGTTCTTCGTGGAATCACCACACTGCTTTCCACAATGGCCAAACTAATTTGCCCTCCCACCAGCAGTGTATAAGCATTCCCCTTTCTCTGCAACCTCACCATCTGTTATGTTTTTTTTTAATACCACCCATTCTGACAGGTGTGATATGGTATCTCACTGAGGTTTTGATTTGCGTTTCTCTAATTATCAGTAATATAGAGCATTTTTTTCATATGCTTGTTGGACGCATGTATGTCTTTTGAAAAGTGCCTGTTTGTCTGTTGCCCACTTTTTTATGGGGTTGTTTGTTTTTTGCTTGTAAATTTGTTAAAGTTCCTTATAGATTTCTGGATATTAGACCTTTGTCAGATGCATAGTTTGAAAATATTTTCTCCTATTCTATAGGTTGTTTGTTCTGTTGGTAGTTTCTTTTGCTGTATGGAAGCTTTTAAGTTTAATTCGATTCCATTTGCCCATTCTTGCTTTTGTTGAAGTTGCTTTTGGCACCTTCATCATGAAATCTTTGCTGGTTCCTGTGTCCAGAATGATATTTCCTAGGTTATCATCTAGGATTTATAGTTTTAGTTTTCACAGTTAAGTTGTTAATTCATCTTAAGTTGATTTTGTATATGGTGTAAGGAAAAGGATCTTATCTTCTGAATATGGGTAGCCAGTTATCCCAGGACCATTTGTTGAATAGGGAATCATTTCCCCATTGCTTGTTTTTGTCAGCTTTGTTGAAGATCAGATGGTCATAGTTGTATGGCTTTATTTTGAGGCTCTCTATTCTGTTCCATTGGTCTATTTTTCTGTTTTTGTCCCAGTATCATATAGTTTTGGTTACCGTAGCCCTGTTGTATAGTTTAGAGTTGGGTAACATGATGCTTCCAGCTTTTTTCTTTTTGCTTAGGATTGCTTTGGCTTTTGGGGCTGTTCTCTGGTTCCATATGAATTTTAAAATAGTTTTTTCTGGTTCTGTGAAGAATGTTATTGGTAGTTTGATAGGAATAGCATTGCATCTGTAAATTGCTTAGGGCAGTATGGCCATTTTAATGATATTATTTCTATCCATGAATGTGGAATGTTTTTCCATTTGTGTCATCTCTTTTTTCTTTGAGCAGTGTTTCATATCTCATTGTAGAGATCCTTCACCCTTGGGTTATCTGTATTCCTAGGTATTTTATTTTTATGGCAATTGTGAATGAGATTGCGTTCCTGATTTGGCTCTCAGCTTGGCTGTTGTTGGTGTATAGGAATGCTAGTGATTTTTGTACATCAATTTTGCATTCTGAAACTTTGCTGAAGTTGTTTATTAGCATAAGGAGCTTTTGGGCCAGGACTGTGGGGTTTTCTAGATACAGAATCATATCATCTGCAAATAGGGAGAGTTTGGCTTTCTCTCTTCCTATTTGGAGGCCTTTTATTTCTTTCTCTTGACTGATTGCTTTGACCCTGACTTCCAATATGATACTGAATAGGAGTGGTGATAGAGGGCACCCTTGTCTTGTACCAGTTTTGAAGGAGAATGATTCCAGTTTTTGCCCATTCAGTATGATGTTGGCTGTGGGTTTGTAATAGATGGCTCTTATTTTGAAGCATGTTCCCTCAATGCCTAGTTTATTGAGGGTTTTTAATATGAAGGGCTTTTAAATTTTATCAAAGGCCTTACTGTGCCTATCGAGATAATCACATGATTTTTCTGAGGAATTGGGACTATTTTTGTTTTGGTTTTTTTTACATTTTTAATACAGTTTTAGTCAATTACACGTTCTTCATTTGTTTGGAAAAGTAAAGAAACTTAATATTAGAGGAAATAATTTTGCAACTGTGTTGCAAAGAGATTCTAATCACTCAAATTAGGGAGGTTCAAACTTGAGTATGCATACGGAAGAGCTTGTAAAACCAGTTTGTGGGGCCCTGCTCCCAGGGCTTTTGGTTCTGTGGGTAGGACTGGGAACTGGGAATGTGCATTTTTCACAAGTTCCTTGGTAATTCCGATGCTACTACCTGGAGACTGCCCTTGGAGAACTAGAGCAGTATATCCTTTTTATACAACTATCGTGCATATATTTTAAAGTTATCTTAATTTGTGCATCTGCTCACCTAAGATGATTATATGTGACATTTCTATTTCTCACTTAATTTAATAACTAACTTTTGAGAACTGTGGGCAAGAAGGATACTATGTTAACACAAGAAGCAATAGTTCTGCACAGTGAGATACTTTCCAACATTTTTCCAAAGCACTGGGGATACACCAAGCACCAAAGTCCATATGAAAGCAGTCATCTATCCATAGTCGAATAAAATTCTGTGGGATAAGGCCAAACCACACTCTCACGAAGTCAATTTGGCTTAGAATGTGTCTGCATGCACACATGTACATAATCCATTGAGTTAATTGATCTAAAGGGAACAATCTGGACCATTTGGAAATTCCCTGCTTCTTGATGAAGTGGTAAGAACCACAGTTATTCAACTATAAAAGTGAATTTTTGAAAGGTCATAATGAGCTTTATTCACCCTTAGACCCGGGGCACCTAATGGGCTTGCTCTGAAGAGTGCCTTTGAGGGAATTTATTTGACTTGGGCAATTTTTCCCTCAAAGTAGATGCAAATTGACCTCTCTTAAAAGAAATAGCTCATAGACCCAGCAGCACAAGCTAGCTTATGGAAACTCAGATGGCAGAGCCAGGAGGATGGATCACTGTTGCTCTACTCCTCAGTAAAAAAAAAAAAAAAACACAACGAGTGTGCTTCCTTCAACACACCTAGATGTCCTTGCTGACCCCATTCTCTCTTCACGTAACTGGGCAATGATTAATTATTGCCATAGCTGATTAGGCTTCATGATGTATGCTTCTCATTGCCGCCACCTCTGTAAGTGACCTTGCTTCAACCCGGCACATCGGTCTCAGCCCAATACCGGGTAGCTTCTCACACTACAAAATGCAACACGAAAATTGGTTCTCTGTCTTGCAATCAGAGTAGCCTGCCACCACAAACACACACACACACGCACATACACAGTCAATGTGAAGGGAAGGATGAAAAATAGAGACAAAAGACAAAAGGAGAATTTTATAAATGTCTTTGATTTGACCAGTACTAATATATTGCTTCCAAATTATGTGCTTATGCCTCTATTTCTGCTCAAATCAGAGGTTTGGACTTTTGCTGTGTGTGTGTGTGTTTTGTTTTGTTTTGTTTTGTTTTGTTTTGTTTGTTTGTTTTTTGCATCAGGAAATATTCACTATTCAGGGTGATACACAAAGCACATAAAACACTGCCTATCTCATGAATACTTTGTAAGTGTGTGGCAGATACATGCGTGGTGTGGTATGGAATTTTGGAATGGGTGGTTGACCAAGACTGTGAAAGTGAAATAGAAGTAAAGAATGTGAGGCAGAAACCAGAGTGAGGGCCCTTGAGGGACTAGCATGAGAGAGGGTAGAATGGAGCTGGAGACCCAGGGAGGGTGGAAAGGCATACAGATGGGCAGGAGCAGTAACGGGGGGTCAAGGAGAATGTCAGTTATGGGAACAAGATTTGCCTGAAGTGCAGATCACAGCTCACTGGAGTGTGACAGTGGGTCACAGAGTGATGGCTCAAGTTAGAGAAGAAATAGCCAGAGTCTGTGTGGCCAAAGTCCCACTGCTCTTCAGATGAAAAGTAAACAAAGGCAGCTCATAACACATAGTAGCAAACAGGGCAAAAGGCTAAGTAGAATCAGCTCTCCTCATGAATTTTAAGGGTTTGGGGAGCAAGGAGAATTTCATGAAGCTCACTAGATAACATTCAGCCCAGGTTATTAAAGAAAGCTGAGAATGCCTTGAAAAAGAATCAAATCATAAATACAGTGGTTGGAAAAAGATAGTAGAGGTAGCCAATTAATAGAGGATACAAAGCCAGATTACCTTGCAACATATATAGGGAGAGGTTTTTTTTAATATTAATAATGAAATATCTTGTATATGTATTTGTTGAGGAATGCTTCTAAACCTGGATTTGCTACTCAGTAAAGCACTGAAATGCAATTTCTTCCTATATTTACTTCTTTCTAGGTAACCAAAGACCCTACGTTGTCATAGTGGCATAAACAGCAGTCATTTGTTAATTTCCATGTGGCTAGGAGTCAGCTGGCAGTTCTGCTGATCTGAGCCAGGCTTGCCTGATGAGTTTGCTCATGTGCCTGGTGTCTGTTAGCTGCATTGTGGGCCGGAAGCTAGCGGATCTAGGATGGCCTTGGCTGGGATGAAGGAACACTCCGCATTTCTTTGACACCTCTCTATCATGGAGTATTCTCATGGTGAATCCAGATAAACATAGAAGAGCACAGAAATGCGCTAACATTTTTGATACTGCTGCTTGCTTTCAAACTGCTGGTGATCTATTGGCTAAAGCAAGTTACGTAAGTCCAGAATAAGCGTGGGACAGAATTAGGGAAAGGTTTGGTAAGGGGGGAAGTATGACCATTAGAGGCCACTCAGGCATTCAGTCTACACCACCTGATTTTTCTTTAATTGTAGAAACTGAAACAATTCTGAAAGGCTTACAATTCACTATATTTAACTATCTGGGAAAAAATGCCCTGCTGTATTTCTTTTCTGCCTTTTTTTCTATAATTATATGCATTTCCCATTTTCAGTTATCCCACTGCACTCATTTTCACAACTTTGCACTGTTCTTAAATGCCATGATTTTTTTCAAGCCTGCATAACATTCTGACTTGCAGTTACGGTGTGTTAATTTAAACATTTTCAAATTATGGAAACCTTATTATATACAAGATTGCTTCCTTAGGTGAGTTGATTTAATTGGAAATTAGTGGGTCAATCATTCTTAAGTTCCTCTGGGCCTATTAGCAAAATACTTTCCAAAATATTTGTTCTACTTTCCATTATCAATTACAAATGCACCGTGCTCTCTCCAACCAGGTGTATTACCTACCTTTATAAAATATTGGCAATAAGAATAATAACCGCAGTTACCTCAGAGGGCCATAGTTGGTACTCACTGAATGAATCCATAGGAAGTCACAGAATGGTGCTAGGTATTAGCTAAGCTCTAAATAAATGTTAGTAAAATTATGAATAGTATGCTAATTTGAATGTGTTTGATTTTTCATGATTAAGTTTAAATGTTATTCCATCTGCTTCTGTGAATCATCTTTTTATTCTCTCTTCTCTCCTTTTGACTCCTAGCTTGTTATTTTCCATCATCTGAGTTTTATTTCTTTTGCTTCCCCTACCGACTTCTATTTCCACATTCTGTTTTACATAAAAAATACTGAATTTAAAGTTTTTATAAATTCTTTACAGGACCGTATTATATGAAGCAAATTAAATTCCCGGTTTCCATGTCCTCCAGTTTCTATAATAATACATAAACAGAACAAACGGGATCTGGAGACAAAGACGAGCCTGGAAATACCTTCAACACTGTTAAATATGTCCATTTCCTTATGCTTTTTCTCAATAACTGAAATTTCTCCATTTCCCTCCATTTCCCATAATGGAGTTTGCCCAGACCAATCGAATGATGATATCACTAGGACAACACCATCAGCTGTTTTGACTCTGGCTATGCTATTTCTATCGGGGAGTTGGGTAGTTTCTCTGGAAGTGATAAGAAGCTGGAATTGTTTGCTTCATGAAGAGTAGCACACTCTAACACTAGAGTTACTCTGTGCGTGAAAGATAAATGTCTTCTCCCCTCACTTTGTTTTATTGGCAACAATTAAGCTGATTTAAAAATAAATCCATGCTGCCTCTGTGTGGACTCCACACTCAAACATTCGTAATTGCTCCCCGAGTGTAATGGCCTAGATGTTAATTTTAGATAGTTGAAATGGCAAGTCATATATTTTTAAATCATTGAGTCATTTTTAATTAATGTCTATTTGTTTTAATTTTGAAGCTCTGCTGAATTAATCAATAATGGATGTTGAAAGCACAGGCCATAGTGATAAAGTTATGTGACTTCTTTTTCCTTTGCAATTTCACAGATAGAAGATTTATTTTTACTGTAGATCTCAGCAACCTCAGTGTGTGATTTTATTTCGCCTGATTAAGTGAGGAAACTTTCAGCTTTTCACTTAAAGGATGCACATTAGGGCTTTTCTTTGGCATACTCAAACTGCCTGCATCACTACTCTTGCCTTTTGAAGCCATTACTAAGTAAAATAAGAGTGACTTGAACAGAAGCACTGTGATACCAGGACAGTCAACCTGGTAACCAGAGGACTGCTAAGTTACCAACTGGTGGGTGGTATGGATATGCCAGGCAAAGGAATGATTTACGTCCCAGGTGGACGATGCAGAACAGCATGAGATTTCATCACACTACTCAGCATGGCGCACCCTGTAAAAATGAATTGTGTATTTCTGGAATTTTCCATTAAATATGTTCAGACTGCAGTTGAGCGTGGGTAACAGAAACTGTGGAAAGTGAAGCTGTGGAAAAGGGAGGACTCCTGTATTTTTAAGGAGTTGGCAGAGTGAAGATTTAAACAGCTCCATCAGATGAAAACTATGATTTAAGAAACTCAAAGGGAAAGGTATTTTTTAAATATTTGAGGGTCCTTGGGTCCATGTGTAACCCTGCAAGAAGGAAATATGCTAAGTAAAAGAAGTAAAGATCCTTTGAGATTTTAAAAAATCCTTATTACCTACCCACCACAAAATTAGAAAACAAAATTGAAAGTTGAAATTTTGAAACTGATTCCAAGCGTTGTTCTGAATGCAGTGAGGGAAGGAAATGGGGGAGAGAAAGATTTGGTTTCTGCTATGGCCGAACAGTGCTTTGGCCACCCTTGCTGTGGCACTCATCTAGCAGACAACTGCACCACTCCTGCGTCACAGCTATACCTACAACTCACTTTGATAACCCTGCACGCACCTCACTACCACCACTGCAGAGAAAGTTCTAAAACTGTGGCACCAACAATACTTTCATGGCCAGGTGGCAGATCCCCCAGAGATGAAGAACACAGACCTGTATACTATGGGGGCTCACTTTACAGCATGTTGATAGCAAAGCAATCTTATTCGGCAAATACTGTATGTGTAGATTTTATCAGTTTCTCTCCCGGAAAGATCGTGCAAATACCACACTGTCCCATGAGAAAACAGATACCTGATGATTTGAAAAGATGTTTTAACTTTTAAATGCAGTGGCATTTATCTAAGGGATTCCATGATTCCCAGGACCACCAGTTGAATTGCCAACAACACCTGTCTTCCTCCCCTTCTGCCATAAAGAGAGGCAGATTCTTAATGATGTTGAGAGGGTGTGTCCTCTCCTCTGCTTGGGTCAGGAAAGATGCTAAAACAAGAAGGGTTAAGTAGGAAAATAATAATTTTTTTTTTTTTTTTTTTTTTGGAGGCAGAGTTTCGCTCTTGTTGCCCAGGCTGGTGTTCTATGGCGTGATCTCAGCTCACTGCAAGCTCCGCCTGACCTGAAGCCTCTCGCTCACTGAAGGAACTCTCTACCATAAAACATGGTGAACCATTGTCAGAGGTTGCCATTCTGAAACAAGAATAGTGTAAATCCTCAAAACGGAGCTTTGACTAATGTGGTGAGCACTTTACATAAAGATGGTGCAAAAAATGGTGGATACGAGAAATAGGAAAAATATCGCACAGCCAGTTCTCACTGAAAGACTGGGGGAATAGATATGCGTTGACAGAAAGTATAAGCAAAGCAAAGCCCTGCTGTGACTCTAAAACAATTGTCAGAATGACCTTTGTACCAAGAAAAACATACTCCTGCGTTATTATATGACAATTGAAAAGAAAAACTAAAAATGGTCAACATGTAGTGGAGACAGGACATAGAGAACTGAACATTAATCAGGAAAAATACTACTATATCAATGATTTCTTTATCTTTTTTAGCAACGCAAAACTGTCAAATAAACTTCTCAATGGTAGTCCATTGAAATGGGG
Organism: Theropithecus gelada; assembly: GCF_003255815.1. Lineage (NCBI taxonomy): Eukaryota > Metazoa > Chordata > Mammalia > Primates > Cercopithecidae > Theropithecus > Theropithecus gelada. Next base: position 34,519,571 of record NC_037688.1, read on the forward strand.
GAGAATATCCTGGCAGATTGTGTTGAGTAGTGGTGGGTAGAAGAAAGAGTGGAAGATGTGAATTCCTGCATACTGGACCCCTCCCACTTATCCTTCTAAGGTTGCCCCCCAGCCCCAAACAATTCATTTTAAAACAATATTCTATGATAAGAAAAATATATGGAATAATCAGCAGTGAGTATTTCATCACAAACAGCCCTCAGAAAAAAACCAAGGTAGGAAGCATATCTTGAAGGTTCCTCCATAATATATCTATATACTCTACTTTATTTTTCTCCCATGATTCATACCTATGAGGATGCTTACAGGCTTCCCAAGTTCACCAATATGCTGCCTATACACCTGCTCACTCCAAAAGCCAGATGTCATGAAGCTGATCTTTACTAATACCTTTCCTTTCAATTGATGCTTACTTGGTAGCTGCTTGTGGCAAGGTAATACACTCAACATGGAAGGAAAATAGAAGTACCAGACACTACCTAACTAACTCTGAGACCTGTGGCCAACCCTACTACTTTTCACTGCCCTCTGTCACCTCTACAGGAGGAAGGATACTCTTTACTAATAATCATAACACCTATTTAGTGAGAATCTACTGTGAACTCTCATACACTGTTGGTGACTTTGTAAATTGTTTCAATCACTTTGGGAAACTGTTAGAAAGTATCTACTAAAGTTGAGTATATCTACAGTCTCTGACCAAGAAATTTCAATCTTAGGGGTAGTGTGTGTATGTGTGTGTACATAATGTGTGTGAATCTTAAAAAGAAGAAATCATAATAACAAATACATAAGTAAACCAAAAGCTGTCGAATGAGTAAATAACTTACCACATACTCATTCAATGGAATTGTATCCAGTAGTGAGCATAAACAAACTGCAACTTCTTGCTTGCTATAACAAGGATGAGTCACAAAAACATGTTGAATGAATAAAACCAGATACTCCTCTCCCCAAAATAAGGCAAACTTGATATAAGGCATTAGAAGTCAATGTACTGGTGGCCGGGCACAGTGGCTCATGCCTGTAATCCCAGCATTTTGGGAGGCTGAGGCGGGCAGATCACTTGAGGTCAGGAGTTCAAGACCAGCCCAACCGAAATGGTTAAACCCCAACTCTACTTAAAAAAAAAAAAAAACCTGGCATGGTGGTGTGCACCTATTGTCCCAGCTTCTGGGGAGGCTGAAGCATGAGAATCGCTTGAACCCAGGAGGCGGAGGCTGTAGTGAGCCAAAATCACACTGCTGCACTCCAGCCTGGGTAACACAGTGAGACTCCATCTCAAAAAAACAAAAAACAAACAATAACAAAAAGAAGTCATCATCAATATGCTGGTTACCCAGTCTCTATATTGGAAGGTGTCCTGGCAATGGCTGTTTGGTCAGTCTAGATTTGTTTGTCAAAATTTGCTAAGTTATATACTTATGATTTTTGTACTTTTCTGCATGTATGTTATACATTGATAAAATTAAAAAAAGAAAATCAATTTAATTTATCCCATTAACAGAATAATGAAGAAATTAATAAAAGCGTCACCATTGATGCAGAAAAATCAATTTAGAAAATTCAGCCTTTGTTAATGAAAACTTTCTTAGCAAACTTGGAATAAAAGGGAACTTCATTAATCTGATAGAGAATATCTGTAAAAATCTTTCAGCAAACCTTGCATTTCATTGTGAAATATTGAAAGCTTTCCCTTGAGATTAGGAATAACACAAGGAAGCCTGCCATCACCAATTTTCTCTGACATTTTACTGAAAGTCCTAAGCAGCACAATAAGGCAAGCTTAGGAAATGAAGAAATAAAACTGCCATTATTAATAGATGACTTGATAGTGAGCACAGAGTGTCCAAAATAATTCAGATGTAAGCTATTTTAATTAATATGTCAGTTTAGCAAATTCAGTTTGTTATGTACACACAATGAAAACAAAAACTAAACTAAAATGTAGAAATTTATAAAATCAAAATACATAGGAGCAGGCATCGGTCTATTGTAAAGCCATGTAAGACCTCTACATAGAACATTACAAACCACTCTTTTATAAAATGATAGTCTTTGAGTAAAGCGGTTCTTAAACATTCTATCAGGACCTTCTAAGTAGCAAACTTTGAAGTCTTTATTTTAATGATGCTAATCAATGCTAACACACTTTTTCCTAATTTCATTCTGAGGCACAAATGACTCACTGCTCTATAGTTCCACTTTAGGGTTAATAAAATATGATCTCATTTTTTCCTTTTGAGTCACTGAAATGGCTTTTTAGCTTCTTACAAAACATCAAACTTTCCATTTTAGAAAGAAAAAAGATAATGCTGTAATTGGGAACATTCAAAACAATGGTTTTCAAGTCCTAATATAAATGTAAGAATTGCAAAAGGTATTGTGCTTGAGAATCATCATTGGAGCATTTGAAGGGACTGGGACTCTTCTGGCCAGCCATCTGGCTGGTTAGCAATACCCAGTCTTCATTTAGAGTCATCCTGGATCACTGATGTGCTCTTGATTGAAACATAACATCTTTTAATCATGCATTTATTCAACACATATTTGATGTGTGCTTGTCTGTGACAGGTACTGTGTTAGGAACTAAAGATACAATTACGAATTAGATCAGTGCTAGAATGCCTTCTCTCTGTCCCTCTCTTTAGCCTATTCTATTTCCACATATATTTTATTTCTCACATATATCCTGTTCTATTTCTCACATACATTTCAATTTCCATAAAGATATCCTGTTGTCACATAGCAGTGTTGTTTAGCCACTGTCATCCCTCCTGTGTCTCCACGTTTTGTTTCCAGATCAAATAAGGTGTTGAGATTTTCTTTCCATTAAAGATCTGAGGAAATAAAGATAAGAGATTTATTCCAAAACGTTAAAATTATGATAGAGCAAGTGCTGTTACATTTTAAGGGGTCATTTGGTGGCTAAATACGTACGACAATAACATGCGTGATGACTGGTTTCAAAAGATCACACATGTATACAAATAGAAGTTTCCTAAGATACACTTTTTCTTTTACTAAGTGTTACTTAGCACAGGGTAATTTTATTTGACTTGCAATTTCTATTGTAAAACAACAAATGTGAAGGCTCCAGAAAGCAATGAACTGAGGTTGTGTTGTGTACTAAGTTTCAGGTTGTAATATTTAATAATTTTTAGACATACGTCTTATCACACCTATATACATAAGATGATGTATTTATGCATGGTTCAAAATACATATCAGCTTCCCTTAAATTCTCTTTTGATATTACTATACAAACTTTACAAAGTTTAAAAAAAGTAGTTACCATCCTTAGAAATAATAAAGAAGTAGTTACCATTCTTAGAAATAATTTTTCCTCAGTTTTCTTTGCTTTATATGACACGAAACTTTTCCCCAGCTTTTGTTGTTGTTTGTATGTTTGATTCTATGTAAACTAAGTTCTGCTTATGGCCATTCTAATATCTTGCTGGTGTTTTGTAGGGTTGCTATGACTACAGAACTTGTGGGTTGTTTTGGGATTTGAACAATGAGAACACATGGACACAGAGAGGGGAACATCACACACCAGAGCCTGTTGGGGGTAGGGGACAAGGGGAAGGAGACCATTAGGACAAAGACCTAATGCATGTGGGGCTTAAAACCTAGATGCCGGGTTGATAGGTGCAGCAAACCATCATGGAACATGTATATCTATGTAACAAACCTACACGTGTTCTGCACATGTATCCCAGAACTTCAAACAAAACAAAACAAACTTGGGGGTTGTTTTCTTCGAAATACCTGTCTTTTTGCTGCTTTTTCTTTACTTTTAGTACATACTAAAATTTTCTGTTGATCCTCAAGTAAATATACATAATTTGATTTAATTCATCATTTCTGGCATTTGGAATGTAATAAACTCTGGATAAAATTGTGTCATAATATTAAGAGTTAGAATTGTCGAACTCGAAAATCTAGAATGTCATAAGCTTTAGGACCTCTGAGGAAAATATAGATGACAATATTTCACTGTCCCTAAATAAGCTTTTGAATATTAACTTCAAACACCAAGAGTTTTAAAGAGTGAAAAACTTGTTGATATTTATTTATTTACGTTATTCCTAATAAAATTATTTTCTCATCTGTGCAAATGGTCTGCAACCACGCTGAAAACAACCCTACATATTTAAAGACATGGTTACGTTTTAAAAAGAAATCTAGTGCTCTAAAATTACAGACCAATTTGAAAATAGAATAAAGCCAGTGAGAGGAGATATAACAAAATCCAGCACTAGGCATACAGTTATTTGCACAACTGGTGTCTAAGTGTCCCCAAAGGAAAAATCCGTGACACCGACCGTATGCTAAGGAGCCAGACCCCATCAGTGAAGTCAGTGGAGTGGTTCTGAACATGCACCGTTGAACTGAGATCTCACAGGTGAGGAACAGGTGAAAAAAGAAGGGAAAAGATGTTCCCGGCAGAAGGAATGGTTTGTGTAAAGCTTTTTGGCCGAGATGTACTAAGTGAAGGATAACTGACAAAGTTTCAGCCTTTTTGAAGCAGAGAGAACAGAGGATGTGAAAAAGTGAGGATGCAAGTATATGTAGGGTCCAAAGTCTGATTTTCCTGTGGGCTCTGGCAAGGAAGGTTGTATTTCTTCTGGGACCAGTGGCCACATAGAAGGGCTCCAATCATGTAGTTGTTGTGATCATTGATTGCAAAAAAAAAAAAAGAAAAAAATCTTGGGTCAAAAATAAAATAAATGAGTAAAAAGGAAACAATTGGAGAAACTTAAATAGTTAATAAATATTTGGTTTTACAGTGGTTCCCCCTCATTCCATTTTCCATGGGTTCAGTTATTCACAGTCAATAGCATCTGAAAATAGGTGAGTACACTAAAATAAGATGTTTTGAGATAGGGAGACCACATTCACATAATTTTTATTACAATATATTGTTATAGTTGTTCTAATGTTATTCTCTTACCGTGCCTAATTTATATATATGTACATGTGTATATATATGTGTGTATACATACGTGTGTGTATATGTTTATATATGTGTGTGTGTATATATATACGTGTGTGTATATATATATATATAGAGAGAGAGAGAATGCATTTGGTACTATCTGCAGTTTCAGACATCTACTAAATATCTTGTAACATATCACCCATGGATAAGGGGGACTGCTATATTAAGGAGTTTGTTTTCGTATTTAAGTTGTGACAATAAAATTGCAGATATGTTTTCTAAAAGATTCTTAAGAATATAGTGATATTTAGAGATGAAATAATATAAACAGTGGAATGTTCTAAAAATAATAGAGCAGGCAGTGTGGGGGTACAAACAAATCAAGACTGGCCATGAATTAATAATTGAAGCTGTACTAGAATGCTGATGGAGATGAAGATAAATGAAAAAGATGAAGGGCTTTTCAGGAGATAAGAGTGGCAGACATTGGTGAAGGCGGGAGTGGGTATGAAGGTTACCAGGAGATGGAAGCATCAAGGTTGACTCCTGTTTCCAGGCTGCATACCTGAGTGAACAGGGATGTCATTCACTGAGAGAAGAAACACATGCAAGGACAAGGTTTTATGGTGGACATTAGGAAACAGGATGGGGCCCAAGAGCATGGTCTTCATTCTAGACATGTTGAAATTGGAATGTCTTTGAGATGTCAAAGAAGATGCTGAGTAAATGGCTGAATATATGTATCTGGGGCTCACAGAAAAGGTCTGGACAGGATGTAAGATGGTACTAAAGCCACAATGATGGAGGGGATCTAGGGAGAAATTCAAAGAAGCTTACATCAGTCAAATTATCCATGGCTCTATGGGCTGAAGGCAGCAAAAATGACCGAATATACAAAGAACAGGAAGACACTATTTAGTCAAATAATTCTGGTCCTTTCTAAAAACATCCACTTCCCACAGTTATTGAGAACAGACTACGATTAACTCATTTGAGTTTTCTACATTTTTCTTTCTCTGATGGTATCAATGATGTAAGAAAACAAGCAAAGAGACGAATAGAAAACAGCTACAGAATAATTAAAATTTTACATAAATATGCAAAATGAAGTATGTCCAAAAGTTTTTGAGATTGGCTTATGTAAAACAGAAGAAAATAAGTAAAATTAACAATAATAGCAAAATTAAGCTCATTATTTTAATAGTATTCTATGTTTGTCAAAGAACTTTTAGAATTAGAATTTGATTCAAGGCTAATAACTACATTTTTGATAGATAATTCAATACTATTTATATTTCATAGAGACAGAAATCCAGATATAGAGATTTGCAAGATTGGCTCTTTAACGTCATATTCCCAGTTAGGTAATGAGCCAGAATTAGAACTAAGAACCTGGTTGTGTCTTGTTTGAGTCTTTTCCCATGATAATTATTTCATATAATTCATCTCTAATGGGTTCAATAATGTCTTTCCCAAATTCACGTCTATTTAGAACCTCAAAATGATTTGGAAATAGGATATTTGCAGACTTCATTAGTTAAGGATTGTATTAAAATCAACTTGGATCAGGATAGGCTCTAAATCCAACGAGGATTCTTATAAGAGGCAGAAAAGGACACACAGAAGCGCAAAGAAGGCAATGGGAAGACAGAGGCAGAGATTGAAGTGACGTGTCTATAAACAAAGGAACACTAAGGATGACCTACAACCACCAGAAGCTAGGAAGCCCCTAAAGCAACAGCCACTCTTGTACCTTGATTTCAGATATCAAGTCTCCAGAACTGTGAAAAAACACATTTTTGTTGTTTTAAGCCGCGCAGTTTGTAGTTCTTTGTTACAAAAGCCCTAGGAAATGAATGCACCATAACTTATATAAGGGAATTTTTATTTACTAATAAAAATTTCTTCATGAAGCCAAGTATTTTACTCTAGTGTCTCTTTAAATATGTAACATAGATTTTTCTGTGGGGAATCTGAAAGTCGGGGGAATTCAGAATCATGGATAGCGGTTAGATTAAATCATTAGTTTGCATTTTCAGTTGCAAGTGGTATGAATGTTATGCTTGCTTTTATTTGACATATAGGGATTCCTTCTAAATTTATCTCTAGACTTCAATTTGCTTTCTTATATTCTTATCCAAATATCCTTCCTTTGTCAAAATTACTGGATTATAAAATCACTGGGTACAAGGATCATGTTTGTAAACATTTAGGTAATTACCTGTTAAATTGAACAATTGAGATACTATTCACTGACTTTGCACCAAAACAAATCTCTGAAGTGATTTGTATTGTTCCACTGATCCCTAATTTTTGAGCCTTATATAACAAAATCTGGAAGAAAAACCTTTCTATAGCTAGGAAAAAAGTACCTTATTTAAAATTTTCTTTCTTTCTTTTCTTTCTTTCTTGAAGGAGTCTCAAACTGTCACCCAAACTGGAGTTCAGTGGCATGATCTCGGCTCACTGCAACCTCTGCCTCCCGGATTGAAGCAATTCTCCTGCCTCAGCCTCCCGAGTAGCTGAGATTACAGGCGCCCACCACCATGCCTGGCTAATTGTTGTTGTTGGTTTTTTTTTTTTTTGTATTTTTAGTAGAGATGGAGTTTCACCATGTTGGTCTCGATCTCCTGACCTTGTGATCCACCTGCCTCAGCCTCCCAAAGTGCTGGGATTATAGGCATGAGCCAGTGCGCCTGGTCAAAATTTTTAAATATCACAAATCCAGTGCAACTTGCTGTCAGCCTACATTACTCCATGGCTTAAATGTTTTATTTTTCAGATTGAGTTTGCCTTTTTGCTTGTCAATCACGTAGCTACTATACTATGTAGAATGGAATTTGTCCCTAGTAACTTTCTAATCTTTTTATCTAGCTTCACCAAACTCACCCATCCCTTCCTTTTTATTTAAAATAATATCAAGATTTACTTTTTCCTGAAAACCATTTTTAGCAAAAATCGAGGATGTGTCTCTCCAGAGACATAATAATTAGATTATGGTGTGACTTCACTATTTCAAATCCGTTCATTTGTATAGCACTTAAATGCCATCGCCTTCCTTCTTGACCACTTCATTGTGCTTGTGGTGGAGAGACTGAAGGAACACACAAATGGACAATGGCCAGATGATATATAAAATTAGAACGTTGAGCAACCTGCAGCATCTACAGTCTGTGCAACTCCCACCTCTGAGCCATAATCTGCAGCAACTACCAACCCACTTTAGGCAATAACCAGTTCAGGGAGCCAAACAACAACCCCCTTAACACTTGCCCCCAAAAAACCAGGACTTGATTAATAACTGACAGATTCTCTAATTTTTGACCAGCTTCCAACTTAATGCCAATGGGAGAAAACCTTACCCAGCGCAATGAGAGAAAGCACCCTTACCAATCACACAGGATGCCCCACTGTGGTTAGCCCACTTACAGCTTACCCATGCCAACAGCCTCCAATCAGGATGTAGCCAACGCCTTCTCTTTATTCCATTACAAAAATTTCCCTCTCCTCTGCCTGCTTTTGAATCTCTGCTAGTTGCAAATGATGGTGGCTGACTCCCTTAGAGCACACTCTAACTATCCTTTGCTTGTTTTCATTTGGGTAGTCTTCACTGGTAATAATAACCAATGATTTCTAGTTGACTGAAGCTCATAAAAGAGATTTCAGTATGACTGCCAAAAGCAGAAACATAGATTCTGCTATTGCTGTTTTCCATGGCTGATTCTTCTCCGTAACTTAGATTTCATGATATTTCATCCCATTTTTCAACATATGTTCTCTGTACTCATAATCCAACTTTGTAAATATGTGTTCAGTGGCAACTGGATTCCTCTAATCTCCTATTCTGCTGGCTTCTACAGTCATGCATCATATAATAACATATCAGTCAACAATGGACTGCATATATGATGGGGATCTCATAAGCTTATGACACTGTATTTTGATGTACCCTCAAATACCCTTGTATTGCAGTACACCGTGCCTTACAGTTGCCTACAGTAGTCAGTACAGCCACATGCTCTGCAGGTTTGTAGTGTAGGATTAGAGGGCTATACCATATACTCTAGGTTTGTAGTAGGCTATCCTCTACATTTGCGTAAGTACACTCTGATGTTCACACAATGACAACATTACCTAATGACACATTTCTCAGGACATACCCCTATTTCTAAGTGACACATGACTATTTTTATTTCTATTCTTCCATGTGAATTCCAACTCATAAATACCAATATGCTATGAACTGAAATGTAATCACATAGAGATTCTTATTTTCACTTTGTGCCACATTCACAAGGAAAACTTAGAAATTGTTTCCCAATAATTCTCTGTTGTCTCTACCCAGATGATTTAAAATATGCAGAATAAGGTTTAAAGTTTCTTAATTTTAAAAAAAAATGAGTGTTAATTTTTTGAGGGGAGATGCAATCTCAGGGAAAAAGACTGGGAGGAAAAAGAAGAGCAGCAAGGAGTAGTAGGAAGCAAAGACAAAGTGGTGCATAACTGAGAAGCCAACTGGTCAGTAGCCACACAGGGCATCTCTGTGCTGTCTGTACAGCAACTCCCTACCTCAGATCAACGTGTCAGAGGACAGAGAGAGCAATGTATTCTCCAGCTGTCTCCAATCTCCTGTCTTTCATTGGTCAAATTTGCCCCACTAGGAGTGAGTGAGTCCCTCCCCGTTTCCACCATGGGTCACTGGAGCCTTTCAGGTACCCACTGGTGAAGCCGTAGGGCACTCCTGTGGTATGGCACTTCATGCTGACCAGAAATGGTGGGAAGAGTCACAGTCTCAGTGAGTCTATCAGGTGAAAACTTCCTGTTGGAGCTTCTGTGTCTCCCATCCAGTGATTAAAAAAAAAAGAGTCCTTTCCAGAAGCCAGCCGTCCTCTGCGGGGAGGACAAAGTAGCTGGTGTTGCTATTAGACAATGTGTCTGTGGCCATGGTTTGGAGGTTGCTGTAAAAGCTGAGACTTTCCATGAATAAGAAGTCAGTAGCCCAAGACAGAGTGAGGCCGGGAGAAATGTGACCTATGCAAGTTTAACATGGGAAAATAGAGATAAATGAAAGTCAACAAAATAAAGCATCTTGAAAAAATTAAATTCCTGCAAAAGTAGAAATAGAAAGCTGTATATTCCAGAATTTATGTTATTGGAATAAATAGCCACCTGCCCTCCCAACAGAGTGAATAAATAAAATCATAATATTTAATAACGTTAACCCCTAAACCATTTGTCTTCAGCTGGTGTGAATAGAGAGAAACAGTGAAAATTAGATTAATCTACCCCCTGAGATTGAAGATTTTAGTTAGGCTGACCAGACTAACACAAAATACAGAGAAAACATAAAACATATTTTTATGTCTGAAAGTAGTTATTTTGAGGGAAAAGATCAATATTGTGTTTGATGTATAAATATATTCCATTCCTACACACAACAAGGAAAAAGCATTAATTCAAGGAAAATCCATACTAAATGAGATGCCACAATGTTTTTAGCTGTTACCATTTCACTGGGAAAAGAAATGCTAGGTTGAATAAGAAATACTAATTGCATGAGAAAATACTGATAACATTATTTTAATTAGCATGAATTTGTGTTATAAGAACCTAGAAAATTTTGATTCAGAAATGATTGTAAGACATTTCTGTGTGTCAATCTTTGGGTTATGAATGAGTCGGGTCCTTAGGGCACACATGGTCTTGTAAGATGGTAATGATCAAAAGTGATCCTGAAGCATGCTAATATGAGAAAAAGCTAATGCTTATGGAATAGGCAAACATTTGGATATTAGATTACTTTTCCGTCTGTGTTTCTATAATCCCCATGGCATGTAGCACAGCAATGAGTTCATTGCTTGTGTTCAATAAAGTTTCAAATATGAAAGGATACTCCTGCAACCTGTCATCTTCCCTGACTGACCAGATAGGACCTCTTTTTCTCTTGCCCCTTAGGGATTGCCTTCCCCAAGTGACATCATTCATTGTAAATGATATATATTCACAATACAAAATGTTTTACATTTATATGTAAAACATATCTGTCAGTACTGAGGAATAAATGAATGAATACATATTTCATTGATTGACCTAATATGTGACATGATACAATGGAAATCACAAAGGACCTGGAATTAAGAATTGTGGCTTACAATGCTAAGTAAGAGTCGGGCGCAGTGGCTCACGCCTGTAATCCCAGCACTTTGGGAGGCCAGGGCAGGTGGATTACCTGAGGTCAGGAGTTCAAGACCAGCCTGGCCAAAACGGTAAAACCCTGTCTCTACTAAAAATACAAAAATCGGCCGGGCGTGGTGGCAGGTGCCTGTGATCCCAGCTACTGGGGAGGCTGAGGCAGAGAATTGCTTGAACCCAGGAGGCAGTGGTTGCAGTAAGCCGAGATTGCGCCACTGCACTCCAGCCTGGGTGACAGAGCTACACTCCGTCACAACAACAACAACAACAACAACAACAAAATCAAGCTTACAATGCTAAGTAAGAGACTTTCAGCCATGTGATGCTGGGAAAGGAATTTTACTGCTGTAGTCATCAGTTTCCTCATGGAAACAAAGAAATTCTTGTATCTGCTGTATTAATACTAATATCTACTGTATTGCTATAGGACCAATTGCTGCAACAGAAACCCAAAATAAGAGTAGCAGAGTAAGGCAAAAATTTATTTCCTCTATTCCTGAAACAGGAGCATAAGAAACCCATGTCTGATATGGAAGCTCTAGTGTTAGGAACTCATTGTTCTGCCAGTGACATAGCCTTGTCTGTCTGGGGTAGGTGGCCCATTGTCACATCTGCTGGATCCACATTCCAGCTGACAGAAAGGAAAAAAGTGGAGTGAATCTTGTACTTCTATCTTTTATGGGCATGCCTAGCATTGTGTTAAAGCTGGCTTATACCAGCTCGAGGACCTGTTGTTCAATTTGCAGGAATTGTGTGGGCTATAAACTCAGCCTTTATTAAAAATTAAATTTACAATTATATTAAAAATGAGGGCAACAGGTACTCAAAACTCAACCCTTCCTAATTATACATCTTATTGCTATCTTTGTACGGTTATTATTTACTTCTATCATGAGTGTACAGAAACACCATATAATGGCTACTACTGTGCATCTCTTTGTGTCAGTGAAGAAATTTCGTGTTGGTAGCTTCAGATCAGTAAATGGTAGAAATCAGCAAACACTGCGATGTATTCTATTAATTTTTCAACCCGGAGCTGGCAAACGAGATATAACTCGTTTTGGTTTAATACTTGAACAAATAATTATTTTATTTTTAAATTTTAAAGCATTGCTACAAGGTGGAGTAGAGAGAGAAGAAAGGGAGGGAAAGAGAAAGGGAGAAGGAGAGAGAGAAGAAAGAAAGTCCCGCTGGCCACCGTAAGTGGCTGCAATGCCTAAAATATTTACTACCAGGCTCTTTATAAGAACTGTTTTCTAACTCTTATGGAGAAAATACGAGTGGTGCAAATTAAACTGAAAAGCTTGCTGGCTGGCCAGTCCCACCCTCAGCTTCTAGAAGCTGCCTCATTCTTTGTCCTGTTCCCCCTCTAGCTTCAAACCAGCAAGGGTGAATCTCCTTTGTGTTGAATCCCTCCCTTGCTTTGAGTCTCACCAGGAAAAGCCTAATGTCTTTCAAGGTTTCACAGGAGTAGGTCAGGCACATGGAGGACAATCTTTTTTAAAGTCAACTGTACCAAATGACATAACCTAATCATGAAGTGATATCCCATCATATCTATAGATCCCCCTCGGAATTGAGAGGACGGATTATGACAGAGCTTGAATCACTGTGGGTCGTCTTAGAATTCTTCCTGCTACGATGGGAATCTCAGTCTCTGCTACATCTTCCTCTTTTACAGTATCATTTTGAGAATTTAATGAGATCATGGGTAAATAAAGGCAATTCATTGCAAGAGATGCTATACAGTCCAAAGTCTTACTGTGATTGAATTCTATTTCTCAAATTCATATACCTGAATTTTTGATAAGAGTTCTTTTCCAATTCCTTTTTTGGAATCTGGGATGAAGGTACATTTTCAACCCTGTTTTGATTTTTTAACTTCTTCCAAGTCACCCTGAAGAGCTTATTGAGTTCACCCTTAGGATGGGGTCTGAGAGCATGAGTAATACAAGAATTACTTCACGGTCTCTGTAGCAAGCTCACTGTTTACTGAATGATTATTTTTTTGGTATCCTGAATGCAAGACTTTCCTTCCTTCCTTCCCTTTCATCTCTCATTCACTTCACTTTCCCTTCTTCCTTCTGCCCCTCTTCCTCTTCGTCCTCTTCTTCCTTTCTCTCTCTCCTCTTTCAGTTGCACGAATACACTTAGAAAAGTGCACAAAAACCAAAACCATTTGGAGTTCAGCAATGGAAAATTAGCATGTACCTTTAAGCAGTTCTGAGGCACTGTGTCTTTGGCCAGAAGCCAAAAGATGATAATTACAGTTTTTAAAAGTCATCTCTGTAATGTACATCTGTTGCCCATGGTGTCCATTCATAAGCTATTCATAAATTTTGTAAGGAGGAAATGAGGAGGCAAATATAACAAATTCTTGCTCCTCACTGAGCCAAGCCTTTCAATGAGATGCTTTCATGTGCCCATGCACACTAGAATCTCTGATGGTTCTTTCAATGAAAAGAGTTACAACAGTAGATTTCGGTTCCTTTTTAAATGAAAGCAGTATTTCAAGTATTGATGGTTAACAAGAACTTCCTTCAGGTGCAGAAATAAAGCAAAATACCCAGCAAGCTGTATTTCTCACAAGGTCTGCAGAAACACTTGGAACCCATGTGCATATAGATAATATAGAAAGAAAACCTAGCATTTGCCATTTAATATGCCCAGGATGTCACCTCCGCCCTATCTTCTTAACAAGAATAATGCCCCTGGCTCTTAAGATAAAAAATACACTGGGGGAAGAAATCTCAACAATATATAAAAACATAGAATCTTGTACCCATGAAAGGTATATATTCTTACTTCTCTACTTCAAGAGCCCTCATAGGATGTCACAGTGGCAAAAGACCACAGGTACTCCCAGAATTCCCTACTGCCTGAAATATAGTCAATATTTGACTGCCTGTTCACTGCAAACAATAGAGAAAAGTTTTATAGGGTAATTAAAGCCTCCAGGACAACAGAAAAGATTGAAATGATATAAACAAAAAAAACACAAAGGATCATTGTGTTTGGAAATTATAAACCTCCACACTTGCTACCAGTAGGCAGGCACCAACCTCTAAAACTCCTTTTCCTGATAGCAGTTGGACTGGGTGAGGAAATGGGGTCATGTATTTGACCCATTGTTGAATATGCAGGAAATGAGACAAAATAGGAAGGAAGAGGGAGAAGAGGGCAAGAGGGAGAGAGGAAGGAAGGAAAAATGTCAGGTGATAGACAATAATATCAAGTCAACATAAACTATAACCTATCTCTGCTGAGATGTTTACTATCCCCATTGTATTAGATAGCCTTTTGTTTTGCTTTGTTTTTCTGAGACAAGTGCTGGAATGCAGAGGTGTGATCTTGGCTCAGTGCAATGTCTGCCTCCCAAACTCAAGCAATCCTCCTACCCAGGCGGACACCACCACACCCGGCTAATTTTTGTATTTTTTTTTTAATAGAGACGGGGATTTGCCATGTTGCACAGCTTCTGAGCTCAAGTGATCCACCTGCCTTGATCTCCCAAAGTGTTGGGATTACAGGTGGGAGTCACCGGACCTGGCCTAGACAGGCTTTTGACTAAGAAATCATATTGTCTCTCATGTTAGTTACTGGTGGTTGTGATTATTAGTTATGTTTTAGCAAGTCCACGAGAAAAATATCATGAACCTATGATCTGATGAGGAGAAAACTGGTAAATACTAACATGAGGCATAATCTCTCAGAAGCCTGGCCACCAGATAAGCCAGGCACCATATAGGAACAGTGCTTCTGGCCTGGAGGACAGATTTACTTGCGGCATTTTCTCTGAGCCTGTAAAGCTGAGTGAATACCATTTACCAGCAGACCTTGTCACATCGGGAAGAAAAGCCCCTGAACCTGGAACTCTCAAAAATTGTTCTGCACTGTGCAGGTCACCATGAGAAGCAAGAGTTTCCCTTAACTTCTAGAGACTATAAATATAATTTATAAATACATTTACTGATACTGGGAAAACTAAAAAGTTTAGTTATTTCCGTGAAGATTATCTTGGATGCTCAGAAAATGGTGCTCATAGAGCTGATAGCCTTTGTTCAATTTCCACAGAATCCACGGAACATCACACAAAATATCCTACCACCTTAAGCCCCGCAACTAGTAAACCCCTCATTCTCTGTGTAATGGATATTGTTTTGACAGCTGTGTTTATTTGACTCCATAATTTGGCTCTCCCTAGTGTCACCCAAGTGTACGTTTCTCAGATTTCCTTGACTCCAAGGTTGTGGATTCAATTTGTTTTCGCCAATGAGATTCATTCCCAAGAGTTTTTGAAAATGCGGATGACAGGTGCCGTATAATTCTTCTTCCTTTGGCTCTGATGAGTAAAGGCTAACTGTGGCAGATATGCATTTTGCCCCCTACAGGTTGTTATCCTGATTCACTTCAGTGACCATCAGCAGGGACTTCCTATGGTTTCCCTATCTGGGCAGCACCAAAACCTTCCTGACTCTCTGGACCAGAACTGTAGCGACAAGCCTGAAAACAAGCTTCAGTCTCTGATGGCTTTCACAGTCGTTCCAACAATTTTTAACATAAAATTCCCTATGGAATTACCTTTCAGTTGAAAATATCTAAAGTGGCATTGCTGAGTGATAAACTCCTAATATCTAATATCTTAGACAAGGAGCAAAGAAACATCCATGTTTTGACTCCCAAACTACGTAGTCAGTGGGAAAAGAGCAACTGTGTCAACAAACCAGGTTATCTGGATCAGGAATAAATAGCCCGTTTTACCAATTTTGATACAATTTTTAAGGGAAAACAGTTATAGAAACCTACGTTATTCAGGATTTGAATTTTCATACTATATTATAGCATGTTGACTATTGAATTAGTATACCTCTACAAAATGTTAACAACACATAAAATTCAATTATTTCCCATGAAAAAACAAAATAGTGTTAATTGTACCTATGTAGTAAATTTCTTGAAATTCTGCATGTGATTATCAAGCCTTGGGTGATCAGGAAAGAGACAGTTTTGGCTTATAAATTTGTAACATAAACACTATAAGAAAGTACTATTAATCACCTTATGTGGACTATAAAATAATGATATTACCAAATTTTGTCTCATTTAACAATACAGTTTAGTCCACAGGAAATTCAAACTGGAAATAAGTGCACAAGTCCTGTTTTCTGGTGCAGCAACCATGGGGGGACAGAGATAAGAGAAACAGGCACTGATTCTGATGACAGGAAGAGGAAGACGTAAAACGGCTGCTGCTGAGTCATATGCCAGGGCTGCTATGAATCACCTTCAGTTTGTTGACAGTATGGTTTGAATTTGGTTCAATTATCTAGCATGTTCTCCACCTCAACTAAATAATCTAACCCAATTGGTTACCAGATGCAAGGAAATCAAAATGCGAGAGGAATCACCACCATAGTCTCAGTCCCCTAAATTAGGATATGTGGATCCTGGGAGACCACCACATGGAGACAAAGGGTGGGAAATTGAGGGGTTGGTGACACTAGTTTGCATTTTTAAAACACTGAAAACAATGACAGAGACTCACACCATACTTACTGAATCATAATCTGTCTTTTAACAAGATCCCAGGTGATTCATCAGCAAATTAAATTTTTAGAAGCATAGATCCATGATTCATTGGCAATTACCAATTGCACTCTCAGAAGAACAAGGTAAAGAAAATAATGCTCTTGGCTTTGTAATAGAGAAATGCATTTCTAGTCACAGGAAATAATATTCTGAAAAATAAATACAAATATATGCCAAGAATATAGGAAGCCAACCAATTTTTTTAAAAAAAGATCAACCCTGGACTGAGGATCCTGCTTTATGGAAAAGTCAAGTCAAGATGATCAGTCCCACATCTTATAGTTAAATAGCCTTGAAATGTGTCCTGTGAGAGAAGAATAGCATTATAATGCTATGAGCCAATTCCGATATAGTTTAATTAAGTAATATGCAAGGTCATGGAGCGTGACTGGCAGAGTGATTTAGAACAGAATTAACTACATCTTTTACTGGGGCCATGCCTGGTTGTCATCTAACACTGCAGCATATAAACTCTAAGAAATGTTCTGGCATTGCAGATTTATCCCTATAGCCAGAGGAGCTGAATTCTCTTTCCAAAGCCACAGAAACCCATCCCCTCTTTCTATTTTTAATCCTTTGCTGATTCTAGGGGCTTTCTACCAAGTAATTTGTTGCCAAACAGTTGCTCTCCTTGCAGCTGCCAAACAGACCAGCATTTGCAGCCTCGGGTTGTGTCGAGTGTTGGCTCTCTCCCCAATGTCATTTCCTACAAGGCTTTTCTTTCAACTGATGCATTAGGGTCTTTGAATGACAACATGAAATTAAATAGAAAATGACATTCATGAGAAAAGATGTTCCTTTCCAATAACTGAGACTCTCTACCCATCTGTCATTGCTTCCTTCTCTGTCTTAGTTTTTCGCAAATCCCAAGCAGCTTGATACAAATATGATCATTAGAGGATTTGTATAAATTAATGCAAATTATGAACTAGCAACAATTAGGGCATTCTGCCCAGACTACTTGATGCCCTTCTATAGGAGAGTGTATGTCAAGAGAGTATAACACCAAGCCATTTTCCTTTGAATCAGTTCATCACTAAAATTGCCATACAATATTTCCAATAAATTATCGCAATTGCATAGCTCTGGAATGAATTTGGTGACTTTTCTTAATTATAAAATTAATGTGAAACTTGAATACTAATAGCAAAACATCACACCTAAAAGGAGAGAAAGATGGAAGAATGAATACGTGATAGATAGAAAGATAGATAGATAGATAGATACACAGACAGACAGGTACACAAATGCAACAAATGCTAACTTCCTAAGAAAAGGCCACGAAATATGTGTTAATTCATTCTTGCATTGCTATAAAGAAATACCTGAGACTGGGTAATTTATATAAAGAAAAGAGGGTTGGGCACCGTGGCTCATGCCTGTAATCGCAGCACTTTGGGAGGCCGAGGCGTATGGATCACGATGTCAGGAGATCACGACCAGCCTGGCCAACATGGGGAAACCCCATCTCTACAAAAAAAAATACAAAAATTAGCTGGGTGTGGTCGTGCCGCCTGTAATCCCAGTTACTTGGGAGGCTGAGGCAGGAGAATCACTTGAATCCCGGAATCGAAGGTTGCAGTGAACTAAGATTGTGCCGTTGCACTCCAGCCTGGGCAACAGAGCGAGACTTTGTCTCAAAAAAAAAAAAAGAAAGGAAAAAGAAAAAGAGGTTTAATTGGCTCATGGTTCTGCAGGTCTGCAGGCCATACAGGAAGCATGATGCTGGTATCTGTTCCGCTTCTGGGGAGGCCTCTGGAAACTGACAATTATGGTGGAAGGCAAAAAGGGGAGGACACATGTGACATGACCACAGCAGGGACAGGAGAGAGAGAGACACGGCAGGGGCGTGGGTGCCATACACGTTTAAATGACCAGATCTCACAAGAACTCATTCACTATCACAAGGACAGTACCAAGAGGGATGGTGCTAAACCATTCATGAGAAATCAGCCTCCATGTCCCAGTCACCTCCAACCAGGCCTCACCTCCAACACTGAAGATTACAATTCAACATGATATTTGTTGGGGACACAGATCCAAACCATATCAAAATGTTAATGATGCAAGTTATAATACAAGATGCATAAAAGTGAGAAATTTTATTTTCAAGGAACTTAAAAGTGTTTCAAGAACGAATATTTGACCCCCTAAAAAAAGTTTATATACAATTGAAAGATATGTGATAGGAACTGAGAGATAAAGATTAGCATAGGTATGAACTGATAAGACATAGTTAAAAATTAAAGAAGAATATTTACTTTGAAGAGAGGAAGAGGCAGCTAAATACTAAAGCAAGACACAAGAAATCAATGTGGTGAAGCAGAAAATAAACACCAGTATTTTTAACCATTCATTAATTCAGTCCACAATCATTAATCCTTTTCTCCTGGAAGAAAGACCATGACAGATCTAGGTCAGTCTGTTCCTACTCTTTAAGTTCTTATGTTATTTCTGCTGGGGAAAAGAAATGCATATGCACAGATGAATGAGAGGAACCTGCAATTTTACTGGCTACCCTTTTGGGCTATTTTAAGTAGGAAGCCATAGAGAAAATGCTAGCCATTGTTTTAAAGTTTGATTCAACAAAGACTTTAAAAGTGATTCATTTTGTCACTGGGTTTTTCTTTTTACCAAATTATCATAGGCTACATTACTATATAGCCAAAATTGACATGAAATTTCTGGTTTCCATGGAAGCCATGATTAACATATATAAATGTTTTATAAATAAAATCTATAGTTTAAACTTATTTTCATTAATTTAAATGGACAAAGGCAAACACTATTTATAAAAGAGGATAGCAAAATAGGCCCAAAAAAACATGGTAGGCTGAATAATTCCGCCTGCCTCCCCAAGGACAACTATATTCTAATTCCCATTACCTGTGCATATGTAACCTTACCTAGTAAAGAGACTTTATAGGTTTGACTAAGTTAAGGGTCTTAAGATGGTAGGGAGATTATCCTGAATAATCTGATTGGGTCCAATAATCACAAAGAAGCTTAAGAGATAGAAGAAGGAGAGTCAGAATCAGAGAAGGTGATATGATGACAGAAGCAGAGATAAGAAAGAAAGAATGAAAGGAAGAGAGAGAGAAAGGAAGAGAGGAAGATGCTGTGCTGCTGGCTTTGAACACAAGGGAAGCAGCCAAGAGTCAATGAATGCAGACAGCCCCTAGAAGATAGAAAAGGCTCCCCTGGAGCCTCCAGAAAGAATGCAGTCCTGCTGGTACCTTAATTTTTAGGACTTCTGACCTACAGAACTATCAGATAATAAATGTCTGCTCTTCTAAGACACTAAATTTTGGTGATTTGTTACAACAGCAATAGGAAACAATACGAGTATGTAAAGAGACATTTCACATCATTCACTGTCATCAAAATAAAAAATCACAAGGAGAAAACAGTGTATTCACACCAGACTCACTAAAAGTGGTGAAAGCACTACAAATGGCAAATAGAAAAGACGACGGAGGCTATGGAACAAGAACACTCTTCAGCTACTGATGGGAGTTTAAATTGGTGCAATCACTGAGCTAAATGGTTACTTTCATGACTGCCATTTACCTTCTCATTTACTCTGGGCATGGTCATGTGACTTGGCCAATGGGACATCAGCAAATTTAAGGTAAACAGAAGCTCAGTAAATACCTGGGGTATTGGGGCCCAGTTGTAATGAGGCTGTTACCATGTGACGAAGACCAGTTTCATCCCTGGGGTTATGGAAGTCCACATGGAGATGGAGGGACAAAGTCCAGCTCAACTGTTCTAGTGAAGCCCCTCCCTAGGCAGTCTTACAGACGTATGTGCAAAACAAGCAGAAGAACACATACACACAGCCTGCTCAAATAATTGTGAGAAATAACACATTGTTGTTTTAAGCCACTGAACTCAGAAGACTGATTTGTACTTTAGAATCATGTAAAGCTAAGGCAGGGAAAGCACTAGTAACACCATTGGAAGATACACCAAGTCAAGATGCAGACTGCTGGGGATCCCTTGTGAAATATCTGTGTTGGTTCACCATAAAACGAGGGCCACTAGGGAACAATGCTCATGTTATCCCCGCTCCAGAGCTTCCAAATATTTTTAAGTAACTTTCTTGTAAGTACAAGTAGACAGGCAATACCAACAGACATTCAGATAAAGTTTCTATCATAATAACAGACAAAACCAAAACAAGAAAAAGATTGGTGCTTGGAGAAGAAAAGTAGAATAAAGAATGTCATTGATGTCCTCAAAGCTATTGGAGGAGATATTTTATTGATGAAAAAGAAGAGGAGAATATAATTTAAAAATACGTAAATCACAAAATAGCTCTTGGAAATTATAATACGATAATAGAAATAATGCAGAAAGAATTTTGAAAGATAAACCAAAGGAACTTTCCATTAAGATAGTAAAACAACAATAATAATACCAAAGAAATAGAAACTAGCAAAGACAAGACAAGAAAATTTAAAAATCTATCCAGGAGATCGAAATTCAAGTAATATTTCCACAAATAAAAAATGGAAAAATTAAATGGAAGAAATTTTCAAAAAATCATCGAACAAATTGCCGCAAAACTGACATGAATTTCCAAATTGAGAAGGCTCATCAAAACCCAGCACAAGGCATAAACCACATCAGGCAGGCAATCAAACAAGAATATTTCCAAATGTCCAGAGGGACATGACTTCAATCTTTGAAAAGACTGAAAATCAACATGGCACCGGGCTTCTCAAAAGAAACACCAAAAAGAAAAGATACTGGAAAAATTACTTGAGAGTTCTAAGGGAAGATTATTTCCAATATGGAATTACAAACCGAATGTGATCATGTTTTTAATATACACATATGACAGTTCTGGGTTTAGCTTTTGCTGAACTAACACTTGAGCAGTGTATCAGACACAACTACCTGATCTGTGTTACCAGTGAACAAGCCAAGTAAAAGCTGCACCCTGTCCAAGAAAAAAATGAAAATAAAAAATGTTCTAGTCTGTGTACTAACTTCCCAATTAACATACTTAATTTTATTTGTAACTCATGCTTTATTAACAATAATAATAAAGGTTTGCACTGAAAAGAGGAAGGATCTACAACGGAATTTTCTATGTTCTAAAATAAATTATTCAAAAGAACTATTCAGTTGAATTCCTACCAGTCAGAAGAAATGTTCAAATGAGTACTTTCATGAGAAATGCCATTAGTCTATTGAACAGTATATAGTAAACTACATACACCAACTCTTAAAGCTCAATACATTTTTCCTACATAAGAAATTACAAAAGATATTTATCATACAATGTGGTATTATAATTGTTCATCAAATTAAGCAGATTAAGTATACATTTTAACATTTCAGTTTTATACTGGAAGACATGTTAGATGCAATAGTTTGGATATATTTAAATACATTACTACATTGAAACGTTCTGGAAGAAATACCCTTTACTATTTTTTTTTAAACTCAGAACTGACAGTGCAGTTTGTTGTGAGTTGAAAATTCTCAATAAATATAGACTGAATACCAGAATAAAATTTTAAAAATACTTTTCAATATAGTGCATTTGGATAAGTGTGATGATAGATACTGGGCTAAAAAGTTGAACTGGATGAATTTATTTAACTTTCTATTTGGTATACTTAGATGTACAAATATTTCCACTCTGGAATTCTATTACAATCAAGTTGCCTTATCACAGGAATATCTGCATGATGCTTGTAATCCATAAGGTCCTGCAAAATTTGGAGAAAGTCCTGTGAAACAAACAAAATTGACGAATCTAGCAAAATTTGCCAAGTCTACCACGAACTAAATGCCAACACCCATGGTAGCGAACTCTCTCCGTCTTTCTCTCCCATCTCAGCACCTAGGAATGTTGTCTCAAAAAAAAGAAAAAAAAAAAAAGGGAGTGAAGTCACCACTATAGTCTTTTGTAATCTGATATCAAAATTTTATGTTCTCATTCACTTCGTGCCAGCTTTAAATGTAACTGCTAGCAAGGGAACATTATACGTCTGTCTGCATGAAAAATTGACCATGTCTCCTTTATAATGCATTCCAACGCTTTCTCACCTAAGAGTTATTTCTTTATTATTAATTCTGAGTCTCTGGTTGCGAATCATGCCATGGGAATGGGAAATAATAAGGAAGTATGTCCTCTTGCCTTGAATATCTTCTTATATGAGGCAGACTGTGTTCTTTCAGCCATTCTTTTTTACCCCCACCATTCCACTGTGGAGAACATTGCATTGAAATAGAAAATATGTGCTGCTTATATTATACCTCATCTCATTTCCAGAAACAGACACCTCTACTAGCTCCCAAAAGTTTTTGAGACAGCTCAGGAAATATGAATAGAAGTGGAGAAAAAGAGATGCAATGATTCAGAACCTGCATGTTACAGGTGCTAAGCTAGACACTTTGTAATGTGTTTGCTTTTGTTCGTATTCTCTAATATTAAGAGGATTATGATTTTATTATTTCATAGATGACTCAGCTGTGACTCAGAATTTAAATAATTTCCCCAGTTCACATCGCAATTGACAAAGTCAGGATTCACAAAGCAGACCACCGGTCCCAGGAATTAACTCTTTCTGCTCTGCCACACTGTCTCGGTAAGTCCCATTTCTCCATTGTCTGCGCTTGTTCGTGGCTCACCAGCTAATTGGTTGAGACCCAAAGTTTATTTCACAGAGTTTCACCATTTAGAATTACTGTTACTGGCAACGAACTGAAATCCATTTGACATAGCATACTTTGAAAAATGATCTCCAAGCTTCATGTTTCAGAACTTGGCCCAATAGCAAATTTTATATATATATATCCACCTTAGAAAAATCAAAAGACTGCTAATTTGCGGATTTCAATTCCGCATAGACCTTTTAGAAAAATAACATAATTACAAAGTCAACTCAACAGCATTTAATTCATTTTATAAATACAGTACTCTCAGAAACATGTAAAATAATTATTCTCCATCCCTATTTATATTCCCCTGCTCTCAAGAGACAATAAATAAACACGGTGTTCTGATTAAATTTCATGTTTTCTCTCCTTCCTTTCTGCTCTGTACCATGCCTTGCAAGGCCGACATCTCCAGTCTATAACTGCCAGGCTTTCATATTCTTCGACTACCAAGTAGATTTAGCAGGAACGTGAACTGTGGGAGAAGGAAAAGTCAAGGGATCATCTCCATTCCTGTTCCTTCTCTGCCAGATTATAACTTTGGCAGTGACTGCATTCCTTTGTCTACAGCCCCTGACGTGGTGTGGCGGCTCCCTCTCTGCTCCAGCTTCCTTCTCACTCCAGTAACAGCTTTCCCTCCACAGATCTTCAGGCCTGACAGAGGTAGCAGCTTTCTGCAGTTACTAGTCCCTTTGGTGATTCAACAGCACATCATTAAGCTCTCTTCAATGGACTCAGATTGTGATAACTGTATCCTGCAGAAAGCCCTGATTGTTTGAGCAATGCGTACCAGAGGTAGTCCCAAAGCACACCTTCCAAGTAAGATAACAGGATAGAGATGTCATATATTTCATGAACACAGAGAATTCCTCCTTGAAGGGGAAAATAGACCTTGGAAATCTGTAGCCTGCAGGGCCATCACTGTTACTCAGTCCAAGATTGTTGGTAGTGTGAGGTGAAGGTCAGGTGGAGGGTAAGATTGGTACTCAGTTACCAAAGCAACAGTGGTATTCACCAAGATAATGAGGTGGGGAAACTATCCCTGACTGCCCTGGGAAATGTGCACATGGAGGAAGATGCATGCAAAGCATTGACTCATTAATTCATAGTGTTCAGAATTGCAATCTTGTCAGTCTTACAGTCTGATGTTCAGCCATGTCTGTCCTCTAGAGTCAAATGTGCAACTTGCACGTCTCCTATGCTAAGGTAAAGCCTTAGTTAAAAGAAGTAGAATTCTGATACTTGTGATATGGAATTAGGTAAAGCATACTTGAGGTTGAGTGCTCAGAAAGTTCAAATCCCTCTTTCACCATCAAAAGCAAATGAAGGAATAGAATATTAAATTTGAGCTATATTTATCTGCATGTGCTTTCTTGGGATTTGGTACTTAATAAGTTGACTCAAGCACTTGGAGAAGCTGTTAACAGCCACCATGATTGATATTTAATTCTTTCATCAATGGACATCCACAATAAAAAAAGGTTAAAATATGAAATTTCCAAGGTAAATTGTGAATGAATGAAGCCAACAGCTTGGGGAATAGACCTAATATATGCAAACTGCTCAGCCACCCCTAACTGTATCCTGGAAGGGACAAGACATGACTTTCAAAAGGCGTATGAATATTTCATTATGAGGTTAACACCACTATCTTCAAGTTTTTCTGAGGCTGCCCTCGATAATCAGAGGAACAGATGGCCTACTTCTTTGGCCATAAGGTATGCTCTTTCTGTAGCTACCCTGGTGCTTGCTCAATTGTCCCATATATGAAATGGTCTGGGTAGCAAGAATAAGCCTTTGGATGAGCCCAGTAGCATGAATTTCTCCTCTCCACACCCGATCTGCCTGCTGCTAAAGCTAAATGTCAATCTCCCAACAGGAGAACTCAACACTAAAGCCTGATATGGCATCACTCCCCAGATGCGGCAGCCAGTTACTGTATTAGTCCATTTTCATACTGCTATGGAGAAATACCTGAGACGAGGCAATTTATAAAGAAAAAGAGGTTTAATGGACTCAGTTTCACATGGCTGGGGAGGCCTCAAAATCATGGCAGAAGGTGAAGGAGTAGCAAAGGCATGTCTTACATGGCAGCAGGCAAGAGAGAGCATGTGCAGGAGAACTGCCCTTTGTAAAACCATCAGCTCTTGTGAGATTTACTCAGTATCGTGAGAACAGCCTGGGAAAAATCCACCCCCATGATTCAATTGCCTCCAACCAGTTCTCTCCCATGACACTTGAAGATTATGGGAGCTACAATTCAAGATGAAATTTGGGTGGGGACACAGACAAACCATACAACTTTGAGGCAGGTTGATCACATGGGGGCTAACTCCCTCATGAAAACATATAACTTCTAGGGAAAAAAAAAAAAAAACAGATATTGAGCCTGGATATGGATTTTTCTTCCCTATTCACAAAGATTCTGCTAAAACCATAACATGTCTTTATCATCATGGTATACCGAGCAATATTGCCTCTGCCCAAGGGACTTATTTTATGGTGAAAGTAGTACAGCAACAGGTTCACCCTATATGCTGATGAGGCACAAAGTAAGACATGTGTATTTAATAGAATGATGTAATCGCTACTGAAGACTCACCCACAATGCAATTAATGGACAATAACCTGCAAGAATGGCAGGTTTTCCCACAGGATGCAAAGAGATGTTAAACCAGCAGCTCTTGTATGGTATCCTTGGTCAGGAAACTAACAGTTAAAATGGATAGGAAAATTTCACTCTTATACCAGGTAACCTTCTGATGCAATTTCTATTTCTTGCTCCCAAAAATGTAAGCTTTGAGTATCTGGAGAGGGCAGGTTATATTTCTGTTGACATATGACTGAATTCACATCCCTTGAAATAATACAGTAGTTTGTGAGGATTTTGTGTTTCCCCCACATTGGGGATGTAAGTTTTTTGTTTTGTTTTAAGCTAAGTACAACAAGCAAAAGGCAATAATAGATTTAGAATGGAGATATGGGGGAACTGAACTGGAAATTCTGTTTGCCTTCCCAGATGCCATCTATACTGAGTGTGCCTGGGGGGAAGAGAGAATAGGCACTGGGCTCCTTTTCCCTTTGGCTTCAGTTTGGTCCTGACAATCCGAAGGTGAGAAGAAGGAGTGGTTGGGATATTTATTCTCCTAGCTCCCTGGCCACTAGGCTGTAATTTGGCTGTGACTGCCCACCTTCAGCCATAGCTCCTGTTAAATAACACTCTTGCCATTGCTGAAGCTTCTACAGCATTCCAGACTAGCTCCTTCTTGCCCTCAGGCCTTGGAATGGTAAAAAGCTCTCCAGTGTGACCAGACTCTCAGAGATCCACCATTTTTAGCTTATCTGTACACCTGGTCTCTTCATTAAACTCTCTTCAATTCACTCAGAATGTACCATCTATTTCCTACCAGGAGGCTGACTGATACAGTTGTTGAGTCTGTGAATAGCAAGTCAGCTGTAAACAATGTGACCCAACACTTTGGGTAACATACTCTCAGTAAGCTGTTACTACAAAATATTTCCCTTATGAGCTAAAAAAATGTTTATATCTTTGTACAAGGGAAAGGCTTTATTTCTCCTAATTAAAGAGGGTAATGTTTGATACTGTGAATTTTATCATTCTATGTTTATAATTCTTTGACCAGTAAAAATGTTGGCTAATCATCTCCGTGGTGGTTTGTACTAACGATACAGGAGTGAAGAAGATCCCTACCCCTATAGAGTTTCTATTTTGGCAGGAAAATTTCAAAAAATGAACAAAGATATACAGAGGATTTCTGGTGCTAGCAAAGGAATGAGTTGGGAGATGCCAGGAAGAGTAACAGGAAGAGGCTACTCTAGCTCTGTGGGACAGGAGAGGTGTGGGAGCAGATTGGGTAGCCTCCCTCATACTCCCTTGTCGGCTTTATTTCAGGTGTGTATGTCTCCACGTAATCCATGAAAATGGCTCATCCCAGTCCCAGAAGGAAAATGTTGATGGCTTTAAGCCAGTCATGGTTATGCCATCCCCTTTATATTGAATCAGCCAGGCCTAGGCATGAAACACAACCCTATCCAATGAGAGAGGTACAGGGAAACCTCAGGGAAACCTGCAGGGCACCTTTGCAGAAATGTTTTTTCTTCCCAAGAAACAAAAGATACACAGAGGTAAACACCCCTTCTTCTCAGTGTGATTGTCAGCATAAACACTGGAGATGCTTGAAATTGCAGCAAACAACTTCCAGTTAATCATAAAGTGGAAACACTGTGTGTGCAGCCACAGGCTAAGGACAGCAGAGCAGAAAGATGAACAGGGCCAGGTCCTGGAATGCACTACTGGGCTGATAAACCTGGGACTTCCTTGTCCTTTAATTAAGCCACCCTTAGTTAGCTTAGAAGCATTTGAGATAGGCAAGACCTCAACAGAGCTGTCACATTTAAGTTGAGACCTGAAAGATGAGAATCCAGCAGTTGAAGAAGGAATGGACAGCATTCCAGAGGGTGGAAAAGACAGGGATAAAGAGCTGATAGCTGGAAAGGACAGTGTCAAAAGATGCTAAACAGTACCAACTTAAACATATGCATGAATTGCGTCTATCAGAGGTAGCCCTAGCTTTTACTTATCTTCATATTTTATTTTCTAAGATCCCTTCTCTAATATTTATGTTATGTACTTTTCGAAGCTATCTTAGATAATATTTGGAACTGAGTACAAAATAGCATGGAAAGAATACCCCAAATTCCGTGACTGTCCCCAGTTCAAATAGCATGTCCTATTATTTCCACTATATTTTACAGAACTGGAATCCCAAAGTTTGTTAAGAAAACGTAATCACAAAAATTCTTACTCATTGTAGACACCAAACCCAATATCTGAGATCAATCTGACCCACTGAGTCATAGTCCGATAAATAGAAGCCATATTTGGCTGGGCTCAGTGGCTCACGCCTGTATTCCCAACACTCTGGGGGATTGAGGCAGGCAGATCACTTGAGGTCAGGAGTTCAAGACCAGCCTGCCCAACATGGCGAAACCCTGTCTCTACTATCAACACAAAGATTAGCCAGGTGTGGTGGCACACACCTGTAATCGCAGCTACTCAGGAGGCTGAGGCGGGAGAATTGCTTAAACTGGGAGGCAGAGGTTTCAGTGAGCCAAGATCACAGTACTGCCCTCCAGCCTGAGCAACAGAGGGAGACTGTGTCTCTACAAATAAAAAAATATATTTTTTAATTTAAAAAATTATACAATAGCATATTCAAGATGGTCAAAACTGGAAGCATAGCTGAAATCTGATTTTATTTATCTTTTATAATTGTCTAGATCATAAAATATGGCATATATATATTACATATGTTGTGTATATATCGTATATAGATATATGCCATATTTTACAATAATTTAGGCAATTGTAAAAGGTAAATGAAATCAGACATCTCAGCTATGCTTCCAGTTTTGACCATCTTGACTATACTATTATATAATTTTCCCTATTTTCATAGTGCCCATGGGGTTAGCTGAACGTGTGAAGATAGCCTTCCAGGTAGTCAGTAAACGCACTTGCATAATCCTTTATGAATTGCCAACATAATCTCTCTAATAACTACTAAGCTTCAAAACTGTTGACTTGTTTGTGGTTTGTGACATTAAAGGATGCAGGGTCTTTAATAGTAAAACAAGCAGAAAATTTTCAAACTCTAACCTTTCAAGTTTTAAACAGTTTCCTGATTTTGTCCAAGACTACCATATTCAAAAACACTAGAAAAAAACCTATCATTTGCAATAACAAATTCCAATAGAATCGATTTTGAAGAAAGATCTGTGATCTTGAGACTGTGACATGTATTCTGTGGGTTTTTTTGGTTTTTGGTTTTTGTGGTTTTTTTTGTTTTGTTTTGTTGTTGTTTTTGTTTTTTGTTTTGTTTTTGTTTTTTGTTTTTTGCGGGTAGCGGGTGTTTTTTGTCTTGCTTTTCCTTCCTCTACTTTTCCCTTTATTTTGTACTTTGGTAATTCCAGGATAGGTACTTTGCTATTAGTCTACAGTGACTCAGGCCTTCTCAAGTTTATTATAAATCCAATACAATTCTACAGTTCCACTGTGGATGTCTTATTTATGCATTTCAGCTAAAGAATTTTACAAACTATTTCCCCCTCGCCCGTACTTGCAGTAAAAACTTGATAAGGCACTGTTTAAATCAGATTTGATAGAAAAAGAGCTATAAACACATTAGAACAGTTTTAAACAAACTATTTGAAAATGTACAAAAGCTATATAAGTGCTAAGTTATAGCACTGCATACCATATTCTGCAGCTAAGAGCCTATGAGTTTCTCCTTTAAAAATCCTATTTTCAGTGCTTTATAGCACTTGTATAAAAATCCCATCTGAACCAAGATTAAGGATATAAGGCCTCAGTGAGAGAACAAGATATTGTGGTTTGTTTAAAGCTTTCAAAAATTTTTAAAACTGTTCAGTTAATATAGACCAATAATCTACAGATCATATTCACTTTGGTTTGTCTTTTTATTGTAGGAAATATTAAAAATGTATATTTTGGTGATGTAAATGGACAAGACTGTAAATAATAATAAAATGTATCTTTTTTATTTTCTTACTCATGAAGAAATGGTAAAAGGAAAAATGTGGGCTATCACCCATGTTTGAGAGATTACACCGAAGAGTCCCTCATTCCCTGTGGTTCCATGTGAATAGTCACTTCAGACATCATAGGGTTCCACTTTTCTGTGTCCTGTAGGAATTGGTGACTGTTGATTTTTTTAAAAGTTATTTTGTGATAGGAAGATCTAACATGAGATCAAACCTCTGAACAAAATTTTAAGTGTATAATACATTATTGTTGACTATAGATACAGTGTTGTACAAAGGAGCTTTAGAGCTTACCTATTGTATTTAACTGAAACTTTATGGTGTTGATTAGTAACTCTCCATGTACACCTTCCCCAGTCCTGGAAAACCACCATGCCACTTTCTGACTCTATGAATTTGACTATTTTGGATACTTCATATAAGTGGAATCATGCAGTATTTGTCTTTCTGTGACTTGCTGCATGTAGCATAATGTCCCCAAGTTTCATCCACATTGTTACATAGTGTAGAATTTCCTTCTTTTTTTATTAAGGCTGAACAGTATTTCATTGCACATTTATATCATATTTTCTTTGTCAGTGGACATTTAGACTGTTTCAACATTTTGGCCATTATCAATAGAAGTGCTCTTAACACAAGAGTGCTAATATATCTTCTAGGTTCTGATTTCAATTATTTTGGTTAAATACCCAGAAGTGAGATTACTGGGACACATGACAGTTCTGTTTTTAATTTTTTATAAACTTCCATACTGTTTTCCATAGAAGCGGCACCATTTTGCATGTTTAACCAATAGCAAAGAGTTTCACTTTCTCTACATCCTCAGCAATACTTCTCGTGTGTGTGTGTCTGTCTGTCTGTCTGAATAGCCATCCTGACAGGTGTAAGGTGACATCTCACTGTGGTTTTGATTTGCATTTCCCTGATGGTTTAATATACCTGTTGGCTATTTGTATGCTTTCTTTGAAGAAATGTCTATTCAAGTCCTTAGCCCATTTTTTAAAAATCTGCTGATTAGGTCTTTTGATACTGAATTGTAGGAGTTCCTTACGTATTTTAGAGATTAATCCCTTATTAGATATATGGCTTGCAAATATTTTCTTCCATTCTGTTTGTTGCCTTTTTTACTGTTAATTGTTTCCTTTGCTGTGCAAAACTTTTCAGTTTGACGTATTCCACATGTTTGTTTCATGTTGCCTGTGCTTTAATAATGGTATTTCTTTTCTCTCACTAATTTGGATCAATTACTTTTACTATCATAATTATGATGTGTTAAAATTATATATACTGTTTCAATCTTAAAAACTGTGAAGGAACAGGAAGAAAGTTACTATGATCAATTCTCAGAAGGAAGAGGCAAGATTCAGGTCTCCTGATGACTCAAGAATCTTCTAGAATGTCTCTTCTGGCCAGAGCAGGTCAAGTAATGAACCCACATCAGGCACAGTGCAGGCAACATGGGAACCACTGTGACCACCTAGGGGCAGCACCAGATGGTATTACGCCCAGCAATAAAGGTTCCAGGCCTTCAGGAAAGCCCAGGTGATCCTGGAGTCTGTCAGATACACATAGGAAAGGCTTACAATATATTCTTATATCTGGCCAGGGATCCACTTTCTACACTGAGCTTGGCCTTAGGGTCAGTGGTTGCGAACTTTCCCTCCAAGGTGAGTAAGATGCTGTTTGCTGCTGCCAAACCAAATGTCCATGCTTTTGACATAGAACATGAGTCTTGGCCAACAACTGGACTTTGCCTGACTTTGCTCACCTCCACCTGTACATGATTTTAATTTTTTTCCATAAATGACCACTATCATTGTAAAAGATTGGAAGAAGATTCTGCTGATGATGTGCGGGCAGTCCAGTTTCCTTTCCTGAGAATTGTCAACCTTGAAGAGACACATTCTCACAAAATTGCCTAGGGACCAAGTTCTCTTGCCAAAAGTCTGCATGCTGCCTGAAAACGGCTTGTGTAACCAGAATAGCAGATACAGTGGGCACAGAATGGACAAGGGAAGCAGGACCAGTCATCCTGAGTCAGCTGGCTCTTCTGTAAGCAGGCACTGTATGGGGCACAGGGAGACCATGAGAGCAAGGCAGTCTCTGTTCCTGCCCTCAAAAACAGTAAACAAAAATAGAAATGTCAACATTGTATAATAAAGTCTGCATTAGGGTATAATGAGAGTTTGAAAGAGAATCAAAACAAGGACACATGCCATAATCTCAAGGAGTTGGACAGGTAAAAGGGAATGAAATGTTTGCAGAGGGGAGTCGGGAAAGTCATTCTGACGGAAGAGATACTTAGGAAAAGATTGGAAGAATCCCCATGCACATTAGAGCTTTCTAACCAAAAATAATTAGAAATAAGTTTTCACTTCCAGCCTAACCCCATTATAGATCATTTCCCTGGTTACTATGAAAAGTCAGCTGTAATTAATTAGTGCCCTGAATTGTTCTCAACTTGTTTTCTGGGTAAAAAATGTTGTCTCCATAATTAATTGATATCTCTGTGAGGGCGGTCACCATCCTGGTCATCTTTTGCACTCCCCGGCGTTTAGCAATGCTAAAAATAGAGAATTTAATTAATAAGCTCTCATTACATCAATGATTAAATCACATTTTAAAGAAGTAATGTTTGCTAATATTTTGTAAATGTCAAGTACTCTGTCTTCCTAAGACAAGAGAATCTCTCAAAATGGGCGTAACTTGCATACTGCTTTTTAAGGCCCATTTATCATTTTTATGGTTTCTTTAAAAGTGTTTGAATAATGGATATAATCTTAGAGATGGAACTCGAGATCATCACCCAATTCTACCAGAAATATTCTTTTGCCTAGTGGAGAGTTTTAGACAAGTAGATTTCCCGGAGGGCTGTTGTTAAACAGTCATTGTATCAATGAGAATTATTATGATTCATATTAAAATGGTAAAGCACACAGCCTGGGCTAACACGTATCCAACAGTGATGTCTTATGGGCTTCACAACCCTCTTTGAACTCCTTTTTGTTTCCAAACTAGCAAATATTTTTCAACAGTAGATGTTAGTCAATAGCATAGACTAATGGGAGCCTATGCCAAAAACAGCCGAATCAATATAAACAAAATTTATTTAGTAGCAGAAAATTGCTTCTGTGCAATTATCTTGTACTCTGTTTTAACATTAAGGGAAACTTTTACAATTGTAAACACCTGTTGACAGATTTCTAACTCTGTCAGTGATAATAGATGCTGCTAAATCACTGTTCTGTTCTTAAGTTTGTTTTTCTTAAATGAAGTGATTATGACTGCTTAAAAACATGGCCCTAAAATAAAATGCAGACCCATATGAGAAAGCATATTCTCTGAAAATAGTATAAATTAAAATAAAAATAATTATTTGATAAACACAATTGTTTGATTTGTCGTTCCTTCCTAGACATTTAATTTAGTGACTTGATGTGGCAAGAGGTAAAACTTTCACACATTTTAATATGAGTAAAAATATTTCCTTTTCAGCTTTACAAAAATGCCTGAAATCTCCTCTATTTGAATATTTATAATGTGTATATTTATCATATAGCAAGTATATTTATAATATATATTTATCATAACTCCTGTTGTGGTTTGGATCTGTATCCCCACCCAAATCTCATTATTCAATTGTAATCTCCAGTGTTGGAGCTGGGCCTGGTGGAATGTGATTGGATGATGGGGGTGGTTTCTCGTGAATTGTTTAGCACCATCTGCCTAGTGCTGTTCTTCTGATAGAGGTCTCATGAGATCTGGTTGGTTGAAAGTGCATAGCACTTCCCAGCCATGTGAAGTGCTAGCTACCCTTTGCCTTCCACCCTGATTAGGAGCTTCTGGAGGCCTCCGCAGAAGCTGTTATGCTTCCTGTATAGCCTGTGGAACTGTGAGCCAATTAAACCCCTATTTTTGTTTGTAAATTACCCAATCTCAGGTATTTCTTTACAACAGTGCAAGAATGGACTAATACAACCCCATATCATGTTATATGGCTCACTGGGAAATGACTGAAATGTTGGCTATTACCCTCTTTATCTCATAACTGTGAACTTAGAAACCTATGGGTAAGTTATTTAACTTATCTCTGTCTTAGTACCTTATCTGTAACATCAGAACACCACCAGTTAGGCCAGCTGGGCTGGGACTATACTCCACATTTCCCCCTAAGCCAGCTTTTTCTTATTAAGCTTTGCCAAAAGCGGATGCTAGGGAGAGACTGCAAGTCTGGAGGAGAAAGGAGGGACCCCCCTTCTTTCTTATTGCTTCCTGTTATTTCCCCTGGCAAGCCTGTCTCCTTCCTATTCATGTGAACATCACCCTAGCCTTGCTGCTTCACCCTGGCAGAGGCAGTTCATTCCTACATCAGCAACTAAATCCAGTCTGGAGTTTTTCCAGTGTTTGCAGGATCAGCTTTATCTTAGCCCTCTCCATCAGAGACAGTAGCATGAAAAAGTAATACCTGGCCTCCAACCTCAGGAGTCCTGTGGAATTCCTGCTATGCTAGCAGAGACATGAGCATCAGCTGAGCAGTAACTGTTCCTAGGAGGCCTGAGTGTCAGCCCCACGAGTTTGTCCTTCATGCCTCCAATTTTAATAATTTTAAACTCAGTCCAAATGGTGATAACTGCTTTCTGAAACTACTGTGATAGCTCAGTTTTCTCTGGTGGCTTTTTTAGTTACTTAGCAAACAATTTGTTACAGTGAGTTAAAAAATCTCTAGATCAAGATTTCTGGTGTTACTTCTGTTTCCTAATTGGACTCTGACTGACATAACACTAATACCTACATCACATCGCTGTTATAAAGATCGCCTTCATTCCTTTACTATTCAGCATCTGAATACTACGATGGGGCGGGCATCTTCCTTGTGCCAGGTACTGTCTTGGGCAGCAGACACAGAATAATGATTAAGACACGGAAGATTATGATGAATCAAATTTAACAGTACTGGATACCATCTAGAGCTCAGAAATTTAGAGGACCTTCTGGTTTTAACTATGGCTGGGACGCTTACAATCAAGTCTACTGAAAATAAAGAATATTATACATGGTACAATGGCCAAGAAATTTAGGAGTCTAGCCTTGGAGACTTTGAAGGCAAGAGATATAAGAGAAGAAAGGTTCTAACAAGTATCTGCCACCCTAAAACACTGCTATGAATTAGCCTTCCTTTCTAGGGCAGTGAAGTTCTTGCCTTTATTTGCAGAGGCTGTTTCTGGCCTTTAGTTTAGCTCATTGAAGTGACACAAAAGAGGAGATGAATTGGAAGGAGTTCCAAGAAGTTAAAAAAGAAAAAGAAAAAAGACTCAGAGCAATGGAAGGGCAGAGTAATGAGGCAAGATTGCAACAACTCAATGCATTTTTATCTATTATTCAACTAAGTGCGATTGTGACATCTAAAAATAAGTGATGCAGAAAAAGAAAAAATAATTACAGAGAAGATAATATATAATAATTACTGAAAAGATTATGCTTTAAATAATGAGGTAGGAGTAAAGTAGGAATAACTTGAGCTGATTATAGAGACTCAATTTCTCACATTGAGGTGAGAAGAGTGTTATTTCAAATTCACAGTCCTTGAAAAAACGAACAGACAAAACATGTAATTATTATCTGCCAACAATGTGGAGTAAAGTGACACAGGTGTTTGTCTGTTTTTAATTTATAAAGTTCTACATGTTTCACAAGTTATCCAACCTGTGCATATCTGTTTAAAGTACTGAGAAAATTCTTAGTCTTAGAAATGTCTATGTTCTTTTTCTAATAGACACTGGTAAGTGACACACAAACAACACACAAAAAAATTGCTAAACCTTAAACTTAGGGGTATCTATGGATACCACTTTTGCTATTTAACTATCATAAAACAAAATCAAAGGAATGAAAACATATTATAAGTATGAAATGTAATCTCTGGTTTAAAATGTAAACTTTGCAGTATGATGAATGTTAACATGACATGAATATGATCACATTCAAGTAACAAAAGCCAATATATTTTGTAGTCATCTGTTACTTTGTAATTTTTCATTAAAAAATTATCAGTATTACAAGTGATTAGAAAAAGTATTTTATTCTGATATTTTCACTCTCAGCAATAAATGTACTCCAAAATATGTTCCCATAGACCTATTTATTGAACTTTTTTTTTTTTTTTTTTTTTTTTTTGAGATGGAGTCTTGCTCTGTCACCCAGGCTGGAGTGCAGTGATGTGATTTCGGCTCACTGCAACCTCCACCTCCCAGGTTCATGCCATTCTCCTGCCTCAGCCTCCCGAGTAGCTGGGACTACAGGCGCCCGCCACCACGCCGGGCTAATATTTTGTGTTTTTAGTAGAGACAGGGTTTCACCGTGTTAGTCAGGATGGTCTCGATTTCCTGACCTCATGATCCACCCGCCTCAGCCTCCCAAAGTGCTGGGATTACAGGCATGAGCCACTGCGCCCGGCCTCTTCTTTTGTTTTTTAAGGGTCTATAAGTTAATCATCCTTGTTGGTCTTCGCTATAGACATTGATTGTCTTTACGTATGAAATAACCTTTTAGAAATATGTCTTCAGGGCTCCCTGTCTTGTTCAGCATACAAGGTCCTCTTTGTTACCAAGAGAAAGGAGTTCACTTCTGGATTGAGTTAAATATCAGGTCATTGCATTTGATTGACAACACAATTTCTCAGAGGTTTTGAAGCATGTTTGCTTTTTTTCTCTTTCTTGTACCTCAGTCAGATTTTGTCCATTCTTTGAAAGGTCCTGGATCGGAGGTTATATATCTTCCTTGATAACTAGAAGCTGAAAAAGAAACTTTCAGAAACACAGTAAAATATAATTATGATGTCACATTTTGATGTTTAAGTTTTATGCTTATATTTTTAAATAAAACCTCCATATAAAGTAATTTAGAAAACATTTTTAAACACAGAATTACCATGTAGAACAAAAACAAACCTGACTCTGGAGTTATATCAGAATGACTCATCTAAACATTTATCAGAGATTTGGGGGATAATTAGGCAAGAACATTTTTGTTTGGTTAGAAACCTTTTGGGGTGATGGTTAGTTCTCTGGTCCAGCTTTAGCTGAGCTAGAACCATAAAGTCTTTAATTTCATGAAGTATGGGAGCCTATTTTCTTGCCTGTCTAATTTTTTAATTTTTTGGAGAGACATGGTCTCACCATGTTGTCAGGCTGGTCTCAAACTCCTGGCCTCAAGTAATTTTCCCGCCTCAACCTCGTAGAAATGGTGGAATTACAGGCATGAGCCACATTGCCCAGCTAAAGCGTCTAAGTGTGGTGAGTTGCTGTTTGGCCTGAGAGTAATTTGGATGCTGTGGTTGAGTCGACTGCTCTTGTTGACTGAGCTGATGTCACTTTTGATCTTCATTGTTCTGTAATTCCTTATGAAACTCTTCTGAAGCCGAGTACAGCACTGAGAACCATCCACAGGTCATATCAGCATGAAGTTTTATAGAAGTATAAGAGAACTGAAGCTAACTGTTCCACCTTATGAGAGAAAAATTCCTCTTGGACCTTATGAGAGGAAAATGATGCCTGGAGCTCTTACATTAATTAATAAAGCTCTACAGCACATTGTAACTATGAATATTAGCAATAGCATGTATTGAATATTTGATACACATCAGTCACTAAGTTAAGGGCTGCCCATACAAGATATAATCTTCACCTTAGCCATGTGAAATAGGTATCATTATCTTCATTGTACAGAAAAGGATGCTGAAGTAAAGACGAATGGTGTAATTTATTGTAGGTCTCCTATCTAGAATGTGGAAAGATTAGAACTCAGATGGCTGGGTCTCAGAGATTATGCTCTTCAGCACTGCCATATACTAATTCATAGCTGGTTAAACAAATAAGAGCTGGAGCAAAGTGTCAGGGACTCGGGAATGAATAAATCTCTGTCTTTATACCTCTGAACGTCACAATTTAGCACAGGGGTTGGCAAACTGTCTCTCAAGGCCCAGGTAGTAAATATTATAGGCTTTGTGAGCCAATACAGTCTCTGTGGCAACTACTCAACGTTGCCATTTTAACATGAAACCAACCAGAGGCAGTATGTGAATAAATGAATATGGCTGTGCTCCAATAAAACTTTATTTACAAAAACAGGCTAGCGGCCAATGTAGTTTGCAACATGTCATCAAACAGAATAATTACATAAATGTATGACTGAGACATAAGTCCTAAGGGTGACATTTATAAATGGCAGAATCATAGAGGAGTGGTGGATCCTGCCTGAGATATTTAGACACAGGAAGTAACAGTTAAGCAAATACATTGATGAATTAGTAGTAATATTAGAAGTAACATCAGAAGTAACATGTAGGCAAGAAGGAAGCGACATTTGCAGCAGAGGTGACAGCATAAGTAAAACCTTGGAGGCATGGCATTCAGGAAACAGGTAATTTAGCAACATAAAGTACAGGTATGTGCTGAGGAATAGTGGGAGAAAAAAGACAGATATATTAATAGATGGGGAAACGGGGACAGCGTCTGATAGCCCTAGAGCAGTGCTAAGAAACTTTATTTCAGATGGTACAAAAGGGGGAAGGCATTACAAACTCTTCAAGAAAAAAAGCATTATTAGACTTATGTATTTAAAAAATTAATAACGTATTCAGCATTTTCTTCAAAGGGAAAAATGTGATAAAACTTATTTTGAAAGTGCCTTCTTTGTGTTGGACACATCCAGGTTTTAAAATACAGTTTAACTTCAAGAAATATACAGCAGTAAGAAATAAAGAAAAATGAAAAGGACAATGTCAGCTTTTGTAACTTGTGATAATATTATAACTTCTTTTATAATGCCCTAAAGCTATACTTTTAGTTTAATGAATATTCACTTTTGGAGTCATACATAGTTTTTATGTTATTCGTGAATGAGAAATTTGTGTAAAAATTTTTCCTCTCTTCTAATACAAATAAAAACATTTAATAAAAAATTTATCAATACAAGAAGCTTTAAAAGTATATTTTATACCCCAATATTGTTTTTTTGGGAGGAATGTGTAGAACATCGTGTTTATGTTTTGTTCTGGGTCCAAATGCAGTTGGAAATAAGACTCTAGTAGATGAGGGATATGGACAGAAGAGCAATGTCCTTCAAGTCAGGGCAGGTGACACCTCTTCAGACACTACCACCGATGAGCTGCTTCACCTTGAATTTACTAATCTTCAGACCAGAAGTAGATTACATGCTGTAACGATACATGCGAGTATTTAAAAAAAAAAAAAAAAAAAGCTTTGATGAGTACATAACAACTGGCAGACCCAATTGTACTTTTATAGCTTCAACTTTTTGATTTTTCCAATGACACACCATATATGAACATGAAAACTTGGGGATTAAAATAGGAGTCTTCTGCAAATTGGTGCTCTAGTCTAATAAGTGTAAAAGATTAATAGTCTCCTGAAACTTGTGAAATGGTCAATAGAACCTAGAACAGAGTCATCTTGGAATCCCTTTGATTCTTAATATAGAACAATATGCTAATATTTTCAAAAGAAATAACATAAAGTCACAGTGGAAGATTAAAAAAAAAAAAAAAACTTGTGGTTAAAGTAGTCCTTCCTTCATATCAAAAGCCATGGTTTAGGTTTCCTTCAACTTAAATCCAGCAACTCTTTCAGGTATCTAGGTCTTGGCATTGACAGAGACAGCACTGCTTAGAAGTTAACAATACAATATTAATTAGATACAATCATTTTCATAATAGGATTCCCCAGCTGAACCATAAACAGGTTATTAATCGTTCCAGAATGATCTCTCATGTCTTCAAGGACAGGTATGGTGATTGGAGAAAAAAAAAATTCTTAGTCTATTAAAATGGTTAATTGATTTGCTTAATGTTGAATCAACCTTGCATTCCAGAGGTAGAACTTACTTTTCATTATGCATTATCCCTTTGATATATTCCTGGATTCAAATTGCTAATATTTCATCAGGGATTTTTATAGCTATGTTTAGAAAAGATAGTAGTCTATAACTTTTTTGCAGTGTCTTTGATACCAGGGTATTTCTGGCATCATGAATCAAGTTGGGGAACTTTCCCTCCTTTTATTGCTGAGAGAGAATTTGTATGATTGATATTATTTCTAACTTAAATGTTTGATAGAGTGTAACCAGTGAGACTACGTGGGTTCACAGTGTGCATCTGCCTGTCCATGTGTGTGTCTGAGGGTTCTTTGGTAATAAATTCAACTTACTGTGTGTGGGGCGGCGGGGGGGGGCATTGTTCAGAGTTTCTTTTTTTTTTTTTTTTAATTTATTTATTATTATTATACTTTAAGTTGTAGGGTACATGTGCATAACATGCAGGTTTGTTACATATGTATACTTGTGCCATGTTGGTCTGCTGCACCCATCAACTCGTCATTTACATCAGGTATAACTCCCAATGCAATCCCTCCCCCCTCCCCCCTCCCCATGATAGGCCCCGGTGTGTGATGTTCCCCTTCCTGAGTCCAAGTGATCTCATTATTCAGTTCCCACCTATGAGTGAGAACACGCGGTGTTTGGTTTTCTGTTCTTGTGATAGTTTGCTAAGAATGATGGTTTCCAGCTGCATCCATGTCCCTACAAAGGACGCAAACTCATCCTTTTTTATGGCTGCATAGTATTCCATGGCGTATATGTGCCACATTTTCTTAATCCAATCTGTCACTGATGGACATTTGGGTTGATTCCAAGTCTTTGCTATTGTGAATAGTGCTGCAATAAACATACGTGTGCATGTGTCTTTATAGCAGCATAATTTATAATCCTTTGGGTATATCCCCAGTAATGGGATGGCTGGGTCATATGGTACATCTAGTTCTAGATCCTTGAGGAATCGCCATACTGTTTTCCATAATGGTTGAACTAGTTTACAATCCCACCAACAGTGTAAAAGTGTTCCTATTTCTCCACATCCTCTCCAGCACCTGTTGTTTCCTGACTTTTTAATGATCGCCATTCTAACTGGTGTGAGATGGTATCTCATTGTGGTTTTGATTTGCATTTCTCTGATGGCCAGTGATGATGAGCATTTTTTCATATGTCTGTTGGCTGTATGAATGTCTTCTTTTGAGAAATGTCTGTTCATATCCTTTGCCCACTTTTTGATGGGGTTGTTTGTTTTTTTCTTGTAAATTTGTTTGAGTTCTTTGTAGGTTCTGGATATTAGCCCTTTGTCAGATGAGTAGATTGCAAAAATTTTCTCCCATTCTGTAGGTTGCCTGTTCACTCTGATGGTAGTTTCTTTTGCTGTGCAGAAGCTCTTTAGTTTAATTAGATCCCATTTGTCAATTTTGGCTTTTGCTGCTGTTGCTTTTGGTGTTTTAGACATGAAGTCTTTGCCCATGCCTATGTCCTGAATGGTACTACCTAGGTTTTCCTCTAGGATTTTTATGGTATTAGGTCTAACATTTAAGTCTCTAATCCATCTTGAATTAATTTTCGTATAAGGAGTAAGGAAAGGATCCAGTTTCAGCTTTCTACTTATGGCTAGCCAATTTTCCCAGCACCATTTATTAAATAGGGAATCCTTTCCCCATTTCTTGTTTTTCTCAGGTTTGTCAAAGATCAGATGGCTGTAGATGTGTGGTATTATTTCTGAGGACTCTGTTCTGTTCCATTGGTCTATATCTCTGTTTTGGTACCAGTACCATGCTGTTTTGGTTACTGTAGCCTTGTAGTATAGTTTGAAGTCAGGTAGCGTGATGCCTCCAGCTTTGTTCTTTTGACTTAGGATTGTCTTGGAGATGCGGGCTCTTTTTTGGTTCCATATGAACTTTAAAGCAGTTTTTTCCAATTCTGTGAAGAAACTCATTGGTAGCTTGATGGGGATGGCATTGAATCTATAAATTACCTTGGGCAGTATGGCCATTTTCACGATATTGATTCTTCCTATCCATGAGCATGGTATGTTCTTCCATTTGTTTGTGTCCTCTTTTATTTCACTGAGCAGTGGTTTGTAGTTCTCCTTGAAGAGGTCCTTTACATCCCTTGTAAGTTGGATTCCTAGGTATTTTATTCTCTTTGAAGCAATTGTGAATGGAAGTTCATTCATGATTTGGCTCTCTGTTTGTCTGTTACTGGTGTATAAGAATGCTTGTGATTTTTGCACATTAATTTTGTATCCTGAGACTTTGCTGAAGTTGCTTATCAGCTTAAGGAGATTTTGGGCTGAGACAATGGGGTTTTCTAAATATACAATCATGTCATCTGCAAACAGGGACAATTTGACTTCTTCTTTTCCTAACTGAATACCCCTGATTTCTTTCTCTTGCCTAATTGCCCTAGCCAGAACTTCCAACACTATGTTGAATAGGAGTGGTGAGAGAGGGCATCCCTGTCTTGTGCCAGTTTTCAAAGGGAATTTTTCCAGTTTTTGCCCATTCAGTATGATATTGGCTGTGGGTTTGTCATAAATAGCTCTTATTATTTTGAGGTACGTTCCATCAATACCGAATTTATTGAGCGTTTTTAGCATGAAGGGCTGTTGAATTTTGTCAAAAGCCTTTTCTGCATCTATTGAGATAATCATGTGGTTCTTGTCTTTGGTTCTGTTTATATGCTGGATTATGTTTATTGATTTGCGAATGTTGAACCAGCCTTGCATCCCAGGGATGAAGCCCACTTGATCATGGTGGATAAGCTTTTTGATGTGTTGTTGAATCCGGTTTGCCAGTATTTTATTGAGGATTTTTGCATCGATGTTCATCAGGGATATTGGTCTAAAATTCTCTTTTTTT
Organism: Theropithecus gelada; assembly: GCF_003255815.1. NCBI lineage: Eukaryota > Metazoa > Chordata > Mammalia > Primates > Cercopithecidae > Theropithecus > Theropithecus gelada. Next base: position 34,562,312 of record NC_037688.1, read on the forward strand.
GTTGTGTCTCTGCCAGGCTTTGGTATCAGGATGATGTTGGCCTCATAAAATGAGTTAGGGAGGATTCCCTCTTTTTCTATTGATTGGAATAGTTTCAGAAGGAATGGTACCAACTCCTCCTTATACCAGAGTTTCTATTTCATTTTGTATCAGTTGGATAAGTAAGTTCTGGCTTTTATGAATGTGTCCATAGGTTTTCAGATTTATTGGTATTAAAATGTATTCTCATTATATGTAGCAATATCTCTTCTTGTGTCCTTTAGTTTGTGTCTTGCGTGCAAACCATAAAACATTAAGGCCAAAGATATCCATCGAATGTAAAGAGCTAACGTATGATATATGCATTAGAGTGACAATAGCTATGGAACATTTTGGAGGCAATTGAGAAAATAGTCCCTCCATGTTGTCTGTAGTATTTTATTATCTAATGGACAATGATTAGCAAAGCCTCCTTTATGAGTTACAGTATTTTCCCTTTAACCACAATCTGCTCTTCACATAAAATATAAAGATGCTCTAACAACAGAGTTTCATTTATCCCCTGTCATTTGTGTTATTGTATTATTTATGTAGATTACTTCAGCAACATTATCATCTTCTTAATAAGGTGGCATTACTTCGTTTAAACATTTAGATTCCTTTTGAAAAATTAAGAGAATAAAAAACTTTATATTTGATCATATTTATAATTTCCAGTGTTTTTCATTCCTTCCTACAACTATTAGCTTCTATCTGCTGTAACCTTCCTTCACCCAGAAGAGCATTAGTATTTCTTGTAGAGCTGATCTAACTGCAGAAAATTCCCTCAGTTTTTATTTATATAAAAATGTCTTTATTTTGTCTTGATTTTTGAAGATCTTTGGTATGTATAGAACTTAGATTGACTGTTATTTTCTTTCTGCGTTTTTAAAATGTCACATTGCATTCCAGCTTTTTTTTTTTTTAAGAGAAATCAGTTATCATTTGTATTTTCATTCCCTTCATGTAATGTGTCATTTTACTTTCACTGCTTTTAACATTTCCTCTTCATCTTTGGTTTATAACAGTTTGAATATAATGTGCTTAGCTGTGCTTTTCTTTACATTCATCCTCCTTGGTGTTTGCTGAGCATAATGGATTTATAATTTTGTGTTTTTCACCAAATTTTGTAAATTTACAGTCATTACTTTCTCAAATAATTTTTGTGCCATTTTTTTCCTCCCTCTCTGGGACTCAAATGACACAAATGTTACGTCGCTTCATGTGCTCCTGGGTCACCGAGGGACTGTTCGTTTCTTTAATCTTCCTTCTCTCTTCTCTTCAGAGTAGACAATTTCTATGTTCGCGCTCCAAATTCACTGCCCTACTCTTCTGCTTTTTCTCAGTTTGCTAAGTCCACCAATTATAACTTCGATCTCACTATATTTTACTTTTCAGTTCTAGGATTGCTATTTGATTCTATTTACAGTTTGTAATTGTCGGCTTACATTCTTTTAATCCTTCACGAATGGCCATAATTTCCTTTAGGTCCTTGAAAATATAATACATGTCTTAAAGTTCTTGTTTGCTAATTAAAATGTTGAAGTCATCTTTGGATAAGTCTTTATGTACAATTTTTCCCTTAGCTCAGGGTCATGTTTTCCTGTTTTTTCATAGATCATAGATCTTGTTTTTATTATAGCTACACTATTATGAATGACACGTTACAAAGGCTCTGAAATTTATCTTCCCTTGATGTATCAATTTTTAGTAAATGTTTAAGTTGACTGGCCTAAAATTTTTAACTCTGTCTCCCTGAGATGAATAGCAGCTAAAAAAATCTGTTTGTTGAGCAGTTGCTTTTTAGTGGCCACTTTGACATCTTTCCTGTACATGCAAAGTCCAAGTCAGCCAAAGATTTAGGGATCTATGCACAAATTTGAGGGGGCTTCTCTTTCTGTGTTTTCTTTTCAATAGGTTTCCCGCCTTACAGTCTAGCCACTCAGGAAGCCCTGAATCCATTTCCCTGACTTTATAAGCCAGTAAGTCTGCGTTTTTCTGCCTGAAGCCTGGGTCCCGTATAAAACACAATAGGTACAGCAGATTTTATACAGGGCGTTTCTCTTTTTTCAAAAAATATTTACGGTTTCCGATGCATTGGACCATTTTCTAGCGCATTCAAATATTACTTTCTTATATTGGTTCAGAGTTATAATTGCTGTCTGCTGGAGGGTTAGTCTAATAAAAGCACTTTGCCATTAATAAAAGTCATTCATATACTTTTTATTCCCTACTCTCATGTGAAGAAGTTGAAAGACATAGATCCCATTTTTATGGCTATTAACATAATGTCTTGAACATAGTAGGGTTCAGAGGATATCTGTTGAATAAATGGAGGTCGTCACGCACAATCTTTGTTTTCTTTCAATTTTCCGATTTTTCTACCTTAAGTTCCGTTATACTCCTTAGCCTCTACTCTATTTCATTTCACTTGTCTGCATTATTTTAACAACCTCCCTGTTGTTTCTCTAAACCGTCAGGTCTCCAATGTGTCTTTCACAATAACTAATTTACCTCTGCACATACCACAAAGATGATGATTTCCAACTTCACTCTAAATAATAATAAAATTATTTGGTAACTATCACTACCAAAATAAGAAACCTAAATGTTAAAGTTAGCAAGTCGACTGGGCATGGTAGCTCACAGCTGTAATCCCAGTACTTTGAGAAGCCGAGGTGGGTGGATCACTTGAGGTCAGGAGTTCAAGACCAGCCTGATCAACATGGTGAAATCCCATCTCTACTAAAAATACAAAATTAGCCAGGTGTGGTGGCAGATGTCTGTAATCCCAGCTACTGGGGAGGCTGAGGCAGGAGAATCACACTTAAACTGGAGAGGCGGAGATTGCAGTGAGCTGAGATTGTGCCACTGTGCTCTAGCCTAGGCAACAAGAGCGAAGCTCCATTGCAAATAATAAGAAGAAGTTAGCAAGTCATTTATCACCTTCCAAATTCTGATTCTGAATAAACATTTCATTCTTTCATGTCTCAGAAACTGAATTCAAGCCACATCATCCTACTTCATTCACTAGGCCCTGCATCCTCCCCTCTCTACATCTTCCCTCATTATTTTCTACTTGCCAAGTGTGCTAACCTTTTCCAGTTAAAAATAACATTTCCCCCGTAAAGCCTTAGAATTACTCACACTAGGGGCCGAATAAGCACTTTGAGCCATGTTTATGCTCCTTTATCATATTCTTCTGTCTTGTATTTCAGAAGGATTATCCTCCCACCTTTATAAACATTTTGTAGAAAGAAAGTATGTTTTATTAATTTGTTTCAAGCGTAGAGCCAATTGTGTCGCACTGATAATTCCCTGATGCGACTTCAAAGCGGCACCACTCACATAATTGTACCCCAGGTGGTTCCATCCATAGAGCAAAATGTAAATATTCTTTCCAAGTTGGAGAACTCAGCTGGTTCTTCATGTTGCCTCCTGAGCAACCGCCTACAGAATATGATTAAAACTACTGAAACCATATTTTAATAAAGTTGAAAGAGACGTGATGACCTCCCTCCATGCACTTCATCTATCATACTCTCAAGTCCTACAAAGCTAGTAGATAGTCTATGAATTACCACTGTGCTCTGTACCATCTCGTGGTTTATCAAGTTCACAGATCAAATATGAAAATTAAGAAAGTTTTGTTTCTGTAATGTTCTATAGTGGTGAGAAAAATGAGTAGGTATTTTAAAAATTCGTTAATGTTTGGGTCTGAGTTTATGTATCATATGAGAATTCTATGATGGGTCAAATGACGGATGGTGCAATTGGAATAAACATTATGGAAAAGTAGTCTAGTTTGAAACTTAGTGACAGCTCTAGTGTTTGAACTGTTGTTCAGCATCAATGATGCATCAATTGATGCATCAGTGTTGCTAAAGGAGGATCTGTTTCCTGTCTGGATTTTGGTCTACTTACACATGCAGCTGAGCATATTTACCCAGCTATTAAACCTAGAGAGAAAAATCACCTAGTATTGGAATGAATTTTTATTTTTTCAGCTGTATTGAGGTACAATTGTCAAAAATTATATAGATTCAAGGTGTACAATGTGCTGTTTTGATATAGGTATATGAAAGTGATTGCCAGCCAGGTGTGCTGGCTCACACCTGTAATCCCAGCACTTTGGGAGGCTGAGGCAGGTGGATCACCTAGGGTCAGGAGTTGGAGACCAGTCTGGCCAATATGGTAAAACCCCACCTTTACTAAAAATGCGAAAATGAGCCGGGCGTGGTGACATGCACCTGTAATCCCAGCTACTCAGGAGGCTGAGGCAGGAGAATTGCTTGAACCCAGGAGGCGGAAGTTGCAACGAGCCGAGATCACACCACTGCACTCCAGCCTGGACAACAGAGCAAGACTCTACCTCAAAAAAAAAAAATGATTACAATTGAACTAATTAATATATGTGTCACCGCATATGCATCACCTCATCTGTGTGACACACAAAGTATGCATCACACATACCTACATTTTTGTGTGTGACAAAAGTAGTTAATATCTAGCCTCTTAGCAAATTTCAAGAATGTAATACATTAACTGTAGTCACCAGGCTATATCTTAGATCTCCAGAATGCATCCATTTTATAACTGCAAGTTTGTATCCTTTGAGCAACATCTCCCCATTTCCTCCAGCTCTTGATCCTTAGTAACCACCATTCAGCTGTTTCTATGAGTATGACTTTTTTTAGATTCCACATATAAGTGAGATTTTCTTTGTTTCCAGTTTATTTTGCTTAGCTTAGTGTCCTGAAAGTTTATGCATCTTGTTGCAAATGCCAGGATTTCCTTCTTTTTTAAGGCAAAATAGTATTTTATTATATGTGTAAACCAAATTTCCCAAATATCACTGAGATCCTGATTTCAACTCCTCTGGATATGTACCCAGAAGTGGGATTGCTGGATCACACGACAGTATACATATTGCACAACCTTCATACTGTTTTCCATAATGGCTGTGTCAGAGGCATGTGAACCACAGCAACTCCATCTTGAATAGGAGTTGGGTAAAATGAGGCTGAGACCTACTGGGCTGTATTCCCAGATGGTTAAGGCATTCTAAGTCACAGAATGAGGCAGGAGGTCAGCCCAAGACACAGGTCATAAAGACCTTGCTGATAAAACAGGTTGAGTAAAGGAGCCGGCCAAAACCCACTAAAACCACGATAACCACGAGATTGACCTCTGGTCATCCTCACTACTACACTCCCACCAGTGGGAGTTTACAAATGCCATGGCAACGTCAGGAAGTTACCCTACATGGTCTAAACAGGCGAGGCATGAATAATCCACCCCTTGCTTACCATATAATCAAGAAATAACCATAAAAGTGGGCAACCAGCAGCCCTCGGGGCTGCTCTATGGAGTAGCCATTCTTTTATTCTTTTACTTTCATAATAAACTTGCTTTCACTTTACTGAATTCTTTCTTGCCCTGAATTCTTTCTTGCATGAGATTCAAGAACCCTCATTTGGAGTCTGGATCGGGGCCCCTTGCCTGTAACAGCTGTACCAATTTACAATGGGAGAAATTATAAAAGTGAAAAAGGTAGAAATGTGAAAAAAAAATATGCTTCCTTGAAAAAAAAAAACAGATATCATCACACCCTTCATCCTTCTGTCTGCAGCAATAGAGACTAGAAAAATAAAAAGCATCAAAATACATGTTCCAAGCCTCGTTTGCAGTGAAAATGGCCATGAACTTAGTTGTTTCCCACAGGGTAAAGAATGATGACTTACCTTTCTCATAAGAGGGGGAGCTGCCGTGCCTCTACCCTCCTCTTTCAACTTTGAAGGCAGCTATAGTATTTGCAGTGGCAGCACCTATTTTGCAAACACAAGACATCACCAAACAAATCTTAAAAATGTCAGCTTTTACATGATTGAACTGCTGAACAAACGCCAATAGCTGCTTACCTTTGAAACGTTTTCTTTTGTTTTCAAAGTATTATTGTATTTACTTATTACTTTATTTATTTGTTTTACTTTAAGTTCTGGGATACATGTGCAGAATGTGCAGGTTTGTTACATAGGTATACATGTGCCATGGTGGTTTGCTGCACCTACCAACTTGTCATCTAGGTTTTAAGCCCCGCATGCATTAGGTATTTGTCCTAATGTTCTCCCTCCTCTTGCCCCCTCCATAAGCCCCTGTGTGTGATATTCCCCTCCCTGTGTCCAATTCCCACTTATGAGTGAGGGCATGTGGTGATTGGTTTTCTGTTCCTGTGATAGTTTGCTGAGAATGATGGTTTCCAGCTTCATCCATGTCCCTGCAAAGGACATGAACTCATTCTCTTTTATGGCTGCATAGTATTCCATGGTGTATATGTGCCACATTTTCTTTATCTAGTCTATCATTGATGGACATTTGGGTTAGTCCCAAGTATTTGCTATTGTGAACGGTGCTGCAATAAACATACGTGTGCATGTGTCTTTATAATAGAATGACTTATAATCCTTTGGGTATGTGTCCAGTATAGGGATTGCTGGGTCAAATGATGTTTCTGGCTCTAGATCCTTGACTATTCGTTGAAACAATTAAATTCAGATTTATTGTCACTTGCAGCAATATGCATTTCTAACCGAAATGTGACCTATTAGAATGTAAGTTGTCTTATGTCCCAAACACTGTCCTTTGCCCTTTTTTTTCCTCATTTAACCCTTATGGTAACACATTACACCTCTATTCATTTTTCAGTTGCATATGTTGAGACTTATGACATGTAATGATAGAGTGAATAGTTAAGAACACAGACTTGGGTATCAAACAGACCTAGGCTCCATCCCTGGACCTTGCCACTTCCTATTTAAGTGATATTTAGCGTGCAACCTCTTTAAGCTTTAGCTTCCTAATCTGAAAACAAAGACAAAACAAGTCACTAACTACAGAGTAGTTTTTTAGGATTAAGTGAGTTAATATGTGTAAGTCCTGAAGAAGGGCCTTGCATATAGTAAGTAATGAGGAAATATTAGCCATTGTCATTATTTTTGTTAAGATATGTTACTGCTACCCTACATCACAGAAATAGAAAGTGATGAGTTACTAATCACAAAATAACATAAAACAATAAATAATTGATACAGAACTTGAATTTTTTTATCCCTATGATTGTCTTTTTTTTTTAAAATTAATTTATTATTATTATACTTTAAGTTGTAGGGTACATGTGCATAACGTGCAGGTTTGTTACATATGTATACTTGTGCCATGTTGGTGTGCTGCACCCATCAACTCGTCATTTACATCAGGTATAACTCCCAATGCAATCCCTCCCCCCTCCCCATGATAGGCCCCGGTGTGTGATGTTCCCCTTCCTGAGTCCAAGTGATCTCATTGTCCAGCTTTTTTAATCTACACTATGGTAAGAATATTTAGATAGCTAAAATTTCTCCAAGAAGTCATAGGAATTCAACACTCTGCTGTGACATTTTATATTTCTAAAACTATGATTTTTGTGAGCTCAGAAAATGGTAGCGTGAGACCTTAATGTGTAAATATGTGCATTTTTTGATGATGATACTTTTATCGAAGTTTTATTAGATTAGGGCAAGTCTTAAACACTGAAAATTACTCTGCATGTCTCTGTGCATTCATAGTAGACACACGTGCATGTACGTGCAGACATACGCATGAATGTCCATCAAAACCCAGGCCAACCGCTGGGTGGATGGTGATAATTGTTACGATTGTTTGGGTGATGAATACACTATGATAAATGAGAATTCCATTAAGCTGACCTGAGTCTACCCTGAATCAGGCAGCAGGCAGGGTGATAGTGATGATATATCTTACTTTTTCTTGTTTATAAAGGAGAATGGTAGACAAATAACACTGCCTGCAAGTTTGCAATTAAATCTTTGAGGAGCATGTATTACAGTATTTCATTTCAGCCAGCGTAGAAATAACCAAACTAGAATTAACTAGAATTTCAAATAACATTAGTAGCCCTGTCATTAATACCACAGCCACTGAATCCTAACAAGTGTGTTTAGAGGAAAAAGCTTCCGACACAGTGCTTGTTAAATCAAACGGAGATGGGGAAGGAGCAAAGTTTCTTGGGTAGAATATTCTGGAATTCTTCCAATTAGAATATTTGGGCATCTCTTTCCCCTTATATTGCTAAAAAGATGGTACATAGAGGAATACATGAAATTACAGCAATAAATAGTGATGCATCTCTGACCAATTAAAGTTGCCATCTGGTTAGCTTCTTTAGAGAATTCTCCAAACGAAGTCACCTTACAGTTGATTTATGCCATCATGGGAGCTTTACACCAAATGGAAACCACAAGTTTCTTTTCTTCTGATATAAGAAGTATTTTCAATGTGAAAAACAAACTTCTTAAAAATGGAATTGATGATATAGCATTTTTTAGTAACTGATTTCCAAAAGATCCTTTATGGCTAGTCCCTAGAGAATAGGCATTGTAATCTATTGAAAAATGATAATCTAGATACAAATCATTATAGACCTAATTTATATGAAGAATAAATATTGTCTGATGGAAGCTTATGGAAAGAGTTGAAAGGAGAAGACTAGCAGCTGACTGTGAATCTAAATGTAGAGTTACTGCTTGGTTTTGGAGTATGTCAAAGCTGGGTTTACAGTCTGACTGCCACTGATCAGCCATATGACCTTGGACAAGTCCCTTGGCTTCCAGAAAGATGATGATAAATGGAAACAACTCATTTACTCCCTGAGATCATGAAAAGGCTGAATGAGATTCTCAGCAAAGTTCCTGGCCATAGAATTGGATCAAAAATGGTAACTCTTAGTATTAGTGCAATCAAATAAAGCCAATGGAAAAGTATGAATTTATTCCTACAAGCCTTCAGTAAATTTAGATTGCCAAAATATGTGATACAGAAAATAAATTACAATTCTTAGTAGTAAAGACTTCCCAGCCTATCTGTGTAAATGGATAACTATAAGCTTATTAGTGTAGGTGAATTGGTATATTCCTCAAGAGTATCTTCCATGACAAAGCATGAAGTGGCTCTCCTTAGTGTTAATTGTTGGTAGTTTTAGTATCTCTCTCTCTCTCTGTAAATATAAACAAATATTTTTAAAAACCCACAATTTCACAAGAGAAGCGTTTCTCATCTTTTTCCTAGTTTATAATTACTATGTCACAGAATAAAATCTAACTCTGAAGATGGCCTGAAAATCTTTGATCATATTAACTAATGTTTAGTGATTACTGAGAAAATCCATCATTTAATACTCAAAAGCCCTATGAGTGCTTATTATCAATGAGCTCTTTACAGATAGGAAACCTAGGAAATTGAAGAGTTGAATGACTTTCCAAGGTGTAGGACTATTCAATGGAAAAGCCAAAATTCAAAGCCAGGCAGTTTGGCTCTGTGATGACACCCTCAAAGCAATTTTACTGAAACAAACTACAGTGTTAGACCCTTGAATTATTGTATGAGTCACAGTTCTCCAGAGAAGCAGAATGAAGAGGATATACATATATATACATATATATGTGTGTGTGTATGTATAGATATGTGTATATATGTATATATATGCATATATATGTGTGTGTATATATACATATATGAAGAAGATAGAGACAGGGAAGCAGAGGCAGAGAAAGAGAGAGAGAGAGGCTAATATATATGGCATGTTGTGTATTGGCAGTAGGATTCCACAAGGACTCCACCTCCTCATGGAGCTCATAGTTTAATGTAGAAAGAAGATGGTTTGTTTTTGGTAGCTACAGACCAGCACACACATTAGGTAGCCAATGCAACACCTTGGGGAATCAACATAAAACTTAGGTAGCCAATGTCCATACCTTGGGGTATCATCATAAAACTTAAAAACCTGATCCATCAATTGAATATTTTGCCCATTCAACTCTAGAACACTGGATACTTGAAACATGACATTATTTTCTCAATGGATAAGAGTGTATCTAATTTTCCATCCAGAAAACCATTTGAGAACATGTAGGCTGCAAAAGTGCAAGACATGTGATAACTTACTGGAAGGACTTCATGCTGTTTATCGTTCCAGTGCTGAATAACCATAAAGCTTTAACCATGAAGAAAAAGCAAAGTTGACTTATGCTGGCAATATTGCCATCTTTTCTTTGATAAATATCTCTCTCAAGAAACCCACATATCCTAAAGCTATCAATTTTGCCTTATAAATGTGACAAAATATCAGTAGAGTTTGATTTTACTTTACCTATTAGATTTGTTTCTCCAGTATATGTAAACATAGTCTTTTATTTATTTTATTTTTTTGAGACGGAGTCTCGCTCTGTCGCCCAGGCTGGAGTGCAGTGGCCAGATCTCAGCTCACTGCAAGCTCCGCCTCCCGGGTTCACGCCATTCTCCTGCCTCAGCCTCCTGAGTAGCTGGGACCACAGGCGCCCGCCACCTCGCCTGGCTAGTTTTTCGTATTTTTTAGTAGAGACGGGGTTTCACCGTGTTAGCCAGGATGGTCTCGATCTCCTGACCTCGTGATCCGCCCGTCTCGGCCTCCCAAAGTGCTGGGATTACAGGCTTGAGCCACTGCGCCCGGCCAACGTAGTCTTATATATTGATTAATTCTGCCATTGATTTTCATTGTGATTTAAAAATATGGTCTCTAATAAAAAATTCCAAACTGATTAATGAATAAAATTCACCTTTCAATCTCTGTCTTTCATTATAGCATGAACAGTGAATCTGTTCATTTTCCTATAACAGAGGCAAAATCTTGGCAAAAAATCTAAATACGCATGATAATTACATGCTCACTATGAAGCAAATCATCTCATTAAGGCTTTTTGTTGCCCAGTTTGTTATTGAACTACATGTTTGCCAGAAAATGCCACATGACAAGGGGTTCAGTAATACTCAGAAGTTATGTGTCAGCTATCTTCAGTGCTTGCTGGTTGATCAAATGTTTATTTTTAATGTGTATAAGTACATGGCATGCAAGTGCAATGTTGTTACATGTATACATTGTATCTTGGTGAAATCGGGGCTTTTAGGGTATCTATCACCCAAATAATGTACATTGTACCCATTAAGTAATTACTCATCATTCATCCCTCTCTCAACCCCTTACCCTTCTATCATTCCACATTCTATGTCCATATGTACGCATTATTTAGCTCCAATTTATAAGTGAGAACATGCAATATTTTTTGTGTGGTTTGTTTCACTTAAGATAATGGTCTCAAACTCTACCCATGTTGTTGAAAATGACATGATTATATTCTTTAACTGAATAATATTCCATTTTGTACCTATAACACATTTTCTTTGTTTAATCATCTATTGAGGGACACTTAGGTTTATTCCATATCTTTGATATTGTGAGTAGTGCTGCAATAAACATACAAATACAGATGTTTTTTGATGTAATTTCTTTTTCTTTGGGTGGATATCCAGTAGTGAGATGGCTAGATCAAATGGTAGGTCTACTTTTAGTCCTTTGAGACATCCCCATATTGTTTTCCAAAGAAGTTTTACTAATTTACATTCCTACCAATGGTGTGAAACAGTTCCCTTATCTCTGCATCCTCGCCAACATCTGTTTTTTTTTTTTTTTTTTTTTTTTTTTTTTTTTTTTTTTTTTTTTTTACTTTTTGATAGTTATTCTGACTGACGTAAGATAATATCACATTGTGGTTTTAATTCGCATTTCTCTGATTAGTAATGTTGAGCATTTCTTCATATGCCTGGTGGCAATTTGTAGGTCTTATTTTGAACAATGTCTACTTAATTCTTTTGCCCACTTTGTAATAAGATGATTGGGTTTTTTTGTTGTTGAGTTGCTTGAGTTCCTTGTATATGCTGGATATTAGACTCTTGTCAGATGCATATTTTGCAAATGTTTTCTCCCATCCTTCAGGCTGTCTGTTCATTCTGTTGGTTCTTTTTTTGTGCAGAAGCTTTTTAGTTTAATTAAGAGTCATTTGTCTAATTTTAGTTTGGTTGCCTGTGCTTTTGAGGTATTTGTCATGATCCTTTGCCTAGATCAATATCCAGAAGAGTTCTCGTTAGCTTTTGTTACGGTATTTTTATAGTTTTATATTTACATTTAAGTCTTTAATCCATCTTGACTTGATTTTTGTGTATGGTGACATTTGTTCAGAGTTGGGGCCTAATTTGATAAACATTTATGTCCATAATTTACTGATAAAAGTTTAAAGTTGTCATTTAAGCAGCTAGTTTATTTACAGAGATATCATAAATGAGCTTTTCAGGCTTAAGGTGGTTAATAATAATACCGTTATTCTTTTTTTTCTCTCTGCAAGTTTTATGGTCTACTGACTAGAGGTTAATTTGTAGTTCATTTGAGGTGTAACTTTTTGAAATAGATTCTTCAAAGTGTGGAGAACTACTTGGAACTCCAGGATTGGTATGAAGATTATTGTAAGCTGAAAATATCTGAGATTCAACAGAGACAGGAGGAAGCCTTCTTGGAAACTTTCTTATCTGACCAAAAACAGAAACTTCTGAGAAGTGTGGATGGCAGCTTTAGGGCAGCTTCTACTACCAGTAGAGAAACCAACAGTAAACTAATCATTAAACTCCTTCTCTGAGGGAATTTATGGCCCTGAAGAAGAGTGAAAGACTATTCATATTTGTATAGACCAGTATCATCAAACTATTTTTACCTCTAATTTGTTCTGCTAAAAATGCATTTGTCTTTTCTAAAGAAACTTGTTTGTAAGCTGTTTCTACCCTCTCCCTTTCCCCTACTCAGATATATAAGCCTTTACTATTAATCATTTAATGAGCCAGCTACTTCTTTTGTTGGCTCCTGTGTGCAAGTGGATTCACTTTTTTTCCTGTTAATTTGTCTTTTGTCCATTTAATTCCCAGGCCTCAGTTATTAAACTTAAGAGGGTACAGAAAAAAAAAAAAAAAAAAGCAGCATCTTAGGGATTTCTGGAATATGCTGCTCTGGAGAAGGGAAGGGGCTATGAAATTGGAAGGACATCAGAGAGGTACTGTTATGAAAGATCTCATTGCATCTATAAAATTGTTGGGAAGTCTCATTCTCTGAAACAAGCTTGATATGGGCACAGGATTCTTTTCTTGTGGAGGTGCCAGATTTTCACATTTCATTTTTAATTCCATTTTTATATTCCTTAGTAGATTACATTGATCCAAAAGTTTGACACTAAAAATGTTCAAAATTTGAACTATGAAACTCTTTTCCCCTTAGGTATTTATTCTCCAGATGTGTATCCTGCAAAACGAATACCCCTATGTTTAATTTTAAAGTAAAAGTAATTTCATCCTCTTCCCTTCCCCTTCCCACACAGAGATTTTCTCATATTTAAAGTGCAGCTAACAACTTTTTCTCTCTTGGAATTTTCAGTGGCATCTGCATGAAAATTAAGAAATACTTTGGGAAAGTAATTTAATTTTGCAAATGCGAAGCTAATCTCTGCTCATCATAGAGGCAGTAAAACATAAGAGATTTCTATAAGAGAAATTTCAATTTAAAAAAACCTTACAGAAATACATTATAATGAAGTAAACAATCTTGGAAGCAAAACTCAGTGGCAGAGCATCCCAATGACACATTTGTCTGGCCAAAAATTTAAAACCACGTAAGCCTGAAATGCCACTGTCCAGTTGACCAGACTGTTTGCAGTGATGTTGCAGCTTCTTAACTTTTTTTTTTTTTTTTTTTTTTTTTTGGCTCCTGGCAGAAGACACAAAGCTTCAAGTTGAAAAAATCAACTCAAAAAAAGAGAACATTTAGGCTTTGAAGAAATACGTGTGTTGTTTACACACTTTCATCCTTTAGAACATGGCTATATTCCTAGCCTTAAAGAAAAAGCCAAAAGTCAGCACCATCTGCTTTTACAAATAATGGCTAGTGCACCTGTACATTCTTCAATGGGGAAAGGTCCTGCCCTCCCTGAATATGGCAAACAAATTGACTTCAGCATGATGAAATAGCTGAAACAGCTTTTCTGTATCTGGGAATTTTTCTTTGTGAAATTAATTTTGCAAATGCACATTGCCCTGTTCAAATTACAAGTATTTGGAAAGGATTTGTTTTTCTTTTTTCTGTACTACAGCTAAAAATTGAGCAGTGTCTCAATAAGGTTAAGTAAGATTAAGTAGTCAAAAAATAATCATTACTGGAGCTTCACTGTCATGTGTTGATTTTATCTATAAAAAAATCACTTCAAGGATGATTGCTATTACAGTAGCATTTTAACTATTTATTGCCTTCAATAAATAAATGATGCAAGAGCCTTTTATAAAGGGTTGCTTTGGATCCTAGAGATGGAAAATGTACTCTTATACCATTAGGACTTAATTTTCATTCATTGATGTCTAAACATAGTACTGTTGTTACTGGTGGAGGATCTTGACTATTAGTTGCCCATGTTCTTGGCGTTTGAAACAAAGAATTGGATAAAACACACAGAGCAATGAAAGAATGAAGCAACGAAAGCAGAAATTTACTGAAACGAAAGTACACTCCACCGAGTAGGAACAGGCTTGAGCAAGCGGCACAAGAACCCTGGTTATAGAATTTTCCGGGGTTTAAATACCCTCTAGAGGTGTCCCATTGGTTACCTGGTTTACACTCTAGGTAACTGAAGGAATGACCCGTGACCAGTCTGATTAGTCGCACAAGGTGACCAATCAGAGGCTGAAGTGAAGTTGCAAAGTTATACCCCTATGCAAATACAGACTAGGCCCACAACCAGTCTGACTGGTTGCCAGAGGGGACTAATCAGAGGTATTTTCCATTTTTCTTCTGCTATGCATAAAGGTGGGTGGGGTTGCAAAGGGAGTAGCCTCTGATCCTTTTGTTACTTGGGCATGGAAAGTTGGACTTCTCCTTTTGATTTAGTTCTAGGAAGTCAGTGTGAATTGGCTTTAGGTTCCCTATCTCCAGACTCTATTCTCCTGCCTCATTAGGAAGAAACGTTTGTCTCATCTTCATAGTGATGGTGATGATTCAGTACCTTAACATTTTTACCCTTCCAGTCACCCTTTTCCTAATCTAAGTCTGAAATGTTGGGATGTTTTTCACCTTTTCTTCTAATCAACATGTTTTTAAAAACTAAATGGTCAAGATTTATATCAAAACAATAGAAGAAGTTAAATGAATTTCAAATAGCCATTTGGTTTCTGGGCCATGATTTTTGGACCAGATTTTACTCAGATATTGAACCATATGAGCACAGATTAAACAGACTCACACATACTGCTGGCTTTGGGTCTTCCCTTATTCTTTCACTTTTAACCATGACCGTCACATCCTTCCTCTTCATGATTCTAAAATTCTAACTCTTCAAGGTTCTGTTTAATAGCCTATAATTTTCTCAAAGCCTAGATTATCAATACAAATGTTAATTACCCATCTCCTTTCCTGAAATCCAAAATTAACTTTTCACAATAAATAATCATACATTTTAGTTATGTGGCTCTATATTATTTTGAAATAGTTTTCAGCATGAATGTTATCGATAAAGCCTAAAATGTTAACTTTTTCTGAAGGTAGGTTAACTCTATTACATCTTTTATAAACTTTCCACTTACATAATAAAGCAGTGGTGACAATGCCATCTTCTCATGCCACCCCCAATCCTTGTTATGTCCACATATTAAGCTTTCTTTCTCTCCCATATTATGCAGTAAGAGATTTCATTTTAAGTGTCATATGCTCCAGAGTAATTCTTTCAGGAAATTTTGAGACATGAAGACAAAAAATAAGTAATAATACGATTTGGTTAACATGATTTTAAAAAGTGAAATTTCACACCTTATCAACAGAAAATGCACATTTATCAAATACATCTTTTAATAAATATGACCATGTATTAGATTACAACAGAATTCTCAATTTTAAAAAACTGGAATTATAAAGACTGTACTATTAGATGGTACTGCAGTAAAATTTGAAATCCATCATAACATAACTCTAAAATCCAGATGTTCTGAGAAATAAAAGAATACTTTTTATCTGTCAATACATTTGAAATTTAGATAAAATGCATAATAATGTTGATTTTAAAATGAACACTCAAAATTGACCTAAGAAGTAGAAAATTTGACTAGATCACCAAATAATCAAGTAGTAATAAATGTTCTTTCCCAAAACTCACTTTGCTGATGTAGTTCTACATGTAAGTTTTAATAAACTTTCGAAATCCACATAATAACACGAAATACCGCCTGAGAATTTTTTAATGATGGAGACTCCACTACATTCAGCAATTTGCCAATTTATGTTTGGGCCTAGGGAAAAAGAGATGAAGATAAATTTTGAAGCTCTAGTTCCTTAAAGAAAAACAGGCCATTTATTCACTTTTAGAAGTAATGTATACCAGTTGAAGTACAGTCACCTGAGAGAGTCAATTAACGTGCAATTTTTTTTTTAAAGATTATATTGTACTGAAGACTATATCATACCATGGAAGCTTGGGTGTCTGTTCCTACTAGAAAACCAAGACATTACAACTTATAGAAGAGTTCATGCTGAACACTACCCACAAAAATAAATAGGAAAATATAATTTTAAAAATCACAGTCGTAAAATTAATTTCAAAATATTGAGAACTAAACTAACATTGTGTAAAATGTTTATGAAGTACATCCTGACACTTTATTAAAGGACATAAAAGACACCTTAATAAATGCAAAAATATTCCATTAGGAATATTCCAGTGGTTTACCAGTGGGGGAAAACTCCACACTATTAAGATAACATGTTGGTTAATATGGAGACTCTGATTAATTGAAAATTGGATGCAATCCCAAGTGAAATCCTATTGCATTTCTTTAGAACTTGACATAGTGCTGGTATATTTTACGTCGAAAAATAATTGTCTCAGTAACAGTCTGAAAGTAGCTTAAGAATAGTGAAATCAAACCAGGGAAACTCACAATGTCACAGTAATTAAAACAGTGTGCATTTGGCACTGAAACAAAAACAGATCAATGGAACTGAGTAAAGAGCTTAGATTATGATAATTAAGTATATTAAAAAATCATGCAGAGAAATACATCATTTTGGGAAAAATTAAATCCCCTTCACACAATATGTAAGAATATATTTCAGATAGGTTAAACCTATTACTGTGAAAAGTTAAACTCTGCAAGATTAGAAGAAACTATAGAATAAAAATTAATGACATTACAGTAAGAACAGATTCCTTGAATCTAAAGAAGCAAAACATGAGTATTAAAGAAAAGACTGTTAGATTTGGCTATGTTAAAATTAGCAACTTGTCGTAATGAAGAATGCCACAGACATAAAGTAGCAAGCCTTAAGAAGTTATGCAAGACATATATTTCATAAAGGATTAGACTACCAAAAATGTACTAAAAATCAACAATAATAAAACACTGAAATATAGAAGGATGGGAGGAGAAAGGTAATTCCCATCTCACAGAAAAAAAGTGGCAAAAAAGCATAAAAAGATGATGATCCATCAGTAATAATTAGTGAAATAAAAATTATAAAATACCACTATTCCTGTAATATGTTGTTAAATAACAATGAATGTTCCTGAGTCTTTAGAAAATAAAAGTTCCTAACACATTGTTCTCTGCAAGGTAAATTGGTACAGGCACTCTGCAAAGCACTGGGGCAGCATTTGACAAAACTGAAAATACATGTAAGTATTCAATTGTGTGCATTTCATTTTTGTTTCAAATAGCTAGAAGTTGGAATCAAACTAAATGGACAACAAAGTGAAATGGGGAAATGAAATTTGCCAAATTTATGAAGCAAAATGCCATAGAGCAGGAAAAGCAATAAAATAAATGTGTATGCATTAATATAGACATATAATCTTGAGTAAAACAAGCAAATTTCGGAAGGATACTTAAACTATAATATAATCTATGCACATTTCTAAAGCAACATAATGTATACATATTAGAAGGATGTTAAAACCGTGAGTTGGAGGCATTAAGGCAGGGAGAAAAAAAGGAGTTGGCAATAAGAATAAAAATGTCACAAAGTGGGATTTAAAAATAAGAATTAGACCAATAATACATTTCATCTAATTGAGGAGCGAAGTGAACTGAATCAATTGTACGTACTGATATCCTGCACAAAGACAAGAAAATCATTTCAGAAACAAACCAAAAGAAATGGTTGAATAGGAAATGTTAAGTGTAGGAGAATGCAGAAAGGAAACCTATTATCTAGAATGAGAGAATGGCATCAAGACATAAAGGCAAGTAGACATGAAGAAACCAAGTCCCTAAATTTGGAAGAAGAATTAAAAATACTAATGTAATCATCTGATCAGTTCTTCTTGCTTACTGCACAGACAAAACCAATTCGCTAGTACAGCAAAATGGCAGTAGGAAAAAAGTTTAATTGACACAGGGCTAGCCAAGTGGTAGTTCATTACTCAAATCAGTGTCCCCAAAATCTAGGAGGCTAGGGTTTTTATGGATACCTTGGTGGACAGGGGACTAGGGAATGGGTGATGCTGATTGATTGGGGATGAAATCATAGAGTTTTAGAAAATGGTTCTTGTGCACTTAGTCAGTGGGTAGGGGCCACAGGACCTGTTGAGTCATGAGTGTTGGGTTTGGATGGAGTCAATTGGTTACCACAATGCAAAAGTCTGAAAAATATCCCAAAAGATCAACCTTAAAATCTGCAATAGTTTTAAGGGCCAGGCGCGGTGGCTCACACCTGTAATCCCAGCACGTTGGGAGGCCAAGGCGGGGCAGATCATGAGGTCGGGAGATCGAGACCATCCTGGCTAACACGGTGAAACCCCGTCTCTACTAAAAATACAAAAAAATTAGCCAGGTTTGGTGGCAGATGCCTGTAGTCCCAGCTACTTGGGAGGCTGAGGCAGGAGAATGGTGTGAACCCGGGAGGCGGAGCTTGCTGTGAACCGAGATAGCGCCACTGAACTCCAGCCTGGGTGACAGAGCGAGACTCCATCTCAAAAAAAAAAAAAAAAAAAAAACAAAAGATCTGCAATAGTGATGTCATCTGTAGGAGTAATTGGGGATGTTACAAGTCTTGTGACCTTTGGATGATGGTCGACTATCCTTTAACTATGCCTACATCTTAGCAGAATTCAGACCCATCTCATAATCCCAAACTTGTTACCTTTCATCAGTTTTACAAAGGTGGTTTTGGTTCCACCTTTTGGAGGGAACAAGGAGGATGCAGTTTTGGGAAGGGCTAATAGCATCTTTGCTTTAAGGTTAAATTATAAATAAATTCCCCACTATGTTAGCTTGACCTACACCTAAGAATGAACAAGGACAGCTTGGAGGTTAGAAGCAAGATGGAGTCAGCTATGTCAGATTTCTCTTACAGTCATAATTTTGCACCGGCATTTTCACTAATACGACTGTATGCAACTGCTGGGTATAGAGAAGATTGGGATGTAATTGAGCTAAATCGTTTTCTACTTGAGTTAATTTTCTGTTACTGCTGTAACAACCAAAAACTTAGTGACTAGAAACACAAAAGTTTCTTTCCTGGAGGAAATAGCTTAAATATTTGTTTTTAAAAAAACATAATTTTATTATCTTAGTTATGCAGATGAGAATTTCAAAATGTGTTTCAGTAGGTTAAAATCAAGGCATAGGCAGAGCTGCATTCCTTTCTGGAGGCTGCAAGGAAGAATCCTCCCCATTCCCGAAATCTAGAGACCACATTCTGTGGCTCGTGGTCCTCCCTTTTTCATCTTCAAAGACAGTGGCATTGTATCTTTCTGACCATATACCTCTCTTCTCTTCTGCTTCTTACAATGCTACCATCATCTGATTAGCAACCTTAATTCCATTTGCAACCTAATTCTCCTTTTGCCATGTAAGGTAACATATTCACAGGTTCTGGGGATTTGCATATGGACATCTTCAGAGAGCCACTATTTTGCTCACCACAGTACTCATGAAGAAAAGTAATAGATTTGATATTAATTTGATAAGAAACCCTGGAAATCATATTATTTAATTACCTGTAGGCAATCACCAGAACTAAAACAAAACAGAAGAAATAAAGTTTGAAGTTATATTCTTCTGCAAAGCAGGACTATAAATAGAAAAAGGTAGGGCAAGGTATTCTTGCTATTCATTAACACTGCTCTGCTCTGTTTTTCATATTTTAACATCCATATATTATACTACATTTTATTTTAATCCAAATGTCCTTTGATCCCCAAGACCCCTCTCTCCAACCTCATTTTTGCCTCTCCTTTCATTGCTACCAAGCATGTCACCCTCCTTTTAGGTCCTCAAACAGACTGGTGTGTCTGCCTCCCATCATTTCCACCTGCCCTCTTCTCTGCTAGGAAAACCTGTCCCCACTGTCTACATTGATAGCTTCTTACCCTTATTTTGGAGTAAATTTACACACTGCCTCCTCTTGGAGGCTTGCCCTATCTAAACTATCTTAAGTCAGTTGCTCTCATTATTCTCTGTCATATGCCTTATTTGCATCTGTCTTAATGTTTGTTAGTATATGAATTTCTTTTATTTAAGTTCATGTTATTTTTTCAGTCTCCATAAGGATTCAAAAGTCCTTGACTTTGGGTTCTACATGCCCTGTTCTCTCACTGCAAGCACAGGGCCTAGAACAGTGATAAACGCAAAACAAGTTTTCAAGACCTGTTTGAAGAATGAAGAAAATGGATGCTTGAATTATACATGTCGTGGTCACATTGCACTTGAATACCTCCTGAGATGGGGAGCTTACCACCGCAAAGGACTGTTCATTCCCTTTTTTTTTTTTTTTTTTTTTTTTTGTTTTTTGATATCTGTGTCTTCAAGAGCAGATAACGGGAAGTGCTAAATATTCATCTTTCCTTTTGCATTATTTTATATCATTTTGCTGCAACTTATAAAAAAATTGATATTGTTGATAATTAGCTGTAGCTTTCATCTTCATGAGTTACAAACCAATGAGGAAACAAAAAGAAAATAATCTTATACGATTTTAGAGAATTATATATCTTTATCCTATCTCCCCCACCCGTTCCCACTTTGTCCAGCACATATTGCAAATCTAAGAATCATCTTGTTTTGCCTTGGGTTCATTAATGCTCATTATTAATATTTTCCCATAGGAATGTATTGAAAGCCAAAATTGTCACATTTAAAATTTTCTTCCTATTTGGAATTTGGCTAATAAAACCTGAGTTCTATGAAACACCTATTTTATGATGTAAAAAGAAAAAAAGCAGTTTTATTTTTATAACAAGCAGATTTCTGTAAACCACATTGCTCACTTTAAAATGATTAATGAAATGAAACCATAAATATCCTACTGTATAGTTGTTGCTTCTGTAGAGGTGGGCAACATTGTTTAGGTGTATTTTTAAAGTAAGGGTTATACTCTACTATTCTATACCCTGTGTCCAAATACAGCAAAGAAATTGAGTCGTGTTACAATCAAGAAACTAAAATAAAAGATGCAGTCATAGGTGCTGAGGGTGACTTTGTAGAACTTATTTGTTGAACACAGATAGTGTGAAACCCCAAGTCCAGTAAACCCCTATTGGAAGGCAGGATTGTCCTCAGTGAAGCAAGAGGAGCAAGTGGCTCAGTATTTCACATGGAAGCATCCAAGAGGCTAAATGTGGAGGATAAGGAAGAAGCAATAAATGCAGCAATGCTGATCTAGCCCTCCCTATCCATCTTACACAGTCTGAGTTATTTTTTAAGTCATTGTCCACTAGACACCATGGCAATTCTTAACACATAAAACTGGGACACAGAGACCTAGCATCTGAAGGAAAATCACTTCGATCATTGGTTGCGTAGACCAGCACAGCAGGAAATGAAGCAGAGGCTGAGCTGATGAATTTAACTCCCAGTGCAGTCAATACAGTTAAAGATACTTGACTAGTGGTTTTACTTTTAATGTGTTTTTTAATGTACTATTAGATATTTGCAGACATTTTAATGTTGCCTGAAGTTTCGTAAGTTCTTCCTATCTATGCACATAGCTTACTGTTTGTTCCTACCCTACTCTGGGGTGGCATCTTCTCCCCTTTTCCGGAAGATGCATTTTCCTGGCATTTGACAAATTTAGCTTGAGCAGACTGGAGCAATAACTGGAAACAAACCTGATGAACTTCTTTTCATTGTGCTGATGAAATATGATAATGCTACAAGTTAAGAAAGAACTCTGTACGATAATGGACATGGCCAACTATGATGAGAAAGGATCCAAGATTCTCAAGACTAAAGAAAAACGAAAAAGAAAAATATAGGGCTCATACAACCACTGTAACCACCACATTTCTTGAAGGATATTGGTACTAAGTGGCTTACATACATTATTTCCTTATCACTTCAGCTCCAGATGAAGATACTACTAGGAAGAACATTTGGCAAAGCAGCAGCCAAGGCTCAGAGGTTAGCTGCTCTGGCCGAGATCACCCTGCTTAAAAGAACTGAGATTCTGATCTGGGAGATCTGTCCACAAAACTCACCACTTGAGGCACTAACCTTAAACGTTCTATGACCTGCGTCTATAGTTTTCCGTCGTGATACATGCAATCATGATTCAGTGAATTTAGTAAGAGTTCAACTATGTCACTTTCTGCATGGTCTTTACTGGACCATTTAACAGAAAGATATAATGAGGATTGTTCTCTATTTCCACAAGAAAAGAGGAAATAAGTAAGGTGCATATGGAAAGAAGTTAGGCTAGATATAGTAATATTCATCTGGCAAAAAAAGTTACTAAACTCACTTTTTTTTTTTTTTTTTTTTTTTTCTGAGACACAGTCTCACTCTGTCACCCAGGCTGGAGTGCAGTGGCTTCATCTCAGCTTACTGCAAGCTCCAACTTCTAGGTTCACGCCATTCTCCTGCCTCAGCCTCCCAAGTAGCTGGGACTACAGGTGCCCGCCACCATGCCTGGCTAATTTCTTTGTATTTTTTAGTGGAGATGGGGTTTCACCGTGTTAGCCTGGATGGTCTCGGTCCCCTGACCTTGTGATTCGCCCACCTCGGCCTCCCAAAGTGCTGGGATCACAGGCGTGAGCTACCGCGCCCGGCCTAAACTCAATTTTAGACAATCACCTACTTCTTGGGAAGATCTCACCCTGCGTTGATGTATAGAAGTACTTGTGAAGTGCAATTGTTCTACTTACTGTTTACTTGTCTCCACCCAACAGAATGTAACCACTACAACAGCAATGCTTTTCATCTGTCCTATTTACTTGCATTTTCCAAATGCCTAGAGGAGTGCCAAATAAGTAGTACGTTAGATACTCAGTAAATATCCCTGGAGTGAAGGAAGCGGGAGAGGAGGAAAGAAAGGGAAGAGAAATAATTTTAGGAATCAAACAATTCTGACAAGTCATTTTTATATCATCATGAAGGGAAATGGGTTGGGAATAAGTTTGTACCATTTGCTTAATCTCCCTAACTTCAAGTCTATGTTAAGTAAATTAATAGATTCTAAGGAAAGCTGAGAAAAAACCCTTTCTATCAGGTTGGATGATCAATTTTAGGATATGAATCAGGTAGGTTCTATCCTCAGGAGAGTATATAATCCAACTTCCTTTCAGGTTCAAGATATTTTATGCATCATCCTTTAAAAAAAAAAAGTCTATAGAAATACTAATACCAGTGTCTAAATGCTGTTGAAATGCATAAGATAAAACCATGAAAAGCAGGTGTTTTTGCTGAAGAACTCTTGTGCTTTTCCCTTCCTAAACTTGTAAAGAACTTTATAGTACAAATTAACTGGTATTCTCCCAAAAAGAGAAAATATTTTTGAACTATTTTCTTTTGGGATGGTTGATGACACATGGGGCTGTTTTGCCAGATTTCTACCTGCTTCTGTGTTTCTCTTTGGTGCGTAAAAAGTCGATTTACCACTCAAGCAAAATCTTTTTAGGGTTTTATCTTTTATATGATTACTAAAACACTGTAATCAGTTCTGCATTTCTGATTACAGTTAAGGATCTTTCATGGATGTCATTCATTGTAAATGTGGACAATATCAAAAGAAGCCAATTTTAATAAAAGTCTCTCTCCAAAAAGATATTAGAAGCTTCTTCCTTCTGTTGTGATAAATACTTCCAGGTGGTATTTGATGGACAGTAAGAATTCTGTGCAGCTGGCATTCATTGCAGAGTTTGGAATTAGAATTTCAGATCATGCTGGCAAGCCTAAGTAATTCTTTAATTCTTCAAATGAAACGCAATTTGCTCAATCTTACACAGCATTCTGATTTTAATTAAAATATACTATATGATATAGAAATGTTACATCAACTTGCAAATCCCTACTTGATGGAAGTTGGAAGAGGCATCAAAAACCGCTATTTAATTTTTGTATGTGTTAGACTTCGTCAGAAGAATAAAACATGACCAGAGGGGCCGTAACAGTTCATACAGAGGTTATAGGAGTTGAGCATTGCAAAAGGATGTTATAGTGCTACAAAGCAGATGTGAACAGTCTTTATTTTCATAGAAAAGCTTTCAAAGTAAATTCAGAGATCTGCTTCATGAGTGACTAGGTTTCCCCCAAGTGTTCTTCTAGTCAAATGCTGTAAATGACATTTTCAGGAATAGCCACCTGGGGAGAATAATGTCAAAGTTAAGACCAGATTTGTGCTCATTGTTTTAAACTGATAATTGATGCTTACTTGGAATATATTTTTTTAAAGCTGAGGTGATACGAGAAGTGAACCACTAGCCTTTGAAATATTGCCCATGTATCCGTAAATATTTCATTTAATTGGAGAGAGGCATTATGGATAACAACAGGTACTGTCTCCAGACCCTACTGCCTCTTTGGAGTAGAAAATGGAACTGCGAATTTGTTTTCAGTATCTGGACTACAGAAATTTCAGAGCTCCTGAAAAGCAAATACGGTGGTGCTTAGTACTGCTAGATAAATCTCAGTATTGAATTTTTAAGTGCTCCAAAAGCAATTTTTATTCAGGCTTAGAATAGAGAATGGCATTGTGGGCTTCTTACTCAGAAAAGGTGCATATTTTGAGCTCTCAGACAAGTATAAGATATTCTTCTCGGTTGAGTCTATAAAAATGTATTAAAGACACTCACATCTCTATTAGGAGCATATTACCAAGTGACAGGAACATCCCCAAACTGGAGTTTTCATAGGCTTTGTACCTTTCTGAATTCATGAATGAATTACATCCTGTATAACCAGCCAGACTGTATAAATCTTTAAGACAACTACCTCTGGAATCGGACCCAGTGCTGTGACAACAAGTTTCTTTTGGTTTTATCATTTAACTGTGAAAAATGTGGGGGCTTTGCTTATAAATTCTACTTCAATAAAGTAATTCTGGGATATATTCTAAATACCCCAGAATGCAAGCCATTTGGATTTTAGAGTAATTGCAATAGATAGTATTATTGTTCCCAGTTACTCTCCTGCACACCTAATCATTGTCATGTGACATATATCTCTTATTTGGAGTAATATACTTCTTTGTCCCACAGATGACAGGCTTGGTCATGTGACTCATATTAGCAATGAAACATAGTGGAAGTTGTGTACTCTACATCGTAAGATTTATTGTTCCTTGGTTCTTTGCCATTTTTCCTATGCCATGAGTACAACATGTTCCAAATAACAGGTAGCTCCTTTAAACAGAATCCTGGAACAATAGAGCAAAAGCATACCTAAGCTGCAGCCACTGCAGTGAAAATGCAACATGAATGAGAAACATACATTTTTGTTCTAAATTTTAAATATCGTCAGTCCAAACCTTTAGCAAAACCTGGCTAATGTACTATTTTCCAAATTTTTGTTATCCATTGAAAGTGATCATGTTGCCAATATATTCCCACATTTGCTAAATGAATTCACAGATGTCATGTATTGTCAAAACTTGTACAATTTAGAATCTGTAAAATCTGATAGCAAACTCAGAAACATTCAATATATGACCTTAGGTTTTTACATAAAAGATAACATTGTGATGGGGTTTTGGAAGCCAGCATGCTTAATTATTTAGCCACAATGAGGCCCTTGAAATTTTCTGAAAACCCCCTAGACTTTCCTGCTTTGAGAGTGTTTTGACATTCAGAAGGTCCTTATCTCCATACAACTCTTCATTTCCACCTGTCATGGTTCCCATGCCATTGATTTGAGTTCAAATGTCACATTCAGCTTCAAATCTCTGATCCTTCCAGTGGAGCTAGT
This sequence comes from Theropithecus gelada, assembly GCF_003255815.1. NCBI lineage: Eukaryota > Metazoa > Chordata > Mammalia > Primates > Cercopithecidae > Theropithecus > Theropithecus gelada. Next base: position 34,588,451 of record NC_037688.1, read on the forward strand.
TTTACCGTCTCTTCTGCTTCATGCTACTTGCCTTCGTGCTTCAGAGAAGACTTAGAATGTAAGCTCCTCAAAGTCAGCGACATCAGCTGTTTTGTTCATTCCTCTTTCCACAATGCCTAGAACAATGCATGACCAAGAGCAGTTTTGCGGTACTTGTTATAGATGAATGAAGTGTAGCACTTTTTACAATCCACTTTGCATTTCTATCACCATAAATACTAAGAAAATGTCTATATCTTGGTCAACTTTTTATCCTCATAGAGCTTCACACAGTAATTTGAACGTAAGTGTTGATTAACAATGTCTTACCAGTTAAATCATTTGATAACTGGCCTATTATAAGTATTAAATATATTTCTAAATATAATTTTAATTATTTATTAAAAGATCACAGACCATTTCCAATATGATCATTTTTGTAAATACACCTAGTGAATCTAAGAAATGAATGCTTCTTTACTCTAAATTTTTCTAGCTCTATGATGATAGTCATCCACGGCACTATAAATTCTAGATGTTTGGCTGCATTTATACTGAATCACAATATTCCCTTGGCTGTTCTTCAGTATCTCTCACTCTTTGTGTTGGACTTGTCTGCCTCGACTCACAAGGAAAAGTTCCATATATTGCACTGGTATAATTGGCTACTATATCTGAGACAGCTAAAATTTCAGCAGATGACAAAAAGACGATGTATTTGCCTAGTCCTGGTGTCTGGGAGTGATTTTCTCCTATGTCTATGACAGCTGAAGACTCATAGGCCCTAATCCTAGCAAACATTATCACAACCTACACATGAGGCTATGAATGGCCTACGCTTCAGTTTGGCCCCCGTTAATTTACTTCATTTATTTGACAGGTAGTCACTGCACATGCACTATAGAAGTTGGCTGTGACTTCCTACAGGCCACATCCAGAGTGAAGCATCTTGTTTCAGCTTGGCTAGTGTTTCACATTCAAGTACTTGATCAGCTGGCACAGTTTACAATCAGAAAATATTATATGAAAGCCAAAATTCTGGTATCTCTTTAAGAATTAGATATGACTATACTGAGGCTTCATTTCTGCACGGCAGCATCAACTGCCATGGAGCACATGCTCTCAGTTTGCTGCAATCCTGAAAGCTGACAAGACACGCATATAATCTGCATAACCGTGTAAACGTGATTTTGTGATCCCTGACTACTGTGACTCAATACTGTGCAAAGTGCCTTGATCCTTAGTGAGGAGGAGTATTTGTGAGCACGTTTGTCTTTGGCACAATGGTTCTCAAACTGTAGACAGTGAGGTCCCCATGACCCTGCCATGGCATCCCAGGTCAGGACTATTTTGGTAATAAAGATACTAATTGACTTTTATGCAAATTTTGCACCAGTAGTGCAAAAACAGTGACTGGTAAAACTGCCAGAGCTTTAGCACCAATCAAAGCTATGGCACCAAACAATAATAGCAGTTGTATTTTTCAATGCCACACACTCGTCAAATAAAAAACAATCCAGCTCAATAATATCATTGATGAAGCAATAGATTTTATTTAGTAAAGTTGTTTGATTAAATCTTGATTCTTGAGTATACACTCTTTAATAATCCTGTGATAAATGGGGTTGCACATAAGGCACTTCTGTAGCTGTCCAGATGTGATGTTTGGCTAAAAGAGTAGCTCTTGTGCAGTTGAGTTTTGAGTTAAAATAGCTTCATTTTTTATGATGCATCATTTTTCTTGAAAGAACAACTGATAGACAAACTAAATGCCCAAAATTTAGCAGATATTTTCTTGAAAATGAATGAAGTGAGCTGTCACTTTAAGGAAAACAATTGACAATATTTCTTACCAATGATAGATTTGAGCTCTAACAACAACAAAAAAAAAAACAATTGAATTTGGACAATTTTATCTGTCACCATGAGCTTGGCAGCTTTCCGAAATTCACAGAGTTTTCTGATAAGAATGCTCATAATATTAACAAACAGATTTTTTGATATTACATGAAATGGGTCAAAATTTGGAAGAGCGAGCCAATATTTCCCAAAAGTCTAATGCCTTGGGTTACAAAATCATGCATGAGTTAAAGGTATATTGCAAGGTAGAACAGCATATTAATGGAACAAGGTACAAAAAGTTGACTGGGTGCAGTGGCTCACAGTGGATTAGGAGGTCAGGAGATTGAGACCATCCTGGCTAACACAGTGAAACCCCATCTCTACTAAAAATACAAAAAAAAAAAAAAAAAAAAAAAAGATTAACTGGATGTGGTGGCGGGTGCCTGTAATCCCAGCTACTCGGAAGGCTAAGGCAGGAGAATGGCGTGAACCTGGGGGGCAAAGCTTGCAATGAGCCGAGATCATGCCACTGAACTCCAGCCTGGGCAACAGAGCGAGACTCTGTCTCAAAAAAAAAAAAAAAAATTAATTTATGTGTTTTCAGATTCCATGTTGCAACCAACCTTTAAGAAACTATTTGTCAAGGTTTGATATACTATTAAAGAAGAATATCCACAAATATCCAACAAGGTTATTAAAATGCTCCTCACCTTTCAACTACATACCTGTAGAAGGCTGAATTTTCTTCGCATACTTTAGCCAAAACATTGCAGAGATGCAAATCAAGCTATTTTTCTGTTAAGCCAATTATTTAAAATATGCAAAATTTTCAAACAATACCATTCTTCTCACTGATTTTTAAAAATTTTGAATAACAATTATTTCTATAAACTATGTAATTTATGTTAACAAACAATTGGTTCATTCTTATTAAATTGTTAAATATATTTTTTTAAATCTACCAGTGTAAATTTCTAGTACAATGAACATCGCCATATATAATCCATGGTAATAGACTCTTTAAGGGTGGTTAATAATTTTTAAGACTATGAAGTAGTCCTGAGACCAAAAGTTTGAGAATTGCTCCTTTAACACAGTATTGATAGTCTCATTTATCTTAATGAAGTATACATTATAGTTGTTCGTTTTATTGTCATTCTGAAAACGAAAGAAGAAAAATTTGTATTTTCTGAATCAGAATCAGTAGCATTCAGAAAGTTTTAATCCTTCAAAGGAACTTATAACCAGGTGGATATCATGAATAACTAATACTATATTGGTAAATATTCAAAAAGACCATTTTTTAGTAATTGTTATTCATAGATAAGGGAATTACCCCAGTTTTACTCCTTTTATATTTTGTTTGCTATATAGATTCCCTGTGCTGAGGTATAAACTCAGTAGAATGCTCCTTTAACAATTTGAAATTATATATAATATGTAAATATATACACGTCTGTGGGAATGTGTGTGTATATATCACCTGTGTTATATATATCATCAGCTTCTTTGGAAAACGTATCCCTGGGCTGTAACAATAATTAATTTGCAGTTTTGTGATTCCATTCCAGGCAGCTGAGGTGCACAGTCTGTATTGCTACTATAACAAATTACAAATTTAGTGGCTTAAAGCAACATAAATGTGCAATCATAAAGTTCTGTAGGTTACAAAGCCAATATAGTTCTCCTTGACTAAAATCAACATGTTGACGAGGCTGCAATTCCTTTTCAAAGGCTCTAGGAAAGAATGTTTTCTTGCTTTTTCCAGCTCCTAGAAATCTCCTTCTTCATTTTCAAAAGAAGCAAATGGTGTACTGGTCTCTGTCCCTTTCTTCTGAACTCCCATTCCCTCTGATCATGGCCAGGAAAAGGTTTAAAGTTCCCTCCTGATTACATTGGGGAATCTTGGATAATCTCCCCAATCTCGAGATCCTCAATTTATTAACATCTGCTAAATCCCTTTTGCGTTGCAAGGTAACACATTCAGATATTCCAGGGATTAGTATGTGGTCTTTTGTGGGGAGCCATTATTATGCCCATCACACAGTCAAATGAAGTGAATGAGCTGCTTCCTCATAGATCCTATCTGTGCATTAACGTATTACATCACAGCAGTCCTGTGGAATGGCAAATTGTGGTTTGAAATAAACAATCATTCTCTCTGTTCCACTAAACCTCCTGAGACTTACATAAGAAAAAAAGCACTAACACTTTGAAAACTAGCTGTATGTTAGAGAAGAGCCGATCATCTGGTTCTTGAAATAACTAGGCACCATATGTACAAAATTATTTCGTGATATCACATTCCCGTTACAACCTCTACTGCTGCATTTCTGGCCCTTTGAAACCACTGAAAGAATTTATCTCCCATTGATACATATTTTCTATTCTGGAGCCTCACTGTTCAAAAATTTAAATTATGGAAAAACAAAAAACCCCACATACTTCAAACATATATACCTACCACCCTTACCCACTTCCACACATACACATATACACATTTGTTTTCAGCTAAGTGGAATCTTACCTGTGTGGTGGTGGTGGTGTTGTTGTTGTTGTTGTTGAGTTTCACTGTTGTTGTCCAGGCTGGAGTGCAATGGCACAATCTTGGCTCAGTGCAATCTCCACCTCCCAGGTTCAAGCGATTCTCCTGCCTCAGCCTCCCAAGTAGCTGGGATTACAGGCATGCGCCACCATGTCCAGCTTTACCTGTTTCTTAATATAAAATTTGACTCTATTAAAGTCCATTTTTTCATTGCATCTAAAGTTGTCTTTAACATGTGTTGCGTGTTTCTAACAAAGTTGGTCAGTTATGGAAAATCATATTTCAAGACACTAATGGCAAATCCTACTCTGGACAGAGCTAGGACCTGAGGAAACTGTGCAGGGACCGGCTCATGCATTTTCATCGTTTCCTGACCTGGCATCTTACAGCTGTACTCAATTTAGTATAGACCAGTCATATTTGAGCAATAGGTAAATAACAGCTGGTGTGGTGAAGCTGAAAGTCAGGGTAGTTTTATAAAAGACAAGAAAAGAAGCTTTGGTATCAACTCAAGTGCTGCGCTGACCTCCCACTGCAAACTGCTCTGTCTGTAGCACCACTTGAGTGGCGTATACAGCTCCCTCCCTGTGGTATTTGGCCTCTGCAGTGGACCTCAGGGTCCTGGCTGAGGTCCTGGCCAAAAGATCTGACTGTCAAAACTGTGATTTTCATCATCTAATGAAGAACTACAAATACAAGTTATTTTCACAAAATGTGCTTCTTTATCTCCTTTCTGCATAGCAAGTCCAAAAGGTTCACTCAGGCTCCCTAAGAAATTCACTGGGGCCTTGTATTGGTCTGTCCTCATGCTGCTAATAAAGACACACCCAAGACTGGGTAATTTATAAAGGAAGGAGGTTTAATTGACTCACAGTTCCACATGTCAGGGGAGGCCTCACAATCATGGCAGAAGGCACATGAGGAACAAAGTCACATCTTACATGGTGGCAAGCAAGAGAGCATGTGCAGGGGAATTGCCCTTGTATAAAACCATCAGATTTCATGAGACTTATTCACTGTCACAAGAACAGTATGGGAAAAACCCTCCCCCACATAATTCAATTACCTCCCATTGGGTCCCTCCCAAAATGTAGGGATTATGGGAGCTACAGTTCAATATAGGATTTGGGTAAGGACACAGTCAAACCATATCAGGCCTGTATTCCTCTGACTGATAATTTTGCAAATATGAAATGACTTTCAGGAGGGTGAACTTCATGTGACTGGTGACATTCCAGAAGAGGCTGAGTATTGTCTCTGGATGTCATTAGAGAGTTTCTACATAAGGTTAGACTTTTCTATACAATCTCATTTTAATGAAAACTGGTGTCTATTAGCTAGTTCTAACAATAACAGTAATACTATACAAGTTAGATTTATGAAAGAAGTCTTTTTAAGATAATGGTGCCAAATCAGCTGGACAAAAAGTATGATAGTAATTCAAAATGAACCATAGACCTAAATATAAAAGCAAAATTTATACAATTTAAAGAAGAAATATAAGAGAAGATCTTTGTGATTTTGAAATTATCAAAGATTTCTTGGGACATACAGCCAAAAAAAAAAAGGACAAATTGGATTATATTAACAAAATTTAAAACCTAAAGGTTTTTTCTTTATAAGACGCTTTTCAGAATATAAAAGGACAAGACATAGAATGGGAGATAATGTTTGCAGTGTATCTATCTGACAAAGCACCTGTGTCCAGATCATACAGATGAGTTTTACAACTGAATAAGACAAAATATAAATTAAAATTGTCACAAAGTTGAATAGGCACTTTGCCAGAGGAGATGTAGGGATGGCAAATAAGCACACAAAAAGAAAATCAACTTCACTAGTAATCAGGGAAGTTAAAACCATATGAGATACCACTATCTACTTAAAAGAATGGCTGAAGTTTAAAAGTTGTCATGTGTTGGCAAGAATGGTGGGGGGAGGGGTGGGAAATGTGGTTAGTAGAACAGTGATTAGTCCCATAAGAAAAGATCAGAAAATGAGGATGTAATGCAGAAAATACACACTCAATATAGCAACTCAGATGGCCTTTCTTGGCGGGATATGGTGGCTTATGCCTGTAATCGTAATCCCAGCACTTTGGGAGGCCCAGGCAGGCAGATCACTCGAGGTCAGGAGTTCATGACCACCCTGGCCAACATGGTGAAACCCCATCTCTACTAATAATACAAAAACAGAAAAATTAGTTGGGCATGGTGGCCTGTGCCTGTAATCTCAGCTACTTGGGATGCTGAGACACGAGAATCGCTTGAACCAGGAAGGTGGAAGTTGTACTGAGCCAAGATAGCGCCACTGCGCTCCAATCTGGGTGACAGAGTGAAACTGTGTCTCAAATAAAATTGGCCAGGCATGGTGGCTCAGGCCTATAATCCCAGCACTTTGGGAGGCCAAGGCAGGTGGATCATGAGGTCAGGAGATCGAGACCATCTTGGCCAACATGCTGAAACCCCGTCTCTACTAAAATACAAAAAATTAGCTGGGTGTGGTGGTGCATGCCTGTAATCCCAGCTACTTGGCAGGGTGAGGCAGGAGAATTGCTTGAACCCAGGAGGCGCGGAGGTTGCAGTGAGCTGAGATTGCGCCACGGCACTGCAGCCTGGTGACAAAGACTGCGTCTCAAAAATTAAATAAATAAAAATAAAATTTAGATTGCCTTTCTTAATCCAGAAATAAAAATTGGAGACAGTAAAGCAGCATCCTTACCCTATGTTGGGTCCTGACCCCCTCTTTTTTCTGAGAATCCAGTAAAAGCTACACACTCTTTTCACTAAAAAGTACACAAATCCACAAAATGTTCATCTAGCCTCCTTTACTTAGATCAAATTATACCACTTAAATTTGGCATTTTCACAAAATGTAGTCTGCATTTTTAAAAGTGTTTTTAAAATAAAGCTGCCTAAAAAAAAAATGCATTTTATGACACTGTGAGGAAGCGTACCATGAGTGATGTTCAGAGATTTATTTGAATCTAACTAGTTAGGGAAGTATATTTAAAATAACATACTGAAAAAATTCCACTCATAGGTCTTTATCCAAAAAAACCAAAAACATAAAATGCTTATACAACAATGTTTATATCATCTTTATACATGCAAGCCAAAAAACTAGAACAAATGTCTGTCAACATGTGAAATGATAAACAAATGTTGCATACCCATAGAATAGAATACCGATCAGCAATAAAAAAGGAACTAAGGGGAACTACTCACATACACAATGGATGCATCTCAAACCGTATGCTGCCTACAAGAAGCTGGACACCAAATAGCACATACTGTATGGTTCCACTTATATGAAATTCTAGAACAAGCAAAATGAACTATAGTAACAGAAAATAGATCAATGATTGCCCGGGGCTGGAGGTTGTCATTGTATAAAAGGGAACTTTTTTGGGTGATGGAAATATTCTGTATCTTGATTATGGTGCTGGCTATACAGGTGTATCATTTTAGAAACTCATTGAATTGTATACTTTTTAGCTATCTTTTTTTTTTAATTTGGTTTTAATGGATTTGATTTAAAAGCTAAAATAAAATCTTGTAAATAAATATATCTCTTGTGATGGTTAATTTTAAGTGTCAACTTGACTGGGGTGAGGGATGCCCAGACACCTGGTAAAACATTATTTATGGGTGTATCTATGAGGGTGCTTCTGGGACAGATGAGCATTTGAATCAGTAAAGTGAAGATCACCCTCACCAATGTCAGTAGGTGTCATCCCAATGCATTCTGCAGAAGTGCAGAATGGGTGAATTTGCTCTCTGCTTGAGCTGGAAAATTCATTTTCTCCTGCCCTTGGAATCAGTGCTACTGGTTCTCAGGCCCTCACACTTGGACTGGCACTATACCATCAGCTTTCAAGGACCTGCTGCTTGCAGATGGCAGATCATGGAACTTCTCAGCCTCCACAATCACCTGAGCCAATCACTCATAATGAATCTCTTTCTGCATATCTTTATACTTCCACCTGGTTCTGTTTCTCTGGAGAACTCTGACAAATATACCTTTACATTGATGATTTCAAGGATGACAACTCTAACTTGTTTGAAACATGTCATTATCACACATATCTTCTTAAACATACAGCACATTCACTGAGGCTTTTTTTTTAAATAATATAACAAAATCCAGTGCATAATTATGTTCACTTCCCTAGGTATAAACAATCATAATATTTATCACATAATTAAACAGGCAAGATTTACTCCTTTGGGCATCTACCAGAACATATTTAAATATTGTCTTTGAATTGTGCTATATACACAATTATATTTAAGAAAAAAATGGCTTATCCCTAATCTTTTCAATAGAATCAAGAGAATAAAATAACAGGTAATTTTTCATCTTTAGCTTGCATGTGGAGAAACTGAATATAACTATTAATTTAGTGGGTGCCCGTAGGTCATTGATGAGTCAGAAATAAAATAAAAAACTTATTTCCGTTCTGCTGATTTTTGATGCCATTATGTCTAACTCCCAAAGACTTAATAATAAAACATCAACAAAATCACTTGCAGGTAATAACATTTCTTCAATGCTTCCGTGTGTCTTCCTCTAGGGATAAACAGGCATGTCTACATGTATTTAGTAATAATTCTAAATTGCGCAAAAGAAATAGCCTTGATATCACTATTTTCATGCTCAAAAAATATGCTGACATTAATTTCACATTTAACGTTTGTGGGCAAGTCGATCCTATCAATACAAGTGCTAGTCTCAAACCAGAATTTAAATTAATAACCCATCTCATATTCTTATTAATAGCTAAACAACCATGAGGCTTCAGTGACCTCATTAGAGGCATATAGCTACATTTTTATTATACATTTAAGCAGTTTGACAAGAACTAACCCAACAAAACACATAAACTGTAAATTATTTGAATTTCTGTTCTGTATTGGTGTGCAAAGGCTGCTGTAACAAAGTACCACAAACTGAGTGGCTTGAATAGCAGAAATTATTTTTCACAGTTCTGGAGGCCAAAAGTCCAAGATCAAGGCACTGGCAAGATCAGCTCCTTCTGGGGTCTATGAGGAAGAATCTGTTCCATGCCTCTTCCCTGGTCTTCTGATGTTTTACTGGCAATCTTTGGCATTCCTTGGCTTTGTAGCAGTATTACCCCATCCCTACCTTAACCCTACCTTAAACTTCTTATGGCGTTCTCCCTGTGTGCATGTCTGCCCCCAGATTTCCCCTTTGTAGAACACAAGTCATATTGAATTAGGAGCCACCCTGTTCCCATATCACGCCATATTAAATCATTGCATCTGCAATGATCCTAATTTCTCAATAAGGTCTCATTCTGAGGTATTGGAGGTCAAGACTTCATATAAATTTGTGGGAGGAGACACAATTCAACCCAAAACTTCAAGTTATCTTTCTGGCTTCCCCTTAGTACCTCCTCATATACAAATCTCAGGCATCTTTCCAGGTGCTCGTTTGTAAAATTTAAAAAGGTGAGGTCTCCGAAGGCACGGCTCATTCACTCGTCCTCTTCCTGAGACCCCGGTATGGTCCTAACTTTGGGTAGAACTGAGCTAGAGAGCTCCACCCCAGGAGCTGCAAGCCTGAAAGACACAGTTCAAGGACACAGATAACACACCCACTCCTGAATTCTACCCTTTTCTACCCCTTTCACCTTCCTGTGTTAACAGCTGCTCATCCTCACCCCAAACCCCTCAAGGGCAGGAAGTATCCCCTTTCCTAATAGGAGGGGACAGGGATGAGGCTAGAGAGGTGTAGAGTGCCTGATGGCCCAAGAGCAAGAGGCAGGCATAGAGCTGAGTTCCCTGCCCCACACACCTGCCCCTGCCTAGCCCCATCTACCTGCTGAGAAGCAGACAGACACCCAGGTTTTAGGCCGTCTACCTAGGTTTACTTGTCTGTACCCCTCCTCCAAATTGAGCTGAAGGTCTTTGTGCCCCTGGACCTCATCTTCCTGGGAAGGGAAGACAGTCTTCCCTTCACACAACCATTACCTTTGCCTACACCCTAGCCATCATCACCACTGTCATCCCACTGAGTAACACTTCCTCTTTTTAAAAAAATTTAACTTTTATTTTAAGTTCAGCAGTACATGTGCAGGTTTGTCATATTGGTAAACTTTTGTCATGGAGGGTCGTTGTACAGATTGTCTCGTCACCCAGGTAAGCCTAGTAACTATTGGTTATTTTTCTTGATCCTCTCCCTCCTCCCAACCTCCACCCCCGCAGAGGTCCCAGTGTCTGTTTTTCCCCTTGATGTGTCCTTGTGGTCTCATCATTTAGTTCCAACTTATAAGTGAGGTATTTGGTTTTCTATTCCTGCGTTAGTGTGCTAAAGATAATGGCCTCCAGCTCCATCCATGTTCCTGCAACGCATACAATCTCGTTCTTATAACACCTTCTTTTACTCTCAGTTTAGATGCTCCTGCCTAACACTGACAGCACCTTTAGCTTTTTCACCACAAGCCTGTATCATAATAACTGTTCACCTATGCATAAGCTCTATAAGGGCAGACAGATGCCCCCTTCACTCCACTAGCCCCAGCACCCAACATAGGCGTGGACCATGCTTATCGCCCAATAAATATCTGTTAGTGAATAATGAATGCACAGTGTTTGCAGATTACCTTGAGGACATGATTTAACAGCATTTAATGATTTTTGTTTTTTACTTCATGTCCTGTCTTCTCATGATTTTTTAAAAACACTTTGTTTGACAAATCCTTTCCTCACAGCAAAATGTCAGCCTACATCTAGTCTCAGGGTGTTAGAATTGGAAGTTCCTTGGAGAACATGTGGACAATGACCCCCGACGGAAATAAAGTCCAGAGAGGTGAAGTGATGGGCCCAAGTCCAGCCAGCTCTTTGACAAGACTAAAGCTAGAATCTCAGTCTCTTGAGTCAGGCCTGTGCTCTTCCTAATTAATAATGTCTAACTGTTTCAGGAAAACCCAGGAATGCATGCATGCTTCTTGAGTCCACATTGTGGTCTAAGTCCTAGGTCATCCTACTGGCTTCTGCTGATTTTATCTTGCATTCCACAGGCTACCTTGCCTTAAACTGCTAAAACTGCATCCCAGACACATACACTTCTAATAACATTCAAATAATGCAATTCAAGCTGTTTTCCCAACCCTCAATTCTCTTGCTTCCACTGCCTTAGGCTCCCTTTAAATGCATCTATTTTTCTGTGATTCCAACAGGAATTTTTCCATCTCTGGACTGCAGAACTAGCCCCATGTGCATCTTTATATCAATGTACAATCATATTTTGTTCTTTTTAAAATAAGTTTTCTTTTTAAAGACCCAAAGCCATTTTGCACATTTTCTTCCAAGATCCAAGTTTTGAATGGCTGGTTCAAATCAATTGGTCACTTAGGAAGGAAATTAACAATCTTTCTGATTGCAAATCAATATTTTTTTCTCCTCTTAATTCCCATTATTTTGTCCTGAACACAAAAGTATTCTAGGACTAGAGAATTATGCAACAACAGTTTGGTAATGATTTTTATATGAATTGCTGACATGTAGCATAAAGAAGGAACATCTGAGAAAATGGCTCTTCTAAAAAAGCAAAAGTTGAATAGGACTCTACAATAAAATATGGTTGTGACTAGAAATACATTACGCTTCTGCAATATTGTGATCAAAATATGCTGCATCTTCATGCAAGATAAATAAGGTTTAAAATTTAACAGCAATTTAAATCAATAAAAATAGTATCCCTTAAATACACTGACTTGATAATCACATGTTCTATACATGTAATGAAATATCTGTAGCCCATAAATATGTACAATTATGCATCAATAAAGTAAAAGGCAGATCTAGGCATAATTCTTGTGTGTGTGTGTAGCCAATGTTTCTTGGCAGAGAAACTTGTGAAATTGTACTTTTTAAACCTTTTAAATTTTTGAAAGTTTTGGTATTTACATTTGTACTTCTATGGCTTATCCTCTTCATTTCAACTTTTTAAAAGGTATATCAATATTTATCTAAACCATTAGAGTAGAAAAATGACTTGTTACCTAATAAACCAAAGCAGAGAATCAGCCAGAATAAAGGATTCATAAGTACAAGCAAGATTAGCAGAAAAAACAAAAACAAAACAAAACCAAAAAACCAAGGCCCACTAGCATTGCTTCCCACCTAAACTATTAACAGAAACTCAATTCGTGGTGAATGTGTTGGAAACACTGAATTACTGTTAAATACAAATGCTTGGGCTTGCACTGAGAAACTCCACATACATTGGCTTCTTCTCTGAGTTTACAAATTCTAATTTTAATTTTTGCCTTTACTACTAATAAATTTAAAATATCCTTAAAATGTACTCAACTCCCTAAGGCATCATATAGTACCTCCTTTCCTGTACAATGAAGAGAACACATGTGTAATCTATCTTTTCAATTCTCCCATAATCTTGATCATTAGAAGATAATAATTTTTAACTAAAAAAGTATATATTAGAAAGTCCAGTTGTCTCATTCTGTCTAACGAATCTATCAATACAGCAAATTATTGGCTCCTTTTAAGATATTTCTAAGACAAATCACCTACCCTGAAAGTAAATGAAAATCCAGAGTTCTTGATTGAAAGTTTATGAAGCTTGGGGGCCAAGTTAGGACACTGGATCTGCTAACTTGTGGTTCACTCACTGCCACAGAAAATATTTTTAAAAATAAAATGTGTAGATGTAACAATAATGTATTTTGTCATACTAGCAGTATGAAGATTTACCAATTTACTGACTACTCCATATTCTGTAGCACAAACTCAAATCACTCTCTAGAGATTCCAAACCAAATTGTCTCTAGGCACCCAGGATGCAGACTCGGTACAACAGCATGCTCACGTAGCCTGCAAGTCTTTCCCGCTCTTCCTGTTTTCTGCCTTGGTGTATGATGCCTCCATCCACTTGACTGGCCAACCCAGAAATCTGGGAGTCATATTGGTCTCTTCCCTCTGCCCTGCCATAGATGATCAATCATGATGCCCTCAAAATTTGGCCTAGTAACAGGTCTTGAGAACTGTTCAGTGATATGCCAGAAGAACCTTGCTCTGTGAATAACTGTTTCTCACATCACATGGAAAATGACCTGAAGCATTAGAAGAAATTTTGACGAGTCTAAATTTCGGGGAGCAGCAAATCTACTGAGCTCAGGAACAGGACCAAGAAGTCTCTTCCACATAGAATCTAAGAGACTCCGAGCCTCATGCTATAAGTCTAGATGTTGATCTTTGCTTGCCATTCAATGATTTCCAGGGAAACATTAGGCAATTTTATTATAAAATGCTTCTTTTCTGCCCAACTGTGCCTTCTGTTCTCATAAAAAATAAAGATATTGACTTAATTAGCTTTTTTTTAAAACTGTAAATATTAGTTGGCATTTCCTTCCTTAGTTATCTATGCAGGATTCAAAAAATGTCATGACTTTTTATCTTGGAGTTTGTTTTTCTCTTCCTCTAACTCCATAAGATTCATCAACTGAAAGGTTACTGTAACTTCAAACCCCCGTGGTACCCTTATAGTTGCTACTCCACAAAGTGTACCCACTATCTTGATTTCTAACGTTAAGAATTACGTATGCAGCCAGGCACAGTGGCTCACACCTATAATCCCAGCACTTTGGGAAGCCAAGGTGGGTGGATCACAAGGTCAGGAGTTCAAGACCAGCCTGGCCAAGATGGTGAAACCCTGTCTCTACTAAAAATAAAAAAATTAGCCAAGCATGGTGGTGGGCACCTCTAATGCCAGCTACTCAGAAAGCTGAGGCAGGAAATTGCTTGCACCCGGGAGGCAGAGGTTGCAGTGAGCAGAGATCGGGCCACTACATTCTAGCCTAGGTAATAGAGTGAGACTCAAAAAAAAAAAAAAAAAAATAGATTTAATTTTGCCCGTTTTGGGACTTGATATAAAGGAGAACATACAATTATGTACTCTTTTTTGTCTGACTTCTCTCACTCATCATAATGTATGTGAAGCTGATCAGCATTGTGTTGTAGACATGCTTTGTTCTTTTTCATTATTGTACAATGTTCCATTGAATAAATTTATCACAATTTATCCCTTGTAGTGTTGATACACATTTGAGTTGTTTTCAGTTTGGGGCTATCAGAAATAATGCTTCTAAGAACATTTGTATCCATGTCTTTTGGTGAAGATATATATACATGCCTGAAGAAACAGGGCTGGACTGTAGGATATGCAATTATTTAACTGTAAGGGCTATTGGCCGTTTTCAAAAGAGGTTGTACTGATTGACAGTCCTTTCAGCAGTGTATGAGAATTCCAGTTGCTCCATTTCCTTACCAACATTTTAATATTTTTAGTATGATTTTTATTAGTGTGAGTTTTATTTTAGCCATTCTGGTAGGCATATAGATTATATAATGTTATGGTTTTCTTATTTTTATATGTATTTATTGTTTCATCAATGAATAAAAGATTTTGAACATATTTTCACATTTATTGATCATTTGAGTATCTTTTTTGTAAAGTACCTGTTCAAGTTTCCTGTACACTTTTAAAGATTCTTCGGTTTTTTGCTGTTTTGTAAGAATTCTTTATACAATTTGGGTATAGGTCCTTTGGCAGATAAATGCATTGCAGATGCCTTCTTCCATGCTGTAGCTTGTCTTTTCATTTTCTCGATGATGTTTACTGATAGCCAGAAGTTCTTAATACAGTTCAATTTATCAACCTTTTCATTTAAAACTAGTGCTTTTTGTGTCCAATTATAGAAAATTTTTGCCTACCCCAAGGTCATGAAAATATTTTCCTATCCTTTCTTCTGTAAGCTTTATTGTGATAGTTTTCAAAAAGGCCACTTGTTAGCTGTAGGTTTAGTTGTGAGGAAGACATTTTAATGGTAACAAGCACATGCTAGAACAATCATTATATGAAAAGTCATGAAGCAGAGACAAGGGCAAATATTCTTTCTCTTGCTTTACTTCCTTGCAAAAAATAAGAAGAAAAGCAGCCCAGGAAAGAGAAAAATTTTTTAAAAGCTTCACCTTGAAGGTATTCAAATAGTGTGTTTCTGAAGTCCTTGTTAATGTTTCTTCCCCATGGAAACCCTCTGGAGATCTCCATGTACTGATTCTCCGGGGTCTCAGACATCTTCCTTCCGGGGGTGCTGATACATGTTCCTGGGAAGCTTCTGATCAATTAAGTGCCAAAGGTGAAGAAAAGATAAGGCCGAGAATGATTATGATACCAAGGTCTATGCTGGAAAAAAACACCCTAAGTGAGCTATAAGATTTTCTAGAAATTGCTGAGACATTCAGACTTCTTTAAAGAAAGAGTACAAAGACTTTTAAAGGTGAAACAGTTACAACATAATCAGAGCATCCTGGTGCCCCTGCTTTTTTGTTTTTGTTTTTTTGCAACATTGATATTTTAAACAACGAAAAATACAGGACCCTGTGAGTTACTTGGGTTACTGAAAAGCAGACACTAAAATAAACTATGGAGAATTTTTTTTTTTTTTTTTTTTTTTTTTTTTTTTTTTTTTTTTGAGACCGAGTTTCACTCTTGTTGCCCAGGCTGGAGTGCAATGGCACAATCTTGGCTCACCACAACCTCCGCTTCTCAGATTCAAGCGATTCTCCTGCCTCAGCCTACCTAGTAGCTGGAATTACAGGTATGCACCACCATGCCCAGTTAATTTTGCATTTTTAGTAGAGATGGGGTTTGTCAACTTTGGAGAATTTTACAACTGAGAGCAGGAAAAACTGTAGGAAGAGTCCTTGGCAAGTCAGAATTCCTGTAGAACTTCATTCAGCAATATGCTGAAGGTTTTTTTTTTTTTTCTTACAAATATGGTTTGCCATGATTTTGCAGTTGGTTCCTTTCAGATAAGAATGCTCCTTAGAATTCTCTTTCCTGCAATCACATTTCAAAAACTGTTTATTTCCATGCTCTGAAAATTGGTAATGTGGCTAAATTCCTCATCTATCTGTGTTTGTAAGAAATGGAATGAGAGTATTATAAAGTGTGGAAGGGGAATTATTTGCCAGCAATAACATAAGTAAATTTAGTCAACTTTTGATTGATGACAGTATCTTGCCTGGTGAAGAGGGAAACAGAGAAATTCACATAGCTGGACCCTGATATGCACTGCAGGTGCCCAACTGCACAATGCCAGCTAATCATAGGTGGTGAGGGAAAATAACTGTTGTCAGACAGTCCTAATAAAGACACTAAATCAAACATATTTTAGTATCAAGGTGATGATGATGAAAGGGAAAGAGTCTCCCAGATACGTGGAAAGTGATTAGTTATACAATGAAGGTGAAACTATGCCTGATAAACCATCAGACATAAGATCTCTAAAACCTGCAGCACTAACAGGAGGGGGAAAATAGGCTAAGTAAATCATCAAAACATAAACAGACCTTCATTTTATGGTGTTTTAGTCTGCAGGCTTTCAATTTCTCTGTTAAACATTTTACTCAGCTGGAAAAAACTCAGTAGCAAGACCGGTCATGGTCCTGATTCCTACCCGTGACGTTTTCTCAAGAATGTTCTACACCAAGTGCCTTGGAGCCCGGCCAGCTCTGCACCATGCCTGATAGCAGCCAACACAGGGGCAGTCCTCAGGTGCCACCATCACGGGACAATCCCCACCTGTTTGCTTTATCCTGTTTGCTTTGCCTCTTTACTTTAAAATTCACACAATAGGAAATAGTGGGACATGCTCCAAGGATTGTTACCTGAGGGAAGGCAGGCTGCCTGAATTTGAAACTGAATGTCTTGAATAGAAGTTTCCACCCATCTACTAGCTTGTAGTACTAACTTGAAGCAGACAGAAGAACCCAGAGGCCAAGGCAAGACTGTCTATATGGTTTTGAGCTTTATATCAAAGTTAAACATATTCTGTAGAGGCCCCCTTTGATAAGGTATGACTCTAAAGAAATAATTCTGACTTCCAAACACAAGGTTAAAGTGGCCTTTAGTTTTTCTGATTTTCAGAATTCCGAAGACAAATTATGATGATAAACCGTTAGAATAATACATTTAAAAACAGTTACAAGAATTTCATGTTGTTAGTATATGTATTCCCACGTTTGGGACACTGTCTCTTCTTCTCACCATCAGTTGAGGTGCTTCACAATGGCAAGTTCTCTATAAATTTGTCTTGCTTCCCTAATGAACCTAGTTAATTACCATCATTTAGAACAAATCTCTATTCTTCTTTCTCCATGATCCAGAAGCAATCTTCAAATGTCCCTCTCCTCCCTTGACTACCACCCTTAGGAAACTCTCCCCCACCTCCACTTCTGGTTTAGGAGGTGCCTTCTCTTAGCTCACACGACCCCCAAGGGCTCTAGCCCCAAACCTCCTCCACTATCATTTGAGGTTTGTCTCCCCCACTGAATTTCACAAATGCTGGAAGGGTGCCCCCTGGATTTTGTTTTAATCTTCAGTACCTACTATCACGTGCCTTATTTACCAATAGCCGGGTGTGGTGGCAGGTGCCTGTAGTCCAGCTACTTGAGAGTCTGAGGCAGGAAAATGGAGCGAATCTTGGAGGTGGAGCTTGCAGGTAGCCATGATCACACTACTGCACTCCAGTCTGGGCGACAGAGAAAGACTCTGTCTCAAAAAAAAAAAAAAAAAAAAAAAAGGCGTATCACCACCCAAATTTTGCTCTAATTGGTGTAAGGGTTAATTTTATGTGTCAACTTGGCTAGGCTATGGTGCACAGTTGTTTGGTCAATCACTAGTGTAGATATGATGCTGAATGTATTTTACTCTCCATAACGTAGATGGGCTTTGTCCAATCAGGTGAAGGTCTGAAGTGCAAATATTGAGGTTTCCTGAAGAAGGAATCTTCCTTAGGGCTGCAACATAGAAACCCTACCTGAGTTTCCAGCCTGCAGGGTTACAGATTTCAAACTTACCAGCTCCTATAATCACATGGCCCAATTCCTTAAAATCTCTGTCTCGCAATATAGATGCAATATACAATAAAATATATAATGCTTTATATATTATACAATATAATAGTATGTATCCTATAGGAAATATAATTTAATATACTATATATTTTACTATATTTCACATAGGTATACCAATATACCTATAAGTTCTATTAATCTGGAGAACCCTGACTAATACACACAGCTAGTAATTCACCATTTCAAATTCAGGCTTGACCCCTTTTCCAATAACCAGAGATATGCATCCCACTGCATACCTCTGATGCCTCATAACACCTCGAACTGAAAACATCCCAAACGAAACTCCTGCCCTCCCTCCTCCAAGACTTCCCATGTCAGGAACAACATTGCTACATCTCCAGTCATGCCAACCTGAAATGGGGGAAGCTCTTTTTGATACATCCGCCCATCTATCCCCCTGTGTCTGACCCACTCTGCGTCTGCCATTTTGCCTCCTAAATACTTGTTGAATCCATTTGTTTTTTTCTTCATGGTCACCAAAATTTTCCTGATCCAAACTATTGTCAACTATTGTGATCTTCTGGAGTGGCCTATCTCATCTGCGCTTTCTTCCTCCAATCCGTTCTCCATGCCCAGCTAGAGTGAGCTTTTCCTGAATGGTGGCCTGAGCAAGCCAAGCTCCTACTTGTCTTAGAACAAAGATAAAATGGGCCAGGCATGGTGGCTTATGCCTGTAATCCCAGCACTTTGGGAGGCAAAGAGGGTGGATCACTTGAGGTCAGAGGTTTGAGACCAGCCTGGCCCACATGGTGGAATCCCATCTCTACTAAGATCACAAAAATTAGCCAGGCATGGTGGCTCACACCTGTAATCCCAGCACTTTGGAAGACTGAGGCGGGCAGATCACTTGAAGTCAGGAGGTCAAGAATAGCCTGTCCAACATGGTGAAACCCCATGTTTCTAAAGCTACCAAAAATACAAAACTAGCCAGGCATGGTACAGGCACTTGTAATCCCAGCTACTCGGGAGGCTGAGGCATGAGAATCACTTGAACCTGGGAAACAGAGGCTGCAGTGAGCCAAGATCATGCCATGGCATTCTAGCCTGGGAGAGACAGAAAGACTCTGCCCAAATAAATAAATAAATAAATAAATAGATAGATAGATAGAACGATCATCATGGCCTCTATGGACAGACAGACTGGCATGGTCTGTCTCCTATCCACCTTCTCAAACATTGACTTGACCTATGTTATCCTCCCTCCCTGTCACATTCTGTTACTCCTTGGACACACTGTGTACCCTGGGCCACCCAACACATGTCAGTTTTTTGGTTATAAAACCTAACAACTCCCTTTCCTCACCCTCCACCTTATTAACAGATTCTGTCTTCAATAGCACATCCTCATATCCTTCTGCTGTGTTCCCCATGTACCTTTTCTTCATAGCACTCACCAGATCTGTAATTTTACAGTCATTCATTAAATTATTTAATCATTATATTTCTCCTTCTTCCCATTGCATTGTAAACTCTACAATGGGAAGGGTAGGATATGCTTTTCCTTAGCATTGTATCCTTAAGATACAATGACAGTAAGACTGGGGTTATCACTCCTCTTTGATAGATTTTTTTAGAAAAGCTCAGAACGGCTAAATTTAGCAGCCACAGCAGAACTTGGATATGAATACCGGCCTTTTGTTTCCAAATGACAGTGGTGCAGCCTTTTCATCCCTGTTGTTTGGTGAGTGGGAGTGTTATAGCTGTTTCACTCCCACCACCAGCCAGCAAGCTCCAGGTCCTTGTTCCATGACCAAGAAGAATAAGGCATGCAGACACTGGAGAGTGAGTACAGCAGAGTTGGATTTATTAAATGACAGAAAATCTCTAAGCATGGAGAGGGGACCCAAAAGAGGGTTGCCAGCTCTGGGGCAAAGTTTTGGGTTTTTATGGACTGGGAAGGGGGAGGAGTGTGTTGACTGGTCTGCAGGTGGTCTTGGAGAAAGCACCACTTAGATATTATAGTGAAAAGAACCAATTGGGGGCTGAAATGAAGGTTTGGCCCAGAACCAATCAGGGGCTGGAGTGATGATTCACCCTATGTAATGAAGATTCAGCTCAAAGCTAATCATAGCAAGGTAGGCATATGTAAAATAGGTGAAAAGTAAGAGATAAAGGCATGTACCAAGGAGAGAGAAATGTGTCCAAAAAAGGAGTGGCATTTGTTCACCTGGATTCACGGAGTCGGTATTTCCATTCAAAGACATGGGCTCGCTCTTATCTGGGTTACCAAAGACCCACCCTAACTGCCTGCCTGACTGGTTTCTTCCTTCCTCCTCTTTCAAAAGGGTGCTCACTCTCTTGTGCTTTCCTGCTTCACCATTTTTATATGTGATGTAGCAGTTATCACTTTAAAAAACACCACACTTACTCTTACGTCAGATGCAACAATTGTTCATCCTGCCTATGGATAATCTTTAATCAATCGAAGGAACACGTTAAATACAACCATTCATATACATACCCAACTCAACTTTTTCCTAGTACCCAAAACAATGTTTCTCCATAAGTACTTCATAATGCATGTAAAGCTCTTTTCCTCTGATACTGTTCTATGAGAAGACACTGCAGAGTGCGGTCTCTGATATGTAGGTATTTTTCTTAGTCTAGTTGGTTTTCCTATTCTTTAGCTTCAATTCCAAATATGTTAAAGATTTAAAACTCTAAAAAAATACTCAGATTCACTTTTGTGTTCTCAGACTGTTGGATCACAAGGGAACAGGACACTGCCTTTGGGAAAAAAGTGAATAACCTCATAAAATGCAGCAGCTCAGAAGGCAGCCTGGACTGGTGAGCTCAGCTTCTGCTTACTCTGGGATAGGTTTTACGGCGCCAGATGGAGCCGGCCTGTTTGTTCATCCCCACAGGCCCACACGTGGAGTTACTAGAGAAGAATTAATTACTATATTTGTGTGGTTGTTGCCCATTTAGAACAACTGTTTCTGTGGGTTCCGTAAAACCAGGACAACATGACATCCTCATTGGTTGAGATAAGGGCCATTTATCAATTTTGGGAATGTGCTTTATAACTCCAGCTCTTATCCCTGAATGGCCCTTGTGTCAATTCATGATTTGGGCCATCTGTCTTCCTGACCATGTAAGAGTGGAACCCCCCAAGGTCTATTTCCCTACATCCCTAAAGCTCCATTTCAGTACAGTCTTCTTCATTCATGTTGTTGCTCACTACCTTCAAAATAGTCTCCAATTTTTCAGTTTTGTGCCTTTTCCTAGCACAAATAACCTCTGTTTGTAGCCACTTTTCTATTCCCTGGAAGGTTCCTTGCTCTTCTTCCAAGAAGATGCAAAATAATATTCCACATATATTTGAGTTACTCAGCCAGAAGAGTATCTAATACCCATCCAAAATAATTTCTTGTATAAGCACAATATTTTAAAGCCCCAAACATTAAAATAGGTTTGCTAAAAAATTTATGAACCTAAAAACATCCTTGTTCCCACCAATCAGATGAGTCCTTTGTTCGCAGTCAGGCCATGATTCACATAACTGAAAGGAAATCAGGGGCATGGGATGTTCAAGCCTCAAACCTTCAGGCTCTATGCTACTTCTTATACTTTCAGTGACCCATCAAGCAAATTAACACAGCCATATTTTTAAAGCATGCTCCAACAATAATTACTTTAAAACATGAGAGGTGTCTTATATAGGTACTATGAGGGAGACCAGGTCATGTGTGGACTGTCTCCTTGGCCATGGACAAGGTAAGGGTGAGACTCACAGATCAAAAACCGCAAGTTTCACAAAAAAACATCACAGTGAATAAATCTAGGGTATGGCAGTACAGGATGGGTGGGTCCCAGTGCAGCATGCATGGACCAGTCACTGAACCCAAGTCTGTTTCTGTTTTGTTTTTTTGTTTGTTTTTAAGAACTGTGCTGAGTCATTGGTATGATCTGAATGTTTGTGTCCCCCCAAAATTCATATGTTGAAACTGAATTCCCCATGCAATACTATTAAGGGTGGAGTCTTTAGGAGGCAATTAGGATGTGAGGGCTCTGCTCTCATGAATGAGATTAATGCCTTTATAAAGAGGCCCTCGCAACCCCTTCTACCATATAAAGACAAAGTAAGAATGTGTGATCTAGGAAGCAGAGAGCAAGCTCCTAAAAGACGTGGAATCTGCTGGCACCTTGATTTTTTAAATCCCCAGTGTTCAGAACTGTGAGCAATAAAATTCTGTTGCTTATACATTACTCAGCTTAAAGTATTTTGTTATAGCAGCCTGAACAAACTAAGATACCCATTAAGTCTCTTAGATTGCCTCAAAGTATTATAACTGAGTTCATACATTTTATCACCTCCCTCTTTTTCTGTTGATTCTGCTCAGTTTTACAAGAGAGAGTGGCTCTGTTTTCTCCTCCTGGTACCTGACTACTTGGTTCTATTTCTCGCCATTTATGTAACTTCAGGAAAATTAATGAATTGCACTAAGCTTCTTTCTGAGAAGTGGAGATTACAACTTGCTCATGAGATGGTTCCTAGACTTAAATGACTTTATACGTGAAAAACACTCAGCACAAGTAGTGAAGTGAGCACCAACAAATAATTCCTATTATTTTGATACTGTAATTATTACCATCTATTATTATCCAAATGTACAAATATGTTAGTGTGGGAGGGAAGAGGAGAAGAAAATGAGGAAAAGGAAAAATGGAGGAATCTAAGCGCAAAAGGACAAAGACCAAGGAAGAAACACTAACCAGGGAAGGAAGCAGAGGGAGATTTAAAAAGAGACAGAGAAAGAAAGGAACACTTTAGAGTGGTGTTCTCACTGATACCTCATTCTTATCAGTGTTTCTCCAGTTCTCCTCATTGTCCTCATTGATGCCTCATTCTTACGAATATTCCTCCAGTTCTCCTCATTGTTCTCACTGATACCTCATTCTTATCACAGTTCCTCCAGTTCTCCTCATTGTTCTCACTGATACCTCATTCTTACCACAATTCCTCCTGTTCTCCTCATTGTTCTCACTGATACCTCATTCTTACCACAATTCCTCCTGTTCTCCTCATTGTTCTCACTGATACCTCATTCTTATCAAAGTTCCTCCAGTTCTCCTCATTGTTCTCATTGATACCTCATTCTTACCAGTGTTCCTCCTGTTCCCCTCATTGTTCTCACTGATACCTCATTCTTACCAAAATTCCTCCAGTTCTCCTCATTGTCCTCATTGATGCCTCATTCTTACGAAAATTCCTCCAGTTCTCCTCATTGTTCTCACTGATACCTCATTCTTATCACAATTCCTCCAGTTCTCCTCATTGTTCTCATTGATACCCCATTCTTATCAAAATTTCTCCAATTCTCATTGTTCTCATTTGATACTTCATTCTTATCAAAATTTCTCCAATTTCGGCCCAGGCCACCAACCAGCACCAGAATTTTCTGGACAAAACAGTCCACTCATTTTAAGGATGCAGATTCGTGAGTGCACTCCAGTTTTGGCCAAAAATCACTGGGTGTTGAAAGCAGGGGACCTATGTGTTTACCACACCCACTAGTCAAAACATATGTCCAGGAAAGTTTGAAATACGCTGCAAAACTCTGTTCCATGATTCTTTTCAGAAGGTGCAGAGAGTAGCTGGAAGTGGAAATACCCCTGCAAGTTTCCACACTCCTGCTTCTAAAGGCAAATAACTACATTTCCTAGACCGATGGGTAACCCACAATTTTTTCTGATATCTGATTGAAATCCAAAATCTTGGACTCTTGACTTTGATAAAGATGACCCTCAGGGGGAGAAATAGAGAAGCCATTAACTGGAGGACATTAAGGCCATAGTAACATCTCGGCTTCATAAATGCAGCAGCAGTGCCCTTGTGAAGGAGCTGGGTCAAGAAGAAAAAATTAAAAGGATTAGGCTGAAAAGGAAGGCAAAGAGGCTAAGACATTTTTGAGAGGAACTGTGAATTTCTTTGCATGGAAAGGCATACTTATAGCCAAAATGAAATACACTTAATTGAGTTAAAAGAAATAATCAAACCTTGCAGTTTAGTTTTAAAGGAAAAAGGCTCTATAAATTTGGTGAAATTGATTTATACCAAATCAGTTTAAATAACTTTTAAATGTAATATTTTTGCTCCCATAAGAATATTCGCTTATTAGCTTAATGTAAATTCTGTGCAATCTGATTTTATACACACACCCCCACCCACACACGCAGTACAGTTTTTGTTTTTGTTTTTTTTAAATACAGTGATGAGTTTAAAATAGTCCTGGTTTTAAAAGTAACATAAAATATGCAATCACAAAAAATTGGTTATTTTTACCAAATCAGATGGAAATATCATGTCTTATTAAACCAAAAATGAACATCCTTCACACTATAGCAGTATCAACAGTCCTCTGTCAGGAAAATTTCCAAGCTCAATTTATCACTTTATCACTCAGAACTGGTCAGACCTCAGTTCTCCTAGCTGCTTTTCTTTCCCGGGCTTGCCCTTTACTTTACTTTTAACTTGGTAATTATCATCTTTGACACAATGAAGTCTAAAAAGACAATGAAATCTACTGAGATGTTCCTTTATGGTTTTCACCTTTAGCAACATTCTTAGGAAGGTCTTTCCCACCCCTCAAATGCAGAGCCAACTCTCTTCAATTCTGGAATGCCTTCTAGTTCTGCTTTCTTTCCTTTATTTCATGCTGCATTCCACAAAAACTCCCTCTGAGACAGTTTTTCAATTCAATATGAATCTAGAAACACGGCTGCTTTGGAGAATATTGCTAACTCCACGTCTGCCTCTGCTTTTAGCAGGTCTCGGAAGGGTCATCATGTTATAGCAAATAGTCACCGTGTCAATCAGCAGGTGCTTATGGAGCAGCTACTCTCTAGAAAACACTGAGGCAGGAGAAAGAGGGCAGGGAAGGAATAACTGACTCAGTCTCTATACTTTGGACGCAAAAGTTATAAATAGAGAAGTAAAACAAATAGGCATGAAATATTTTAATACATCTTTTGTGGATTGAATTGTGTCCTCCCAAAAGATATGTTTAAATCATAACCCCTGGTACCTGTGAGTGTAATCTTATTTGAAAATAGGGTCTTGGCAGATGTAATCGGGTTGAAATGAGGTCACACTGGATAAGTTGTTGGGGAGGGGGGGCGGTCCAAAATCCAATGACCAGTAGCTTTATAAGAGAAAGAAGAGAGAGATTTGGACACAGGGTTACAGAGGAGACACACAGAGAGAAAGACGACCATGGAAAGATAGAGGCAGAGTTGGAGAGATACTGCCACAAGCCAGGGAATGCCAGCAGCCAAGAAGCCATAAATGGCAAGGGGGATTCTCCCCTAGAGCCTTCAGAGGGAGCATGGCCCTGCAGATACCTTGATTTCAAACTTCTGGCCTTCAGAACCGTGAGGGAACAGATTTCTGTTGTTTTGAGCCACCTAGTTTGTGTTGCTTGGCTATGGCCGCCCCAGGAAACGCATATAGCCTTGCTTGCTCTTCTTTAACAATTTGCCAGGTATTTTAAATTTTTCTAAGGATGCATTTGAATGCTCCAGGCTGAGCCGCTCAGAATTGAGGACTTTCATATCAAGATGGCAAGGCATATTTATAATGCATAACCCCCACTGCTCTAGACTCTGAAAGAATGAACATAAAAATAGAAAGTCACAAAAAGACATAGGTAATCTAAAATACGAAATAGTTGGCTGTCGGAATTACAAATGGAACAAAACTCCAAAATGACGACGGGTATTAAGACCCCAGCTTGCTGGTCTCCAGTGGTGGCTTCTGACCTCCAGAACAGTAAGATAATAAATTTGTGTGGTGTGCACAACAATGTTTGTGGTATTTGTTACAAAAGCATTAGAATAGGAATATATCCAGCACTTAAGCAAAGGAGGCATAACACAACTGCCCTTGAACTCCATGTGGGCCTGGGGTTTATAGTGCCAAGGAGGCAGAGACACAGGACATAGGTACCATCTGAGCACAGCTGCTTCCAAGCTCTGAGGATGAATTTGCCATGACCCCCACAGCTTCTGAAGCAGTAACTCCCCATGGCTACTAGCATACCCGGACTTAGAAAGGCAGCCTGGAAAGGCCCAGACAGGTCAACTGCAAAATCCATAGACACAGAGTGAGAGGCACAGAAGAGAGAAAGACAAAACTGCCAAAACATAAGAAAAGAAATTCCTACACAAAATATACGTCCAAACCCAAATTCTAAAACCACATGAAGAAATTTAATGCTAAGAAGAAAGCCGGCCGGGTGCGGTGGCTCAAGCCTGTAATCCCAGCACTTTGGGAGGCCGAGACGGGCGGATCACGAGGTCAGGAGATCGAGACCATCCTGGCTAACACAGTGAAACCCCGTCTCTACTAAAAATACAAAAACTTAGCCGGGCGAGGTGGCAGGCGCCTGTAGTCCCAGCTACTCGGGAGGCTGAGGCAGGAGAATGGTGTGAACCCGGGAGGCGGAGCTTGCAGTGAGCTGAGATCCGGCCACTGCACTCCAGCCTGGGTGACAAAGCGAGACTCCGTCTCAAAAAAAAAAAAAAAAAAAAAGAAGAAAGCCAACATATCGAGTACTCTAAATAGGAATTCCCTCCTGGTGACATTCATATTTTTAGAACTGTCAGACAAAAACTTTAAAATGAGCATATTGAAATAGCTCAAAGTGCTGACAGCCTTTTTTAAAGGCTACTAAGGCACAACCAATCAAGGAGAAGATAACATAGTTATTATGAAATATGTCATATATAAGATTAAACTCAAGTAGGGTCAGAGTTCAAAAGTAACGCTCAAAAAGGAACCTCCTGTGAAACAGCAGTGTGGCACAGAAAGATAAAAATCATTAGCATAAATCAGCCTCTACGATGAATATGCACGTATGTTTGCATGTGTGTACTCTCTAGTTTTAATTCTGCAGGAGCAAATAGGGTCTGAGATGGGTTTTCCTGATAACAAACATCTTCCTTACATCAGAATATATTGTTTACTCCAGAGAAGACTTTGGATGCGGAAAGTCACGACAGATTCTAAATTTGAAGTTCCAATCCTAACATACGACAAAGGAAAGCCTGGAATTTTGAAAGTTAGAAGACAAGAAAAGGCTCCTGTTTTCCTGCCTTCTGCAGGTCATCCCTTCCGTAAGCCAGTGAGCCTGCAGTATCCTAACCAATGACCAAAAGGGAAATATAAGAGGATCATAAGTGAAGAAACAAAAGACAAAAATTGATAGAGAGCCGAAAGGTTAAAAAAAAAAAAATAGCATGCTGAAAATAGTATCCAGCCACACTAGCAAAATGAATAGGGAGAATCATTCATTTAAAAAATTTATTTATTTTTTCTAGACAGCCAATTATGTCATGGCTTCTCTTGAGAACCCAATAAACAAATTATCTTGAAGAGAATTTCACCTTTTGGGTTCTGCAGCTTAATAAGGCTGCAGTGCCATCAGCACAGACTCCTAACACGCCTCACAGGAGGATGTCTTGGACACACTCCGATAAATTAATTTTCTAATTCTGGTTCTGCCACCAGCTAATTTGGTTTCTCTGGATTAATGATGCCACACCTAAAAATGCTGGGATTACACTAGATGTTCCCTGGCATCTCTTACATCTCTTACCTTTTTTAGTTCTCTAATTTTTATTCTGTTTTACAATGAAATTAAAATATTCTACATCTCCACAAAGTCATCTTATGTATGATTTATAACAGTGTGCATTGGGAAAAAAAAGGCTATAGCAGAATTCTCAAAATAAATTGCAATTAAAATAAGGCATTATTAATGTCCTCACTACACCATACAATATATCCTCAGACAAGATAAGAAAAGTATAAGTTTTCAATTGTTATTAATTACTGCATACTACACACCTGTAAGACATGTTCAAAAACTGCAGAAATTGATACTATCTATTGTGAGCTAAATCAAAGAATAGGAAAGCAAGTTTTAGTTTGGGTAAGTTTTAAATACTGTTCCATCGTTTCTCCTTAATCAATATAAATTGAAAACAGATTCATCTAATCCACTTCAAGAACTTAGTAATGGATTTGGAAGGCCAATTGCAGGTCTCCAGGCATCGAGCAAAAAATAAAGCATAAATGCTGTTCTGTCAATGAAGCTGAGGTATATAATAAAACTGTGACTCACTATAAAAACTGAAAGCATCCCCAGCTCTAAGGGTATGTGGATTCCAGAGACCACCTGTCCCTGGGCACAAGGAGTACGGGAGAAAAATCAGAAAAGTTCTTCATCGTTTCAAGAAAGTGAAAAGCAAAAAATAAGGGACAACTAAGAGCAAAATTGGTCAGTGTTGGTAAGCAAAATGTTGTCTTAAACACAATGTAATTACTGACTGAATAATGGGCATATGGATTTTCTTACATCTAGTATTAAAATCACACAGCTTTGCATAAAATTCATTAAAATTACATTCATAGCCCAAAATACATTTCTAGTTATTTATTCTTCCATAAAAAATTACTCCCCCCAAAGTGGCTTAAAACAATAATAATAATTTATGTTATTCAGGAATCTAGAATTGACTAGATTTATCTAGAAACTTCTTGCTCAGTTTCTCTGCCTGGTCATAGGCAGTTGGTGGTTGGGGCTGGGTTCTCGTGAAGGCTTCTTCACTCACACATCTGTTACCTGGGCTGGGAAGACTGTGACAGTTGGGGACTAGAATGACTGGGCCGCTATGGGCATCCCTCTCTACCTTCGAGAGGTCACTCTGAGTCATCAATCCATATAGCAGCCTCAGAGCAACCTGATTTTAGATGGCGGCTAAAGGCTCCCAGAGTGAGTGTCACAAGATAAACCCTTAAAGGCAGCATGTCCTTTCCTAACTCAGTCTTAAAAGTCATGCAGCATCACTTCTGTCAAATTCCTTCTGTGGTGGTCATCACCAAAGGCCATCCAAGTTCAAGAGAACAGGGATTCCCCTTCTCATAAAGACAGGGCAAAGCTCTCAAGAGCGAATGGGATAATAATAATAATAATAATGCTGCAGCTGATTTAAAAGCTGGTTGGGATGAGACCCCCAAAGATTTTAAGAAATCATTTCCAGTTTATTGGGAGAAAACAAAGACTTTGGCATTTTATTAGTTTTCTTTTGCTGCCATGAGGAATTACCTCAAAAATGTATTCTTTTGCAGTTCTACAGTTTACAAGTCCAATATGGTCTCGTCAGGCTAAAATCGAGGCATCATCAGGACTGTGCTCTTTTCTGAAAACTCTAGAGGAGACTCAGGGATTCTGTTCATTCAGATTTTTGTCAGAACTCAGTTCTTTGCGACTGTAGGACCCCACTTCGTTGCTCATCGCTAGCTGAGGTCCATTCTTAGATTCTAGAGGTCCCCTGAATTCCTTGGCTCATGGCTTCTTCCTCCATCTTCAAAACCATCAGTAGTGAGTGACACTTACTCTCACACCTCATCTCTCCCGTGCTTTTTCCATCGCATTTCCCCAACGCATCCTTGATGGAGAAAATTCTCTGCTTTTCATGGCTCATGTGATTAGATTGAGCCCATCTTGAAAATCCTGAGTAATCTACCTCTCTCGAGCTCTTAACCTGAATCACATATGTAGAGTTCTTTTTCCCTTGTCAGATAACATATGCTGTGGACTAGGACTTGAGCATGTCAGGGAGCCATAATTCTGCCTACCAAAGACATAATTTGATTAAAGAGAGCCATGACAATGGAATTAAAGAAATTGATCGTAAAACTAGATGGTTGTGGGGACTCCATGAAGTGACTCCACATTCATTAAGCACATCTATTTAAACAAGTGATTTCGCTTCCCACACATGGTCAGAAACATAAGATTACAAAGTGCATTGCCCTGAGGTTCATGAGTGCTTTCTCAGTGGAAAGACCGTCTCACTAAAATTGAATTGACTTTATTGTGTACGCAACTGCAATAAAGGTTACTTGGTTTCTAAGACCAAATTAACACAGCAGTTACAAATGAGAAGTGGCAAATACCAATCAACAATGACAAGTGACATCTGGCAACGAAGGAGAAATTTCAAGAAATATATTACACAAAAATGCAATATCTACCACACATACAATCACAATTAGTAGTCAAAAGTCGTATGTGGGTAGGCACTGTTATACCAGTGATTATCACTATATGTCATTGAGAAATGACTAAGTTATATTCAAAATATTCTTTTTATGAGTTTATAACATATTACAGAAAAACTTTACATCATTGAGAAAAGGCTGACTTAGGGCCGGACATGGCGGCTCACTCCTGTAATCCCAGCACTTTGGGAGGCCAAGGCAGGTGGATCACGTAAGGTCAGAAGTTCAAGACCAGCCTGGCCAACATGGCAAAACCCCATCTCTACTAACAATACAAAAATTAGCCAAGCGTGGTGGCAGACGCCTGTAATCTCAGCTACTCGGGAAGCTAAAGCAGTAGAGTCACATGAACCCAGGAGGCGGAGGTTGCAGTGAGCGGAGATCACACCATCGCACTCTAGTCTGGGTGACAAAGCGAGACCCTGTCTCAAAAAAAAAAGAAAAAAGAAGGAAAGAAAGAAAAAAGCCTAACTTGAAGAAAAATAAAACTGAATATATACGCAGTGTAGTGGACATGTTGGCAAATTAGGCTACTCCCTCCATTCCTGCTGGGAAGGAAATGGACCATGAGCCCACCCTATCTGGGCATTTGTGTTTGCACCATGAGATGTGTGAGTAGACTAACCACGTTATCATCGCTTCTCTTGGAGCAGGCCTGTAGGCACTGAGAGAAGATGAAGCAATTCTTTAAGAGAAGCCAGGATTTCAGACTGAGGCCTGAGTCCTAAATGGCTTTGAAGGTCCAACCCCACTCCCTCCAGAGAACCCCCAGGGAATTTCGGTCTTGGAGTCCCCTAGTGTCTTTCCAGTCACTTTCCTTTATTTATTTATTTTGGCCCAACTCAGTTGCAGTGAATTTCTCTTCCTTGTGACCAAACAATTCATCACAAAGACAAATGGGCAGAATCTCAGTCATTTGAAGAAAATGTGGCACATATACACCATGGAATACTATGCAGCCATAAAAAAGGATGAGTTTGTGTCCTTTGTAGGGACATGGATGCAGCTGGAAACCATCATTCTTAGCAAACTATCACAAGAACAGAAAACCAAACACCGCATGTTCTCACTCATAGGTGGGAACTGAACAATGAGATCACTTGGACTCAGGAAGGGGAACATCACACACCGGGGCCTATCATGGGGAGGGGGGAGGGGGGAGGGATTGCATTGGGAGTTATACCTGATGTAAATGACGAGTTGATGGGTGCAGCACACCAACATGGCACAAGTATACATATGTAACAAACCTGCACATTATGTACATGTACCCTACAACTTAAAGTATAATAATAATAAATAAATTAAAAAAAAAAAAAAAAAGAAAAACAATCGAGCTATCAAAAAGGATCAGTTCTCTAATGGTTCTAGATGGCTATCGAGTTTTGCAGTTTGTGTGGTTTACCGAAGTGCTTTTAGTTCAATATGTGTATTTCAAGAAACACTCCAAGTTTTGATTAAGAGAATATGGTTTCCCACCTCAATAACTAACTTTTCATAAAACAGATGTCTGTAATTTTATTTCAAATATGACCCAATAGTGGAATTTGATCTGAAGGAGTTGAAATAGAGTGTTTTTAAAATAACCTGTTTAGAATTGGTTTTAATATATCTCAATACACACCTTTTTGAAGTTGAGAAATTAAATCATCATAGGAACTACAGATTTCAAAGAAAGCCCCTATCTCTTATTTTAAGCCCCCAAAATCTATATTTTTAGAAAAAAATAAATCATATTAGCATTGTAGATAATAGGATTTATTCCTGGAAAATGTTATTAGGAAGGTTAGAATTTCAGGATTTTGAAGTGTGGTGATTTTTATCAGTTAGTGTCAAGCTAGGAATATGGAGGTCACCTCAGGTAATTCAATAGAGGGAAATTAACATGGAGCACGAGTAACGACCGTATTGGAAGATGTGAACAGGCAAACGAGGAACAGAGGCAAGCCAGAGATTCACATCAGCAGTTGGGACTGCACTGCCTACAGCACACAGTACTAGAGAGACCAAGAAAGAGGTCAGTGCTGCCAGGTGGGAACTAGAATCATAAAGGAGATTTAACTACAGCTAAAGGTGCCGTGTGAAGTGAAGAGAAACAGGGATGGATGTGATTTGGCCATGTCCCCACCCAAATCTCATCTTGCATTGTAGTTCTCATAATCCCCACGTGTCATGGGAGGGACCTGGTGGGAGGTAATTGAATCATGGGGGTGGGTTTTTCCCATGCTGTTCTCGTAATAGTGAATAAGTCTCACAAGAGCTGATGGTTTTCTAAAGGGCCGTTCCCCTGCACACACTTTCTTGCCTGCCTCCATGTAAGACATGCCTTTGCTCCTCCTTTGCCTTCCACCATGATTGTGAGGCCTCCCCAGCCATGTAGAACTGAGTTCATTAAACCTCTTTTTCTTTATAAATTACCCAGTCTCAGTTATTTCTTCATAGTAGTATGAAAATGGACTAATACAGGGACATAACTTTTTTTTTTTCCATTGACTGCCCTTAGTTGACAGCTGGTTGGCAAGGGAGCCTAGGCAAGGTAATTTGCAGGAGTCAAATCCCTGTAAACTGAGCGGATCACGGAAGAGCTGGAAAAGGTTCTAAGGAGAAACAGGCCACAATGATTGTTTAGATTTTTACACCTTAAAAAATCCATTACAATATGTAGCATGACAGAGGTAACTGCTTCCAGCGCAGAATAGCATTCCAGCTAAAAATCACATTACTATCCCCTATTAAAAGAAAAACTGTAGCCAAATTAAAGTTAAGGGAGTTTAAGTGAAGAATGAATGATTCGCAAATCAGATAGCCCCAGAATGATAACAGATTCAGAGACTCCTGGGATGCCTTGTGGTCAGAACAAATTTATAGACAAAAAAGGTAAGTGACATATAGAAATCAGAAGTGAGGTGCAGAAACAGCTGGATTGGTTACAGGTTGGCATTTGCCTTATTTAACACAGTTTGAACACTCAGCAGCATATAAGTGGTTGAAGCATGGCTGCGGGATTGACCAAGGCTCAGCTATTGTTATAGGCACATACTCCGAAATTAGGTTTTCAGTCTTATCTGCCTATTAAGTTATAGTTTGTCCACAAAGATTCAAATATAGAAGTACAGACTCCTTCTCAGACCATATTAAATTCACTTTAACACCACAAAAGATCACACTATGACATATGAATGCCTACACCACAATACACAAGATGATCTAGAAGTCAAAGAAATCACAAAAGATTGTAACTTTTTGCCCTCCGGCATACAGACACAAAGCCAAGAATATTAACCTGCCCTGTGAGCAAATATTATTGTCATTATTATATTATTGTCCATAATCAGTATATATCTCAAGAATTATAACTGATATTAATGAAGTATGGTATAAGATATTGTGGCTACCTTCCAAAAACCCCTCCACCCTCTTTCACTGCTTTGCAGCCTTACGATTTTAGTGGGAATGACCCCAGCCCTATCTGGAAGGTTGAGTAATGATATGTCAACATTCAGGGAAATTCTGTCAATCTTGCAAGAGTATTTCAGACATAGTCAGCAACCCAGGCATAAGCTAATCAGTATATGACATTTCCTTGGTGCTAGAACTTGTGCAGGAATGGTCCACTCAAATTTTATTCAATAATTGTGAAAATAAAACTCGATTTCTCTAAAAGATAAATGAATGAGTAATCATTGTTTAAGCATTAAACAATGTTTAAGCATTAAGGATGCTTAAACTCCTTCTTGTAGCTATCCAGTAATCATGACAGAACTCAGCATGGCAACAGTCTAACATCCTTTTGGTACCCAGGGGTCAAAAAGAACCAGATCACAGAAAAATGAATATCGAGCCTTGATCAAATCATGCCTGAATTCCATTACTTCCAAATATTTCAGCTATATAAGTCAATAAATCTCCTAGATCATTTAAGCCAATTAGAGTATTTTTTTGTTCTGGTTTTGGTGGGTTTTATTTATTTTTATATTAGTAACTACACACAAAATACTAGGGACATTGCTACTTACTATACATGGGCTGTCTAATTTCTGCCGAGAGTCCATCAGGGAAGTAGATTTTACCACTGCCTCCACTTTTATATTCAAGGAAAGTGAGGAATGCAACTTTCCCAAATTCCTACAGTTTGGAGAGAGTTTGAATTCAGGACATCAGACTTCCGAGCTTATACTTTTAACTGCAGCATCACAGATTTCCCGTACCTACTTTGCTGCAGCAAAACATTTCTGTAATTGGTCGCTCTACTCTGAGGGAAATTTTTTAAAACAAATTATTTTATGAAGCCCCAGACAACGGAGGAGCAGGCTAGAGAATGATCAAATGTACACAATCAAACCACGTTCAACTAAAGATATAATCAAATGTTGCAGCCTTTACCAAAACAACTCATTCAGGGACATTAGGTATACAGGAAACATTTTGATCACACAGGTTAAAATGTCAGCTCTGAAGCAATACCTTTTTT
This sequence comes from Theropithecus gelada, assembly GCF_003255815.1. NCBI lineage: Eukaryota > Metazoa > Chordata > Mammalia > Primates > Cercopithecidae > Theropithecus > Theropithecus gelada. The sequence goes on from NC_037688.1 coordinate 34,623,328, forward strand.
TTTGGAAACAGTCTTACTCTGTCACCCAGGCTGGAGTGCAGTGGAGAAATCACTGCTCACTGCAACCTCTGCCTCCTGGGCTTCTAGTAATCCTCCTACCTCAGGCTCCCAAGTAACTGGGACTGCAGGCAAGTGCCACTACCCCCAGCTAAGTTTTGGTATTTTTAGGAGAGACCTGGGTGCAGCAATCCGCCAACCTCAATCTCTCAAAGTGATGTGATTACAGGCATGACCCACTGCACCCAGACAGCAGTATTCTTTTTAAAATGTAAATAAAAGTGGTATTCACCAGGGATGCCCATTTTGTTTTTACGACTGGGGGAAGGTGTTGATTTTAACTAAGAATAATGTGATTATAAAATTTAGAGTTCTCTAAGAGTGTGATCCCCTTAGCTTGTAATGATGGCTTTGTAAACAGCTTTTAGGATGTATACTTAAAAGTTACGCCTATGTAAAAGTTTTTGAGCAAAAAATACCATACATATTACTTATATGTATATATACACAGAGGAATATACACACTCACATAATTCTGTATATGCATACATAAGTATATATTACATAAAACTCATGTGTATTCTATAGAAAACAATTGTGATTATATATGATATGTTATTTATATATGAATTATATTTATAACAAGGCTTGATATATACATATATATAAAACTGATCTTGTTCTGATCTGTTCTGATCTGCTAGATATATGTGACTTTCAGTTTTAAAACTTTTAAGTTCAGGGGTACAAGTGCATGTTTGTTACCTACGGCACATGGGTAAACTTGTGTCGTGAGGGTTTGTTGTACAGGTAATTTCATCAACCAGGTATTAAGCCTAGTACCCATTAGTTATTTTTTTTTACCCTCTCCCTCCTCCCACCCTCCACCCTCTGAAAGGCCCTAGTGTATGTTGTTGCCTTCTATGTCCATGTGTTCTCATCATTTAGCTCCTACTTATATGTAAGAACATGTGGTATTTGGTTTTCTCTTCCTGTGTTAGTTAAGGATAATGGCCTCCAGATCCATCCATGTCCCTACAAAGGACATGATCTTTTCTATGGCTGCATAGTATTCCATGGTGTATGTATACTACATTTTCTTTATCCAGTCTACCATTGCTGGGCATTTAGGTTGATTCCATGACTTTGATATATATGAATTCTATTTAATTGTTGTATTCTTTCTCACTATGAAATAAATATAACCTCTGTTCCTTCAAGTCTTACACTCTCCCTCCAACAAAATCACCTGCAGTTGTCCATGGCACACACAACCTTTTATAAAACTAAGTACAAGAGGATTGAACTACATGGGCTAGATCTGTTCACATTCCCAAAATACCACAACCCTCTTTCCTTTTTTTTTTTTGAGACAGAGTCTCTGTCACTCAGGCTGGAGTGCAATGGTGTGATCTCGGCTCACTGCAATCGGGTTAAAGCGATTCTGGTGTCTTAGCCTCCCAAGTAGCTGAGATGAGAGGCACGCACCAGCACACCTGACTAATTTTTTGTATTTTAGTAGAGGTGGGGTTTCACCACAGTGCTCAAGCTGGTCTCAAACTCCTGAGCTCAGGCAATCCGCCTGCCTCAGCCTCCCAAAGTGCTAAGATTACAGGCATGAGCCACCGCACCAAGCCCCCCAACCCTCTTTCCTGACAAATTCCTTAGGGGCCCCTGAGGATTCAGAACACGCCATGGCAGTGGTCCGCTTCATCGTCACTCTAGCACCCTATCACCCGGCACACATTCTGCCTGCGGCTAGGAATTGATGAATGCACTGGAGGAAGCCAGCTCCTTGGTGACTCCCTATTAACAAATGAGTATTTTCCCTTTGAAAACAGCCCTGTCTGAGAAACCAGTTAGCAGCTATTCTTGGCAGAATTTATTCTTTCTTTTGCCCTGTTGTGGGCATTTTGACTTCATTGTGTGTCCATTTTCCCTAAATAGAAAACACAAGGTCTATACTGAATGTTTCAAAAACAAACATTCTACAGAAAGAAATTTCTACCAAAATGGGAGAAGTTTCCAGTTTGGTCTTGATAAGCCTGGTTCTGAAAATAAGAAGTGAGGACAGTAGGTTTTATATTGGTCTTTCTTCTGTTTAAAGAAGCAGGAACATTTTAAACTCACTAAGCCCACTAAATACTATATAAGCAAGTGCTACCAAAATGAGGCCATTTCTGCCCACAGGGATTTGGATGTGTCAAAGTCCTATTTCCCACCACTGGCCAGTACCAGGACAGAAATAGCATTCTGAGAGTGAGTTGTGTCATCCTTTGAATTGAAAGAGGCTCGAAGGCCCTGCCGTAAAGCATTCGTTTCGTGGGTAAACGTCCTGTTTAGCAAACATGTCAGTAGGACAAAAGTGAATCTTCAAATAAATTGGATACAAGACAGACAAGTTTTGCTGAGATTTCCTGGGGAAAGGGTCAGGAAAAGGCATGGAACATGTAATGACCAAAAGAATAAGATAGCTCAGGTTCCGAGTGGAGACTGGTGTCTGAACAGGAGCTACAGCCTTGAAGTCAAGCAGATCCCTTTTGACACCTGGGTTTGCTACCTGCATGAAGCCCTGCAACATTAAACAAATCTTTGAACAGTTCTTGCTATGCTTTGGTGTTCTCAGTTTGAAGATAGGATCGATACCAATCCCAAAGTGTTATTGTGATAAGCTGAGGAGCTAACATAAAGCTCTTGGTTCTTCTAAATTCTCAGTCAGTGGTGCTGGTCAATATTAAACCCCTCCTCCAGACACACATCCTCACTTCAGATATCTCCCACCCTGCAAACACAGAACTGTATACACAAGGCCAAAGGTTCAAAGCCCTACTTTCTTAATCTTTTCCTGTGATTGGCAAAACTCTAAAAATGGCACCCAAGATTTCATACCCTAATCCCCGGAACCCGTAAGTATGAAAAGATGTCACTCTCATCGTTATTCCCATGTAACGCGGCCAAGCGCTTGTGTTATGCCATATGGTACAGTTGACTATGAAATAGGTTACCTGGGGGTATCGCATGGGTCCTTTTAAGCAAACAGTTTTCCCAGCTGTTGGAGAAGGAAAAGTTGGAGAGATTTAAGGTGAGAAGGAAAAGTTGGGGAGATTTCAACATACTGCTGCTGTTCGGAAGACAAGCCACAAGAGAAGAAACGTCATGGTCTGAAGTTGCTGAAAGATCCCCCAGCCACTGGCAGCCGGGGAGTGAGGCGTGGGACCTCAGTTCTACACAGGCAAGGAACTGGATTCTGCCGAAACCTAGAGTCAGCATGTGTCTAAGTCCCTTTGTGTGACTGTAGCAGAATAGAACAGACTGGGTAATTTATAAAGAACAGACAGTTCTGAAGGCTGGGAAGCCCTATATCAAGATGCCAGCACCTGCTGAGGGCCATTCTGCTATATACCCTCATGTCAGAAGGTGGAAGGGCAAGAGAAACCCAACTTCCTTCCCAAACCCCTTTGCAAGGACACGTGATCCTCTTCACAAAGGAGGAGCCCTCATAGTCTACCCACCTCTTAAAGTCCCCACCTCTTAATACTATCACATTGGCAACAGCTGGATTTTGGAGAGGACCCATTCAAACCATAGGGGCTGGGAAGTAGATTCTTCCTCTGAGCATCCAGGGAGAAAAGCAGCCCTGCTGACACCTTGATTGCATCGTTGTGAGACTGAAGCAGAGATCCCAGCTGAGCCATGCCTGTCTTCTGGAACAGTGAGATAAGACATCTGTGTGGCTTTAAACTGCTATATTTTAAAGGAATATGTTACATAGCAATAGAAAATTGCTACACTGAGATAGAGAGAGAGGGAAGAGAGAATGAGCAAATGAAGCAAAACCAATCAACAATTGGTGAATCTGGAAAAAGGTTATAAAAGACTTCTTTGTGTTATTATTCTTGCCCTGTAAATTTGAAACTGCAGCAAAAGAAAAAGTTGCACATAATTAAAGCACAGGGTAAAATAAAACCCTTTGGCATCTGTGTAACTGCTAGTATATAATGCAAACTCATAAACCCTCCTTTAAAATGTGCAGGACATGGGTGTCTGCCATGAGTGATCCTCAGAGAGAAGACAAGTATTCAGTGACTCTGATAACGAATTCTCCAGTCTACTCCAGACAGGATGAGGTCAAAAGAAGGCTTCTCTTTTTAATTTTGGTATTAATATCTCTTTTTAAAAAGATCTCTGCCTGAATCTAATTATAGGAGGTTCATGACTCCTATCATGGCTATTATAGGCCCATTAATCCAAGGATACAGCATTGTGCTAATGCTGAATATCAGTGTATTAAGAAATGCATGATCATTCCCTTGAAAATGTCTAAAACCACATCGGTGTGATGAAGAGATCATTTGCACAACATAAAGCAACATTTTAGACACCAGGTTGTTGAGTTTACAATGCAAAGCCTCAAAAATTAGTGTAGGTGCAATAATGTTAATAACTAACTCATCTATCAGTGGTGTTCTGTGGTCTTTCTAAATAAAGTAAAACAAACATGGATAAGCAGAATCTGTTTGCTATTGATTTCTCTGCTTTGCCCTTAAAAGAAAATACATTTGAGAGAGGCTAGAAATAAGTCAAACGTTGCTCAAGTTATGTTTCAAAATACCCTCTAGGTCCGTTTTCTGCATTTCCTCTGTCAGTTCTCTCTCAGTCCTACATTTTTCATTAAGCTTCTTGGATTAACTTTCATCCTCATGCCTTCTGTCAATAGTACCCTAAGATATTTTGACATTGATTATCAACATCAATTTCAGTTTCATGCCGTCTGTCGTGCACTGTGGGACTTCGGCATGCCTTTTCTTTCTTTCTTTCCCTTTTCCCCCCACTTAGCTTGTTTGAATTCCTGTATCTCCCGACAGGTGGGCACATCGTAATACTACAAAGCAGTTTCAAACATAAGAAAAACAGACTTTATTTGAGCTCCACCACTCTTCTGTCCATGGAAAACCATCTTCTTTGCTTATAATAACTTACCAGTGGCCAAAGGACTAAAATCACGGACTCATGGAACTGTTATCAGATCTCTTCAGGGCAGCATGAGCTAGGGAGGCAAAGCCTCAGCCTTCCTCTCAGGAGGGTGCTTTCCATTTTTGGACATTGATAGTGGTTTGTTAGGAAACACTTCTGTGCATGGATATGAATCTGCATCTCTGTAACTTCTAATCATCATTCTTTGTTTTGACTTTTATTCAATTATTATTATTCCTTTTGGGTTCGGTTAAAATTATTCCTTTTTCTAATTGACAGTTCTTCTAAGATGTGAAGACATCCTGTTCCCTTCCAGGTCCCAGCTCCTATCTTTTCCAGGTGAAGTATACCAGAATTTTTCCAAAGGCTTACCTGTGAGCACCTCAAACCTGGTCGTCCTCCTCTGGACCGGTCCATTTAGTAAGCATCACTGTGTGTGTGTGTGTGTATATGCAGATATACATGTATATACATATATATAGTAGCCTAATGTTATAGAGTATAATAAAATTCTTGAAAATGAGACAGAATTGTCACTCTTATCAATTATTATCTTGTCCTTGATAGGATTGAGGCATCTGCATCCTCTATCTTTATAAAAATCAGCCAAGCATACACTTCAGTCTTTTTTATTTTGAGATGGGGGTCTGACCCTGTCGCCCAGGCTGGAGTACAGTGGCATGATCATGGCTCACTGCAGCCTTGACCTCCTGGGCTCAAACCATTCTTCTGCCTCAGCCTCCCAAGTAGCTGGGACCAGAGGCACATGCCGTCACACTGGGCTAAGAGAGAGACTCTGTGTGTGTGTGTGTGTGTGTGTGTGTGTGTGTGTGTGTGTGTGTGTTTGTAGAGAGAAAGTTTCACAATGTTTCCTTGGGACTTGAACTCCTAGGGTCAAAGGATCCTCCCACATTGGCCTCCCAAAGTGCTGGAATTATAGCCGTGAGCCACCATGCCCACCCTCAGTCTTTATATTATGCTAATGGAGGATGGTGTGTTTGCAGGTTGGGAGGTGCTGTCATATTTTAATTAAGTGTTATTCTGTCTCTATAAACATTCAAATGCCAGTAGAGAATAATTCAAATTTTAACTGAAGTAACTGATATTCTGTAATTACCAATTTTATAGTTGCCAAATTTTTTTTCAGATATTTATATGAAACCACTGCTTCATTGTAGCAAGGGCGCACTTCTACATAACATTTTATTTAGCTGTCAATCCATTCATATCGGAATGTAAATACACTCAGTTTTATTTGTTCTCTTAAAGAAACAACCATCTGGCCGGGTGCAGTGGCTCACGCCTGTAATCCCAGCACTTTGGGAGGCCAAGGCGGGCAGATCACAAGGTCAGGAAATCAAGACCATCCTGGCTAACACAGTGACACCCCATCTCTACTAAAAATACAAAAAAAAAAAATTAGCCAGATGGGGTGGTAGGCACCTATAGTCCCAGCTACTAGGGAGGCTGAGGCAGGAGAATGGTGTGAACCCGGGAAGCGGAGGTGGCAGTGAGCCGAGATCGCGCACCTGTACTCCAGCCTGGGTGACAGAGCAAGACTATGTTTCAAAAAAAAAAGAACCATCTTAAAAATAAAATGGGCATACTAGTTTTCAAGAATGCGGCTATTTAATAGGTAGCCTCTGTCACAGACAAAATAAATGGTACCTAACTCATTAAAAATTAAAATTTAGTCACATTCTGGGCCAGTTAGCAGGTTGAAATATTGGTGGTGTTCTCATAATAGCTAGACTGCAATTCTAAGAAAACTATGCTGTTTTATTGCAACTAGTAGGCCTAGAAGTCTTGTAGGCTTTCAAATCTCAGGGCATAATTTTCTGCGGTCCTACTACCTGAAGCAAAGTAAATTGCAGGATTAAAATTTGCAAAGAATGAGTGACAGTACTACCCCAAATTCACAAAATTTTCACACAGAGAATGTTGTAATTTTCACATTAGACATCCAGTCTTGTTTCTGTACCTATGTGTAACTTATTTAAACCCATTCAAACTGTTTTATTTAGAATAATGATGCTATGTTAATGTTTAATTCTCTTCTACGTGAAATTTGAGTGAGCAAAGAAAAATATCACATTGGTCCAGAAACCTTTTAATATCTTTGTTATCTTAAGGTAAAGAGCCATAATTCTGGTTATCTATAGGTAAAATGCAGCAGTGATATTCACAACACAGAATTGAAGCTTTAAACTGAGTATGACCTGCACTTAGATTTTGGAAAAATTAACAATTTTGCTTTGGATGCCATTATCCTTCCTCACATTCTGAACAAGAATGTTCCTATCCTTTGCAAAGTAAGACCTACGATTTCCCTTGAATCCATATTTAAATTTGTGACATAATAAATATAATAATATAAAAATAAATGTGTCTACCAAATACAAATGTTCTTAACCTACTACAAAATTAAAATTACCATTACAGCTATTTCTGCTTATAAACTCCATTCATTTTCAGAGGTTGCTGCTTTCTCCTTTCTCCCTAATGTCTCTTTGCAGTTATGACCAGCTGTTCTTGTTACTTAAATGTTTGATAGGAAAACACCTGGAAATAAATGACTTCCACAGGGGAAATATGTTGTGCCATTTGCCAAAAAAAGGTGGGGGGAGCATGAATGACTAAAAATGAACAACTTTGCTACTCTATTTTTATGAAAACAGCATCTTAAGGTACAGATTTTATATATGTAGGAAATCTTAAGTTTTATAAAAATTTGACTAAAAGGAATGCTATCTTCAGATTTACTATTTTTATATTAATCTAATATAAATGCTATAGTTGACTTCAGCTGTTTTATATTTTTTATCCTTAGATCTAAAAGTATATATGGCTAATGAATTAAAACTGATATTTAATATATACTTGCAAAACAATATATTGTAGAGCCATAAAATTTTCTGCTTTGAACTTACGCTGAACCCCTTGCCCCCGATACCAAGACACTAACCCATACCTTCTACCTTCTTTCTTGGAATCAACAATTCCAAAACAGAACATAGAGAGCAGAGACAGGCCAGCTTGCAAAGAAAAACCACTCCGTAATATGTGTGCCTAGGATTTCATGGCTTGTTCTAAGTGTGGTATTGAGATCCAGCATGAAACCAATATGCCATTATTTCACTCTTATAAATACATGCGCATGCATGGATGCACACACATACACAGACACACATTATAGAATGTGTGTACACATTCTACAACCTGTAGAAAATGTCAAGAAGTAGACATAGTAAACTGCCAGTGGTAGTTTCTTCTGGGGTTAGAACTAGAATTGGGCAGAGGCAGAAGTTGCAATTTTGCTCTACTTGCTTTTTCAATCTGTTTTACATTTAAAACAACCAAAAAAAGAAAACAACAACAAAATAACTGACTTTGCTACTGATAGCCTTATAATGAATATTCTGCTTGTGAATAATAATCGTCTCACCATACCTAGGCCTAAGTTTCCATGGCCGGTACCATGTACTTTCTCATGCATCATTGCTTAAGTTCCTTGTGACAGCTCTCTACAGCTGTTAGAATAGATATTCTTGTTTTTATTTTATGTACTAGTACAATGGTCTTTAAACAAAGTTTATCAACAGAGTTGAACGATTTCGTATGGAGATGCAGAGTGAGAACCTGCAAAGTTTGTTTTTCTGTTCCTGGCTTATTTCATGTAACATAATGATCTCCAGTTGCATCATGTTGTTGCAAATGTCAGGCTCTCATTCTTTATTATGGCTAAATAGTACTCCATTATGTATATGTACCACCTTTTCTTTATCCATTCATCTGTTGATGAACACTTAGGTTTCTTCCAAACCTGAGCTCTCGTGAAGAGTGCCACAACACACATGGGAGTGCAGATATCTCTTTGATATACTGATTTCTTTTCTTTTCATATACCCATGTACTAGTTCATTCTCACATTGCTATAAAGAACTGCCCAAGACTGGGTAATTTATAAGTGAAAGAGGTTTGATTTACTGCTATATCCCATAGGTTTTGGTATGTTATGTTTCCATTATCATGTCTTTTAAGAAATGTTTTAATTTCTTAATTTCTTCACTGACTCACTGGTTATTACGGAGTGTATTGTTTAATTTCCATATATTTATGTAGTTTTCAAGATTCCTCTTGTTATTAACTTTTAGTTTTATTCCATTGTAGTCAGAAAAGATGCTTGATATTATCTTAATTTTTTTGAATGTTTTAAGACTTGTTTTGTGACCTATCACATAGTCTATCCTTGAGAATGATCCATGTGCCAAGGAAAAGAATGCATTTTGCAGCCATTGGATGAAATGTTCTGTAGATATCCATTAGATCCATTTGGTCTGCAGTGAAGATTAAGTCTAATGTTGCTTTATTTTGTTTGTTGATTTTCTGTATGGAAGATCTGTCCAGTGCTGAAAGTGGGGTGTTGAAGTCTCCAGCTATTATTGTATTGGAGCCTATCTCTCATATTAGCTCTAATAAAAGGTGCTTTTTATATACCTGGGTGCTCCAGTGTTGGGTCATATACGTTTAAAATTATCATATTTTCTGCTGAATTGATTCCTTTATCATTATATAGTGACCTTCCGTATCACTTCTTACAGTTTATTTCTTGGAATCTATTTTGTCTGATGTAAATACAGCAACTCCTGATCTTTCTTTGTTTCCATTAATATGGAACATCTTTTTCCATTCCTTTATTTTCAGTCTATGTGTGTGTTTATAGAAGTGTGTTTGTTGTAGGCAGCAGATCAATGGGTCTTGTGTTTTCATCCATTAAGCCAGTTTATGTCTTTTGGTTGGAGCATTCAGTCCATTTATATTTAATATTATTATTGATAAGTAAGAACTTACTCCTGCCATTTTGTTATTTTTTTTTTCTGGTTGTTTTGTGGTCTTCTTTTTCCTTTTTGCTTTCTTTCCTATCTTCTCTTAGTGTAGGTGATTTTTTTTCTGGTGATACGATTTAGTTTCTTTTTTATTTTTTGTGTATCTGTTGTATGCTTTTGGTTTGAGTTTGCCATGAGGCTTGCAAATACTATCTTTAACCATTATTTAAACCTGATAATAGCTTAACACTGCATAAACAAACAAGCGGAAAGAAAACTAATAAATCTCTATACCTTAACATCACCCCACTTTTTAACTTTTTGCTGCTTTTATTTATGTCTTACTATACTGTCTATGTCTTGGAAAGTTGCTGTAGTTATTATTTATGACTGGTTCATCATTTAATCTTTCAACATAAGAGTAGTTTTCACAGCACAAGTTACAGTGTTATAATACCTGTGCTTTTCTGTGTACTTACCATTACCAGTGAGTTTTCTATCTTCAGGTGATTACTTATTGCTCAGTAACCTCCTTTGCTTTCTGATCGAAGTACTTCCTTTAGCATTTCTTGTAGGACAGGTCTGGTGTTGATGAAATCTCTCAGCTTTTGTTTGAGAAAGTCTTTACCCTTCATATTTGAAGAATTATTTCACCAGATATACTACTCTAGGGTAAAAGTTGTATTTCTTCAGCACTTTAAATATGCCATGACGCTCTTTCCTGGCCTGCAAGGTTTCCACTGGAAAGTCTGCTGCCAGATACATTGGAGCTTTATTGCATGTTACTGGTTTCTTTTCTCGTGCTGCTTTTAGGATTCTTTCTTTATGCTTGATATTTGGGGTTTGATTATTAAATCCCTTGAGGTAGTCATCTTTGGGTAAAATTTGCTTGGTGTTCTATAATCCTGTACTTGGATACTGATATCTTTCTCTAGGTTTAGGAAGTTCTCTGTTATTATCCCTTTGAATAAACTTTCTGCCCCCATCTCTTTCTCTACCTCCTGTGTAAGGCCAGTAAGTCTTAAATTTGCCCTTTTGAGGCTATTTTCTAGATTCTATAGACATGCTTCATTGTTTTTTATTCTTTTGTCTCCTCTGACTCTGTATTTTCAAGTAGCCTGCCTGCAAGGTCACTAATTCTTTCTTCTGCTTGATCAATTCTGCTATTAAAAGACTCTCATGCATTCTTAGTACACCAACTGCATTCTTCAGCTCCAAAATCACTGCTTGACTCTTTTCATTATTTCAATCTCTTTATTAAATTTATCTGATAGAATTCTGAATTCCTTCTATGTGTTATCTTGAATTTCTTTGAGTTTCCTCAACACAGCTATTACGAGTTGTCTGTTTGAAAGGTCACATCTCTCTGTTTCTCCAGGATTAGTCCCTAGTGGCTTATTTAGTTTATTTGGTGAGGTCTGTTTTCCTAGATGGGGTTGATATTATTAGATGTTCTTTGGTGTCTGGGCACTGAAGAGTTAGGTTTTTATTGTAGTCTTTGCTGTCTGGGCTTGTTTGTACCTGTCCTTCTTGGGAAGGCTTTCTATATATTTGAAAGAACTTGGGTGTGGTGGTCTAAGCTGTATCTGCTTTAGGGAGTGCCCCAAGCACAGTTACACTGTGGTTCTTACAGACTCGTAGAGGTACCACCTTGATGATCTTGGGCAAGGTCCGGAAGATTCTCTGGATTACAGACAGAGACTCTTGTTTTCTTTCCTTACTTTCTCTTAAACAGTCTCTCTCTCTGTTCTGAACCACCTAAAGCTGGGTGTGAAGTCACACTGGCACCCCTGTGGACACCACTGCTGTGACTGCATTGGGTCAGATCTGAAGCCAGCACAGCACTGGGTATCACCTAAGGCCTGCTGTAAGTACTACCTGGCTACTTTCTATGTTTGCTCAAGGCCCCGGGGCTCTACAATCAGCAGGTAGCAAACCCAGTCAGACTTGTGCTCCTCTCTTCAGGGTGGTGAGTTCCCCCAGGCCCCAGCTGGGTCAAGAGGTGCCATCTGGGAGTCAGGGACTAGAGTGAAAACCTTAAAAGTCTACTTGGTATTCTATTATACTGAGGTTGAGCTGACACTCTAACCACAAGATGCAGTCCTTCCCCTTCTTCCCTCCTGCTTCCAAAGGCAGAAGAGCCTCACCCCTTAGCCACCACCACAGGCCATGAGAAGTACTGCCAGATTACCGCTGATATTTTCTTAAATCTTAAGGGCTCTTAAGCCAGCCTGTGGTGAATGCTCCCTGGCCTGGGACTCACCCTTCAGAGCAGTCGCTCCCCTCTGGCCCGGGGTAGATCCAGCAATGACATCCAAGAGTCATATTCTGCAACTGGTGACCCCAAGAGCTCACTTGATGCTCCACCTCCTTGTGGTTGTGCTGGTATCTAAGGTGTAAACAATGTCCCCTTTACTTTTCCTCTGCTTTTTTTAAGCAGACGGAGCTCTGTCCCGTAGCCATCACAGCTGGGAATGTGTTGAGTCTCACCTGAAGCCAGCAAGTCCCAGAGGCTCACTCCATGCCCTTGACATAGTACCTGGTTATCACTGCTGGTTATTCCTGGTCCAGGGGCTCTTCAGTTAGCAGGTGATGAATGCTGATAGAACTGGGTCCTTTCCTTCAAGGCAGCTTTTTCCCTTCTGGCCCAGGTTGTGTCTAGAAGTGTCATCTGTGAGCTAGGGCCTGGAGTGAGAGCCTCAGGATTCTGGCCAGTGCACTATCCTACTGTGGCTGAGCTGGTGTCCAAGATACAAGAGAAAGTCCTCCCCACTATTCTTTCTCCTCTCCTCTTCTCAAGCAGAAGAAAAGGGTCTCTTTTTGAGCTGTGAACTGTGCAGCCTGGGATTAGGGGACGAGTGATGCCAGCACTCCCTTGGCTGCCTCAGCTGGTGTCTCCGTATGTCTCATGCCCCCCACCCTCAAGACCATTGTCTCTGGGCGGATTTCAACACTAGGACTCTCCTAAGAGTTGCAGACCTTGTGGCCTAGACTGTCTGTCAAGTTGGAGACTCAGAGCACTTTACCCCCTTGGTGGTGAGGTCTGAAATCTCAGGTTCAGATTGCTGGGTTCTCTAATTTCCCTCTGGCTAGAGGTTTTCCCCTCTGGCTAGAGGTTTCACAATTCCCCTCTGGCTCTGGTTTATATGCTCCCTCCATGGGTGGCTGAGTTTGGTCTGGTTTTCCCTTTTACTCAAACAGGGATAACACTGAGTTCAATGCCTCACAACTGCCATGCTCTCCCTCCCCTAGCACCCAGAGATACTCTCCACACCACGCCACTGCTGCTGCTGGGAGTATGGGAGTGGGAGGGGTGGCATCAGTCATTCAGGAGCGTTTTTCTTATCTCTTCAGGGCCTCTTTCAGGGATATGAAGTTTAAACCAGGTACTAGGAGGGCCCACCTGATTTTTTGTTCTTATGAAGGTGTTTTTTTCTCTGTAGACAGTTGTTACCGTGGTGTCCTTCCAGCGGGATGATTGGTGGAGTCTTCTATTCTGCCACCTTGCTCTGCCTCATTGAGTTGTGGTATTTCCAGTTGCTTTTTCTAAATCCTGTCTCTAAAACAAAGCAACCAACCTTACTGGAAACATTTTGTTCAGAAAAGGCTCAATGAGCACTAAAAATGTACCAGGAAACAAAAGGAAGTCAACATATATTTCAAAAGTCTTTCTGGAGAAGACCCATAGACGAAATGCGAATAAACCCAGACAATGCTTTCTACAGTCTGATACTGACCAAATAACTTTTTACAGCCTTGGTGTATTTTGAAGAGGCAGTCGCTGCTGCCAACATGAGTCCTTTCATAAATTTCAGTGCTCTATTATTACTATTATTTGCCTCTTAACTTCTCATTTCAGGTTAGGAATGTATTTAAATTGGTTTACTCCTTTTTTTTTTGGACATATTCCTCACATCCTGGGTGTCCCTTGCTATGCTATTCAATGTGGGGAGAGGCTTTCAATCAAAGATTTATATCTTGACTGTATAATGACTCATCGTGCAATTGTGTTGTCTGTGTCTATTCTGAAATATTCAGAGTGCGTTAATTGTTTTACCTGGATAACAGATCTCAGCAGCAGCATATTCTGATTAGGATATCACTCAAGTTTATTATATACCAACTATATCTTGAGCACCAACTAGCATTCTGCACTGTGGCAGAGGTATAAGGTGCCATAAAGGTCCCTGGCTTCAGAAAAACAAAGTGAGCCGTAACACAGAAATTCAGTAATTATTTATAATGTAGCAGGTGGCAAAGGACATAACAAAATAATAAAATACTACATATCGAAGACATTCCTCTTTGACGGGTGGATAAATGCAAGTGAAAAAACAATTTTTTGTGCTCCCTACCTCCTATATACCTGGTAGTGTGAGAGGAGTATGAGATACAAAAATATACAATTCAATAAAACGTCATCCTAGTTATTAAGGAATGCATTGCCAAACTGGGGCCAAAAGCCTAAAAAGAAGGCATTTCAATAAAGGAAGGTCATTGTTCTGAAAGGAATAACAGCATACTTCGTATGTTAAGTGAATGGTGGTCAGAAAACCCCTTCCTGGAGAAGATGATTCCTGAGCCGAAGCTGTAAGGCTAAGTAGACAAATGGCATTGGTGAATGAAGGTTATGTCCTAAATAAGCACATTTTCCCCCAGGAAAATTCTAGACACTTTTGTTCCCAGCATCAAGTTAAGAATGCTATTTCTTCAGACTCAATGATAAATGAGTACTTTTTTAAAAAATTCAAGTCGATATATGAAAATGTTATCTTACTTGGAGTTTTAATATGCAAATATAGAACTTTTAACATTAGTGATGACATTACCTTAGGAGAGTCTGAAGAAAAGCTAAGTCTGCAATCATAAGGCAAGCAGATTATAACCCTGTGGAGGCTGGCAACCAAGGAGCAAGAGATCTAAGAATGTTCTTTCTAAATCCAACATCTTACACAAGTCATGTGGTTTAAAGTTATCTAGTGAAGATTAGCAAAGTGGATCCAATAATGAACATTCATTAAAAAATGAAAGATTTAGTTGCAAGCTACATTTCAAAAAGAGCACATTTTATATACTAGAACTTTTAAAAAGTTTATTTCGGGTTGAAGAATTATATTTTCATAGTATTCTAGTATAATCATGCTACTTAAGGAATGAGATTTTTAACAAAGCCATACTCAATAGCGCTGTCCTGTTTCATCGTTATGGTAGTGATAAATATCATTTCACAGACAGGGAATTTGAATATTGTTTGTTCAACTGATTATCATTTTAATATTCTTGAAATTCTTTTATTATATGGCGTGCACAAAAAAACACTTTATCAATGTAATCAGTTCTAATATCACTAGGTTAATGTTTATTGCTTATTATTTTAATTTTACTTTTAAAAGTTTTTCATTTCATTTTGATATTGCAAAATGACTAAAGGATATTGCAAGAGTTGCTAACAAATATAGAAACTGAGTATATGATAAAGGCTTCATGTCAAAGCAGTGGAGAAATTTAAAAGAAAAAAGATTAATTGTTTTCTAAAAATAGTATGAGATCATTGGTTAGTAATGTAGAAAAAGATAACATGAAAGCATACAAGTAGTAGAAGAATGCATGGATGCATTCATCTATAAGCTAGGAATAGAAAAAGCTTTTCTTAAATATGACTCAAAATCTAGGAACAATTTGAGGAAAGAAAAATAAATGTGCTCACATTAAAAAATCATGTAAAAATACCAGAGCAAATAAAATGACAAATGAAAAACTGGGAAAACATTTGTGACTTATATTAGACCAAAGGGCTAACATACGTAATATATGAAGAGCACCCAAAAATAGAGAACATTGTAAGATAAGAACACAAAGAGTTCATTGGAAAACTAATACAAATGGCCTTTAAAAATAAAGATGCTCGGTCTTACTCAAAAATAAGATAAATGCACATTTAAAATACTTTGTAATATTATTTATCACCTATTATCACCTTTCTATCACCTATTGGTGGGGGAGAGGGTTTGACCACTCACTTGGTTGACAAGATTTGAAGAAACATTGCTGGTAGGAATCAAAATGTTGATGAAATGAAAATATTGATAGGATGAAAAACAGCATAACACCTATACAAGAAAATCTAGCAAAATATAACAGAACTGCATGAACATTAATTTTGTGTTTGACCTTAGTAGTGGGATAAAATTACCTTTTAATTAAATGCTGCTATGTTCCTACTTAATAAAGTATAAAAGCTAATCTGAAGGGATCAAACTGCTTTCAAGTAGCTTAATCCCTAAAAGTCAAAAGCAAAGTGAAACAGACAAACCTAACTACCAGAGTGATTGCTTGACAACCCAGAAAGTATTTACTTCAAGTGAATTTAAAACACAGCAATCTGACTAGTGGGATAAGTCCTCAGGACAAAAGCAAAATGAAGAAATCTTAGATTGTTTTGAGTAACATCAGTTGTAATAATATTGATATTGTTAATTGAAACTATTATATATACACACAAGCATACCTAGACATACACATAGTTGAATAAAGGAAGTGAGGGATAATATTAATATTTTATTGTAAATATATATATATAAAGAAGTTAAAAGTCTATAATTCTATATTTAAATTCAAAATATCAGTATGAACATATTTTTTTTTCCTCTGGAAAAAACAAAAACATATTCCTAACTACGTCCATTGAAAAAGCCTAGAAATAATTACCCAGGCCAGGAACAGTAAGCCCCTTGCATGCAGATTTTTTAATATAAATACTGTTTCTCACTAAAGTGAACCAAGACATTTGGAATAAGTAGGTGATTCAAGTGAGTCTGGAGCATTTTACATGATAAATCACACATGTTAACAAAGATGGGACAATTTGGCATCAGAAAGAATAAACTGCAATGCATGAAAACATACACAAAATGTTAAATCTAAAAATTTATAATTTAAAAACCCAATTGTTACTTTTGGAGAATGCTAAGGAATCAGCTTAGTATTCTGAAAAGCAGTAAGCCAACGGGAAGTACATAACAATTGTTATGCCTTGACTTGATTTCCTCAGTGTAATCAAACGGCTGATTAGATAAATATATATGTAATTCCAGTTAAGACAGAAGTTACAATTAAAGTAACAATTACTGTTTTTCCACTTGATAAAACTATTGGTTCTAGGGACTATTCAGGGATAACTAACATGTTACATAAAAAGATGGAGAAGTTTATAATGGATGGATCAAGCTGACATGTCTTGAATGTACTCATCTCATTTAATATCATGAAAGAGGCAGCCAGATATTAATTGTCCCTTGATGTGTTACAATAGAAGGTGCCATGATGCCACCTATGAGATGCTCTTGCCAAAACACTGGCCCTAAATCTCATCAAGACTTTAGCTCTAACTGCACTTTATATAACACACAGAGGAGAGAGGGACATGCTGACTAAAACCATGATATTACAATCCTCGAAACTCAGAATGCGGAATATTCCACAGGACCAACAATCTTGACTCTTCAACAGATAAATTATAGAAAAATAATAAATACTGAAGCCTATTGATTAATACATCCTTAAAGATGTAGCCAAATTCAATGGGTTGATCTTATTTGAATTTTGATTTAAAACATATATATGCATATGATAGCATATAATGATGCATATAATGATAGCTAAAACATATATATATGCATATAATGATGCATATAATATAAAGTTATGGTCAAAATGATAAGTCATAGATTTCAGACATTATAGATGTTGCAGAAAAGAAGACACAGTCCCTGGCCCCAAGGAACTTAAAATCTGTTATAAATGGGAGTGAAAAAAGTCTGAGAGCGAAACTTTTTCTATCAACCGAGTTAATCTTCCATTGCATCCTCCACCGCAGAACTTCATCAATCTTCTCTAGACCTGTGCTGTCCCTAATGTTATCTACTAGCCACATGTGGCTGTTAAGCCATTCAATGGAGTTACTGTGACTGAGAAAACACATTTTTTATTTTTACTAATTTAAATTCAAAAATCAATGCTCATTTAAGGTATTGGAAATATTTTAAGTATAATTGGAACAGCATGAGTATGTGAATCTACTTTTCAACTGCAAATTTTATGAAATCTTAATATAGCTCAAGTATTTCTAAGGAAAATTTAGTGTCCAAATTAAGATGTGCCATAATTATGAAATAGACACCAGATTTTGAAGATTTGGTATAAGATAAATTTTGTGAAATAGCTCATTAATTATTTGTGTATTGATTCAATATTTAAATCATAATTTTTACATACCAAGTAAGTACAAGTATTAATAAATTCATTTCTTTTTTACTATATTAATGTTACTATCAGAAACTTTAAAATGACAAATGTGTGATTTATAATTTTAAATCATAAATGCATAATTTATCATTTTAAATTATAAAATTTAAAATTTGGATCTTTTCTTTTTTCCAGTATTGAGTGTTTACGATATGTCAAGTTCTATTTTAAGATGAAGAGACCACAGTTTCTGCCCTCAAGGAGCTTAAAGTCTAGTAGGTGAGGGAGACATTTCATTAAACATTATCACTTATTCTGAAAAATGCTAGAGCAGCACTGTCCAACAGAAACATAATGCACAACACATTATAATTTTAAAATCTGAGTTATCATATAAGACTCTAATGGTGCAGTATCTTCTTTCCACAGATGCTGCAGATGTCCCAGACCATGCTGCTGCTCCTCCAATAGCACCTTCTTCCAAGCACACTGACTTGGCCAGAAGTCCCGGGTGTACACCCCACCCATGCTGCCCTTTCTGTGTTGAGTTTTCTCTCCTCTTCTTGACTTAGAAGAAAGGTTATTGGGGGATAGGATATGGCTCCAAATGAATCTTGATAATATGCCTCCAAGATTTAGGTATAGTTCCTGCTCTGCAGCATAATTTAGTCTGTCTTGAGTGATGCAAATTATCCATCAATCTATTATCTATCTACCTATCTGTCTGTGTATCTATCTTCATAGCTTCTCTGTTCCTACCATATATTGTGTTTATCTTTGTCTCTGCCTTAGTTCATGCTACTTCGCTTACCTGAAAGCCATTTTCTTATCTTTATTCTAATCCACTGTTTTATAAGAGTATGTTGCAGGACTATTTTAACCATTGTTCTCCCTTTTCCCTAATCTCCCAGCTAGCATCTATGGAAATTGTTACACACTTTTCTGCAACTAACCACTTAATTTATTTTCTTTTACAAAGTAATAATAGTAATTGTATATTTATTTGTTCATCTCCCTCTTTTGAGACCTTTTGCCTCTCTGTGCCTTCATGAAGTCTAATCGATACCCCATATCAGAGTTTGCAGTGTGCTAGAGCAGCATCAGTCCTTTTGAACAGAGGTTTGGCTGCCATCGCGCAGGGCCAGAACTCAGGCCAGGAAAGTGAGGTGCTTAGGATGCGCACTTCACGGCATCACAGGGTTGTTCAAGTGCTGATGTTGAGCTGCAAATAGTTTAATATTGCTGAAAACTTAGGGATAAGGATGTGGACTAGTGAGAGGTCAGACTGGACAGGCAGGTGAGGGCCTGATCATGGACAGCCTTCTATGTCCTGGAATGCAATCAGACTGTATCCTCAAAGCAACGTGGAGCCAAAGTGCAATGTGGATCAGGAGAGGAACGTGATTTTAGATGGGCATGTTAGAATGACTGACTTCATATCAGCCTAGACAGTCAGCTGGAACGAGAAAGAGACCAAAGACAGAAAAGAGTTTAGACTGTGTTATCCGTGGTGGTAGCAGTAAAAATAGAAGAGAAGATTATTCAAGATATCAGTGATGAAGACTTGAGAGGATGAGGAAGGAATCAAGGCAAGGAGATCAAGAGGACCCCCCGTCTCTACTTGGCCTCCTGGGATAATGAAAATCCCATCCACCAAGATGGGTCTCTCACAGGGCTGCTGAGGTTACAGCTGTGTCTTGAAGACCTAAAGACTATGGGTGTGAAAATGAGGTAGATGGCAATAGAATTGAAGAGAGTAGTTCCTAGACAGGTTCAAAATAATGAGGAAAAAAAAATCCCTCCTCTGGTGATTTTAATAGATGGCCAGATTTGGGAACCATGAAAAACCTTATAACTTGTCTACTTCGCACAACACTCTTAAAAATTCTGACACTCGGAATATTTCACTGAGAACCAAAAAGTTGACAAGAGGCTCTCACGGGTCCCACCAAAGGATCACCCTGTGTGCCACTGCCTGCCTGCTGCTAAGTCGTTTCCCATTTGGCAGCTATCGAGGCAGCCGTAAGAATGAGTTCCATAGAACTCAGCTGAGAACTATGAAACTGGATTTGAGGGCTTTTAGGAAGCCAGGGAGAAGCAGCAGCGCTTGGACAAACTGCAGAGATAGAAGAACTTTTGGAGATGAATACAATTCCCTGTGAAGAACAGCTCATACAATTAGTCATGTTAAATTGCCAAGGTACATTATCAGCATGAGCCACAGCTGCCCCATCTCAGCGCCAGGGAATGTTATTTTTACTCTTACAGCAAGACTCTAATTACTGAAACTGCCGATGTCACCTTAATTACAGTTTTATTTAATGATCACATTGGGCACTGCCTTATGATGTGGGATTTTTTTTAATAAAATACGGCAGAGAAGTGGAGGAGGAGAAATTAGCTCTCAATGTATTATCATTCAGCTCATTGGGGGGCACACACTTAAGAGAAGTTATGGCACAAAGAGCTCCCATTCACAGAGAATGTTGTTGGAATTTAGCATTTGTTGTTTAAGAGATAAGAAAATAGCACATTTTTTAAATGCAAGCTCATGTTTTTCCAGTCAGTCATTATTGGAAATAATTATTCATACCTGTATTTCTCAGTATACAGAAACCTGTTAGAAACACAACCAAATTAGAAAGTTCTTACATGTGCTGATAATTTGCAAAATTTTTGAATGACCATCGAATAACTGAACCAGGCAGACTCCATGAGCTTGCAATGTAATCATAGGAATGAGTGACAAAGACATACATTAACTGCACGTGAACAGCTGGGCACTAAATCACAGAAATGGTGAGTGACTAGCATGATTCTAGGCAGATGTGGTTAATGAAAATCATAAAAGGCTTCATATGGAATCCACCTTTAAAAGTATCTCTTTCAAATCCTTCATTCTATTGGCAACAAGAGTGAGAAACACAGAGGTTAGGGCACAATAAAAGAGTGACAGACCTGACATTGTAATCCAGGGACTCTGCGTGTCAGGGTTGGGAGGGTCAAATCTTAAGCAGTCATCAGAAGAAGAAAATGGAAAGAGTGTGTGTGTGTGTGTGTGTGTGTATGCACGCGCCTGTTTGTGTGTGATAGAGTTGGCAAATACAGGGATATCCATATGCAGATACTATCTCCAACACGCCCAAGGACAGAGGCTAGTAAGTGAACATGGCATGATTTGTTACGTGAATAGAGAACACCACAAAGGATAGGAGAAAACCTAGAGAATTGGATAATGGGAGAAGTGGTGAACAATATATGAACAACTACATTCCTGAATTTCAAGAGACAATTGGAAGCCATTTCAAAAATACAAACAAAGGAAAAGTGCTTTGCATGATCAAAACTTATCTTGTTGATAAATCTTGCTCCCGCAAGTAGGACAGATTAAAGATGGAAAAATCTGGAGCCATGAGAAAGCCAGAAATAGGGCTGTCGCTGTGAACT
The DNA here is from genome assembly GCF_003255815.1 of Theropithecus gelada. Lineage (NCBI taxonomy): Eukaryota > Metazoa > Chordata > Mammalia > Primates > Cercopithecidae > Theropithecus > Theropithecus gelada. Next base: position 34,644,816 of record NC_037688.1, read on the forward strand.
GGACGTATGGTTGGGAAACAGGAGTCCCACAAGGATTTTCATGAAAAAAATAAATGAGCAACTCTGAAGCTTTTACTCAACATACAAAGACGAAGGAATTTTTTAAATCTCAGAACACAAGTTGGTAAGTCAAATAAAATACTAGTGGTATAAATTTGGATTTTAGAATAAGAAAATAAACTCTAAATTTAACTTTCATTTAGATGACAATGGGTCTCCCAGGTAAGGATATAACATAAAGAGAACAAAATATCCAATTATAACATTAATTGGTCAGGGGCAGACACAGAGAGATTGCCATATTTTGAATATAATAATTATCTTCAAATGCTTGAATTCCTAAACCTATTAAAAATATAGAATGTCAAAGCTTAACTTGGTCATTTTTTTTTTTTGAAAGACTGTTTTGGTCAAAATATAGTATATTTTATACCCATAGCTTTTAAAAATTGGAAAAGAATAAGAGCCTTTCCCACACTACTCTGATACTGTGGAATCGTCCTCATAGATGATCAGAAATCGCCTGTAGCTCCATGAGGCTAATGTTGCTCTTTATGGGACATAAAGCTGCTTTAGCATCAGGCTTATTGCAGAAGGCAGCTTGAAGAGACATATTTGCCCTGCTTAAGCCTTTACAAACTTATAAAAATAGCAAGTGCATCTCATCTGGCTCTACTGAAATAACATCCCTGAAAAGAAAAAGCATTTCAACAAGCCTGAAAAACAAATGCCTCCCCAGAGATCAGGCTGCTCTTTGTAGAGAAGACTTTTTGTCAAAGCTCTTGGGGAGTTTTATGTAGAACCAGATGGGGCAAATTTTTCCTTTTATTGCCTTCACCTCTAATTGATGGGTATCCAGAGGGAGCCTGATTCATAAAGTGCAGGAAACCATCTTCATCTATACTCTTTAAGTTCTTTGCAAGAGGTTTATTTTCAGGAAGTCTAGTCCATTGACAAGAGTACAATCAATGCAATTAAAATGAACAAATCGCTTTGCAAATCACCACCTCTAATTTCCACAATGAGCCTCCTCTTAAAATCCATGAATGCTTTTATGGTCTTTGACTTTTCTCTATGGAATTCAAATTGCTAAACATTCATGAAAGTGTAGATAAGTTGGAGATAAATCCAACCTCTAGGATCAATGCATGAAACTACTCTTAAAATCCAGTATTTGTCCCCAGTTCTTACCTTTGGGAGTAAACTATTTCAAATTATTACTGGAGAGGATTACCTGATTTGTGCTTCCCTTCATCCCTGTTGTTCAAGTCAACCTTCAAGGAAGTATCAATAATTATCAAGGAAACCTCCTAGTTAACATAGAAATACACACACACACACACACGGCAAATGCTGTCTGCACCTAGCACATGACCTCTTTTTTAAAATCTAAGAACACAAGTTGGTAAGTCAAATAAAATGCTAATGGTATAAATGTGGATTTTAGAATAAGAAAATAAATTTAACTTTCTTTTAGATGGCAGTGGGTCTCCCAGCTAAGGATATAACATAAAGACCGCAGCACATGGCAAAATTGTCCTATTGACTCTGTAGCCCCTACATGTAAGAACAAATGAAAGTTCTGGGAAAGAAGGATGAAAAGGAATTTCCGGGTAAATGTCTCATCCCCATTGTCCCTGCATTGGATAATTTTGAGATCTGTCGTTGAATTTCAGTGTTTCTGCACAGGCTCAGCTTCTATATCCTAGTGGCAAGCCACTGCATAAACACTGCCTTTATTGGCTTCCTACATGTCGCTGCCTCTCTTCCCCTTATGCCTGTCAATGCTCCCTGGGATTACTTTCCAAATAAACTGCTTGGATTTAAGGTCTGCTTAGGGTAAACTAAAATAGTTTGTTACAATGTTTGTCCATGGAAGCCTAGGTAGGGAAGAAACAGATCAGGGACTACAGAACCTGCTCCACCCCTAATCGCTTCTCTGATAACGGCCTTCTGAACAGGCAAAAAGCAATCCAGCATGTTACAGGGCATTAGTACGTGTGCTCTCCTAAGAACTTTCTCCCTTATCTCCAAAGACAATTCTGGTGGACATAGCGGGGTGCTATGGCGTGTATTTCTTTTATCCCTTCCTTCCGCTTTTTTTCCAGCTGACACAAGTAAACAAAAGCAGGCCATAAGTGTTCTCATGCACATCAAAGCCAAGTGTTGTGCATGGTAGTAGAAAATATTTTCTTTGAAACACAGTATAAACTTCAGGTTTGGTCCTCAGATTATTCGCATCTTCCTGGAACCTGCCATATTTCACTTTCACAAAAACTCATATGTAAATGAGAGGATTGGAAATTTGAGAACTTGGCCTGGCACAGTGGCTCATGCCTATAATCCCAACACTTTGGGAGGCCAAGATAGGCAGATCTCTGGAGCCCAGAAGTTCCAGACGAGCCTGGACAACATGGCAAAATTCCATCTCTACAAAAAAATACAAAAATTTGCCAGACATGGTGGCACATGCCTGTGGTCCCAGCTACTCAGGGGGCTGAGGTGGGAGAATGGCTTGAGCCCAGGCAGCAGAGGTTGCAGTGAGCTGAGATCATGCAACTGCACTCTAGCCTGGGCAACAGAGACTGTGTCTCAAAAAAAAAAAAAAAAGAAATTTGAAAATGTACTTCAGTTGCCATTTTATATTTTTATAAATATAAAAATTTATATAAATATAAAAATTCCAGTGAAATTTCTTTAAAGTCTAGGCTGATACCCTTTACAGGTACTGAGGCAAACATTTTCAAAATCTATATACATTAACAAAAGTTAACATGAAATGGGAAATCTCTTCAAACCAAAGTCTTCCTTAGACAGGTATATATATATAGCATTTTTTGCCATCACTCTCTGGAGATTTACCATTTATCAAGAAAACTAGACTGCCCATAGTTGCTCACGGATAGAGTGAACAGTGGGGTAATTTCAATCCCAATGCCTGATGAGGTGCTTGTCCCTCAACAACAGGCTTGGTAGCTTCCAGCTATGACTTCCTTCTTCCAACTCTTTTCCCCTCTGGCTGAACTTCAAAATCAAAGTGAAATTTATCTGCTTAATGTAATACCTGCTTTGCCCAATTCATTTATCAATGTTTGGCTGATTTCTTTCCAAGAGGCAGATATTTGGGCATAAATATTTTCTATTCTATATGTAATATGTAGCCCTGGGTAACTTTCATCAGGGATGGCATTAAGCTCTGTGAAATGATGGACTGTTTTCCTTCACATTACCTTCCTCCAGGTAAACTACTCTGTAGATTAGTAACTGGTTTTTCTTGATTTATTTTTGAAGGTTACTCCATGTTCCTTTACACAGTACTTTTCTATGAATTATGCATGCTTCTAAAGTCCAACACCCAGCAAAGGCAGTAGACTATAATTTCTTCTCTTGTAATTTACATCATACCACCATAAATGACTTAAGCTTCTAAATTTTTCATTCAGAAGATACTGCTCGATACTAAGTGGGAGGTTTTCAGGCCATCCAATAATACTTCAGTTGAGTACCATTAATTTTATTTTGAATTTGATATTTCTATGTTTTAATTATAAACCTTATCTACATACTGAAACATAAACATACAGAACCTACATTGACCCCCAAATATAAAACATCTGAAATATGAGCGTTTCCTGTTTCTTTTCTATCTGAGGCAATAAGGTGAGTTGAGAATCAAAAACAGAAGAGACATGAATGGAAAAAAAAAATTTTTATGATATTAATATATTAATCTATAAATTATAATTTATAAATCTCTAGGATTTAAGTTATTTTTATCTTTAATCATCATAAATTACCCTAGTTTGTTTCTCAAGCCTACATAAATATCACTTTTTTGGCTTTTATTCTTTTTAATGAGTTTCAGAGTTTTCTAATTTTAGTATAATGAACACGTATTCCTCTCACATAGCAAATGTTCAGGAAAATCTTTAAAAGTAAAATACATTTAAGAGCAACAGCAACAACTTCCCAAGAAAAGCTTTAATTCAGGCTGCAATTCTACCTCTCATCCTATTTCTCTTTCCTTATAATTTTTGAACATTGACAGGAATAATTGTTAAAAGTTGACACAAAGGCGTAAGAATGATGCAGTGGACTTGTGGGACTAGCGGGGAAGAGTGGGAGGAGGGTGAAGGATACAAGACAATAAATATGGTGCAGTGTATACTGCTCGGGGGATGGGTGCACCAGGTTCTCACAAATCTCCACTAAATAACTTAGTCATGTAACCAATACCACCTGTACCCCAATAACTTATGGAAAAAAATTTTTAAAGAATATAAAAGTTCTGGAAGATAAGTATTTCTTTTTTTTTAAGAAATAAAATAGTATAGGAGAGAGAGCGCCTCAAGAGTTCACAGGAGTCCATCTCTTTTACTGATCTGCAGGACAAGCTTAGCCAGTGAATTAGGTGTGAGTTCAGATCCCAGACAAGACACCAAGGCAAGTTACAGGGGGAATGTTGGGAGGATTCAAGGAAGAACCCAGAGTGGCTACAGTGTTTATTTAGAGAACAACAGAAATTGTCTGATACACTGGGTAAACCAGTGTCATTTTTTGTTTAACTTTTTCTCTTTTATTGCTTCAATGAACCATGTTTTAGCCTGTACTTGTTATTCTCCAAGTTCCTCTTCTGTCCATGGAACTTTCTCCTTTAGTTTTAAAAATCATGGCCGGGCGCGGTGGCTCACGCTTGTAATCCCAGCACTCTGGGAGACCGAGGCGGGCGGATCACGAGGTCAGGAGATCGAGACCATCCTGGCTAAAACGGTGAACCCCCGTGTCTACTAAAAATACAAAAAACTAGCCGGGCGAGGTGGCGGGCGCCTGTAGTCCCAGCTACTCGGGAGGCTGAGGCTGGAGAATGGCGTGAACCCGGGAGGCGGAGCTTGCAGTGAGCTAAGATCCGGCCACTGCACTCCAGCCTGGGCGACAGAGCGAGACTCTGTCTCAAAAATAAATAAATAAATAATGAATTAATTAATTAATTAAAAATTTAAAAATCATAGCCTAAAAGAACAGGAGGACCTGAGGGATTCCCAAATCTGTTGATCTCAAGGTCATCTGACCAACAGCAGAATCAGAAAACGCTCCTGGGCACCGCGTTAGACCCCCTCTGCTCCTGCTTGACATCAGCAACTGTTCACTGGATAACCACTTCCTTCAGATGTCGTCTGGCAATACCCGGGTTCAGTTGCCTCATTCAATTTTCAGTTTTTCTTCTGGGTTCCAGCCTCCTGGGACACCTTTAAAGGTCAGCTTCTCCCTCCTATTCCCACAACCCAGCACGTGGGTGTAAGGGTGGCTAATGCCCCTGCAGTTCAGCTTTTGACGATTGCGAATGTAAACCTGTAGATAAGTTTCTGCAACCAGCCCTTGGATGGAAATTCTGAGGCACATTCTAAATGGCTTTCCATAAAGTGATGGCCAACTGAAAAACAGACTTTTTACTCACCTACCCTCTTTCCCTGTTTCACACTCCTTTGTCTGTTACCCTTCTTCCCTGAGATCACTTCCCAAAATAAATTGCCTATGTATAAGCAGCGTGGGAGAAATTTAGCCTATTGGGGTAGGGGGGGACTATTTATTTGATTGATGCAACAACAGAATATTATTGACATTGCTGTTTAGGTGAGCCTGCTGGGAAGAACTAGAAAAGTCCTCTGTAGAGAAAGAAGGGAATTCAGTGGTTTTCATTTAAAATTGCAGAAGTTTGGGTTGGTTTTACTTTTGCTGGTTTTTTACTTCTCTTGAAGAGTGGTTTAAGGAGAGCACTGCATTCTTCGATAAAGCAAATGGGCCAGGCTCAGTGACTCACACACATAATCCCAGCACTTTGGGAGGCTGTGGCAGGAGGATCACTTGAGCCCAGGAGTTCAAGACAAGCCTGGACACTGTATTGAAACCTTGTTTCTATAAAAAATATAAAAATTAGCTGGGCGTGGTGGCACATGCCTGTTGTCCCAGCTGACATGTAAGGATTGCTTGAGCCTGGGCGTTCAAGGCTGCAGTGAGCTATATTCTTACCATTGCACTCCAGCCTGAGTGATAGAGCGAGACTCTCTCCCTTAAAAATAATTGCTAAAATATCTTTGCATCTATCTATAAAAAGAGATAAATCTTTCTATAATTCATCAGAGAGTAGTGGGTTTTAGTAACTGTATAGTATAACGTGTAACTCATTTGCCCATGAAGCACTAACTTCCATACGAGTAATTTTTTGTATGTGTGTTTGCGTATGTATATGTGTGTTGGGAGAAAGTCTAGACTCCTTACCCATTAAAAAGAAAGTGAATTCCAGGAAAAGTTTAACTTATTAGGAAGAGAAGAAAACTAATGCGAATCTTGCTATTAACTTAATGCATCACGAAAATGACTTCACCTAAGTGTTTTGTGCCATATTTTCTAGCATCTGTAGTATGATTATAATAATAACCTTCTTAGAGAAGGAAATCTTTTTTCCAAAAATTACACTGCCCTCAATCACGAATATTGCTTCAAAATTCATATTTACATTCTGTTTTATAAGGTTATTTTTCTAAATACTTTTTCAACCCAAATGTCATGCAAATGTTTTGAAATCATCACAATGAAAAGCACAATGTTCAACTCTGTAAGACGACAACATTCCATTGTAGATGTTGCTTTATTACTTTTTCTTTTTCATACTTATGTTCATAAATTTTTAAAATACAGTATCTCCTAAAGAATCATATTTAAATGATGTTTGATTTAGCAATATATTTGAGTGGAATACTTACATTTTTTTACCACTTAGAGGAAGACAAAGATATGGCTTTGTGGACAAAGACTAATTTTGTCTAAATTCTACATAAATTATGCATTTCCAATAAATCAAAACTTTCTCCATTTTTTTCACGTTTTGTTGAAAATATTCCCCTTTTTACAATACATTTCTTATATTATTACAATTAAAGGGTTTGAACTACAATTACAAAGTTGCAGAAGAATATGATCATTGAAGAGCTTGATTAATTTTTGTTTTTTAAATTGTTTTTTGTCTTAGAGGACTTCATAATTAATTTTCAATTCAAGTGATATTCTTTGGAGGCATGACCCAAAGATTACAAAATGTTATTTCTGTATTTTATAGCTATTAAGGAAATATTTGGAATTTTGAATGAGTCTCTACAAAGAGAAAAGTTGTGAATCACTACTGACCCTCAGGAAATGAATGAGTTTGGTTGTAGAAAGCTTCATGCAGATAGAATTTAAACATCACTTTCTTATATTCCAGGTTATAGAAATTCTCTTTAAGAGCAAGTGGAGATGTCAGTATGACTCATGTATATTTTACAGAAGTCAATTTGATATAGAAACCAAGTTGACATAGAAGTCAATTATACACTAATACATACAGACATATGCAAGTGTGTGTGGGTGTGTATCTTTTATTACTTACAAAAAGCTATTTATGAAAGTTTACTTTCTTTTCTTTTGTTATACTTTAAGTTCTAGGGTACATGTTCACAATATGCAGGTTTGTTACATATGTATACATGTGCCATGTTGGTGTGCTACACCATTAACTCATCATTTACATTAGGTATATCTCCTAATGCTATCCCTCCCCCCTCCCCCTGCCCCACGACAGGCCCCGGTGTGTGATGTTCCCCACTCTGTGTCCAAGTGTTCTCATTGTTCAATTCCCACCTATGAGTGAGAACATGCGGTGTTTGGTTTTCTGTCCTTGCGATAGCTTGCTCAGAATGATGGTTTCCAGCTTCATCTATGTCCCATAAAAAGGCAAAGGTTCCTTTGTCACCACAGACAATGTTTTCAAATGAATCCTGTCATTTTAGCAGACAGTATAATGTTTTCTTAACATTGTAGTTAAAGATGCAGGCTTTGGTGCAACCATATAGTGGATACTACCCAGAAATAGGAGGGGATGCTTGATTTAGGCAACAGCATGAATGATTCTTAAACCCACTTTTCTAAATGAAAGACACCAAATTCAAAATGCTATACACTGTGTGATACCCTTCATGTGACATTATGGAAAAGGCAAACTATAGGAAAGGTAAACATACCAAGATCTGTGGTTCTCAAGGGCTGGTTGCCTCTCAAGGAAGCAGGAGCTGTCTAAAGAGGGCCACACAGTTGGGCGCGGTGGCTCACTCCTGTAATCCCAGCACTTTGGGAGGCTGAGGCGGGCAGATCACGAGGTCAGGAGATGGAGCCCATCCTGGCTAACACGGTGAAATCCTGTCTCTATTAAAAATATAAAAAATATTAGCCGGGCATGGTGGGGGGCGCCTGTAGTCCCAGCTACATGGGATACTGAGGCAGGAAAATGGCGTGAACGCGGGAGGCAGAGCTTGCAGTGAGCCCAGATAGCGCCACTGCACTCCAGCCTGGGCGACAGAGCAAGACGCCGTCTCAAAAAAAAAAGGTGGGCACATAAGGGAATTTTTAGGGTGATGGAACTGTTCTGTGTGGCACACTTGATGCATTTTTACACCACAAGGATAAACTTAACCATATGCAAACTTTTATTACAGTTTTTGATAGCTTTACTGAGGCATAATTGACAAAAAGAACTGTACGTATTTCACCATATATAAACATAAACTCAAGATAGATTAAAGAAGAAAGCCTAGGAAACACCATTCTGAACATCAGCCTTTGGAAAGAATTTATGGCTAAGTCCTCAAAAGCAATGGCAACAAAACCAAAAACTGGCAAATGGGACCTAATTAAACTAAAGAGCTTCTGCACAGCAAAAGAAACTATCAACAGAGTAAACAGACAGCCTACAGAACAGGAGAAAATATTCCCAAACTATGCATATGACAAAGTTCTTATTTCCAGAATCTATAAAGAACTTTAACAATTGAACAAGCAGTAAATAAAGAACTCCATTAAAAACTGAACAAAAGACATAAATGTATACTTCTCAAAAGAAGACATATGGGCAGCCAACATACATATGAAAAAATACTCCACATCACTAACGTTAGAGAAATGCAAATCAAAACCACAATGAGATACCATCTCAGACTAGTCAGAGTAGCTATTATTAAAAAGTCAAAAAACAACAGATGCTGGCACAGCTGTGGAGAAAAGGGAACACTTATACACTGTTTGTAGGAATATAAATTAGTTCAACCACTCTGGAAAGCAGTTTGAACATCTCTCAATAAACTTACAGCAGACCTACCATTTGACCCAGCAATCCCATTACTGGGTATATATCCAAAAGAAAATAAATTGTTCTACCAAAAGAACACATACACTCATATGTTCATCGCCTCACTATTCATAATAGCAAAGACATGGAATCAACCTAGGTGCCTATCAGCTGTGGATTGGATAGAGGAAATGTGGTATATATATACCGTGGAAAACTATGCAGCCATAAAAAAGAAGAAAATCATGCCCTCTGCAGCAACGTGGATGCAGTTGGATGCCATTATCTTAAATTAATGCAGGATCAGAAAACCAAATACCACATGTTCTCATTTATAAGTAGGAGCTAAACATTGGTTACGCATGGACATAAAGATGGTAACAGTAAACACTGGCGATCACTGCAGGGGAGGGAAGAAGGAGGACAGGGGTTGAAGAACTACCTGTTGGGTACAGTGCTTAATAACTGGGTGACCAGATCAGTTGTACTCCAAACCTCAGTATCACATAATATACCCAGGTAAAAAACCTGCACATGTACCTCCTGAATCTAAAATAAACATTGAAATTATTAAAAATAAAAAATAACCTTGAGGACAGATATTCTTTAGCTCACTTACCTCTGTAGGCAACCTAGTGTTTTTGTAAAGAAAATACTTGATGATTATGTAAAATAAATGAATAAATAAAAGGTATGAAGTATTAAAATTACTTAACCCTTTAATGAAAATAATGATACATGAATTTGAGAAATAAATGATTCTTTAAGCCTGAGACTTCACTTAAGCCAAAATAATAATAGCTACAATCATTTATAGGAAATTAATTTATAATTCAACACAAAATTTTCGTTTAACTTTTAAGTTCAGGGGTACATGTGCAAGTTTGCTATATGGGTAAACTCATGTAATGGGGGTTTGTTGTAAAGATTATTTTGTCTCCCAAGTATTAAACCTAGTACTCCTTGGTTATTTTTCCTGATCAGCTCCCTCATCCCACCTTCTACCCTCCAGTAGGTCCCAGTGTCTGTTGTTCCTTTCTATGTGTCCACGTGTTCTCATCATTTAGCTCCCACTTATAAGTGAGAACATGTAGTATTTGATTTTCTGTTCCTACATAAGTAGCCTCCAGCTCCATTCATGTTCCTGCAAAGGACATGATCTTGTTCTTTTTTGTGGCTGCGTAGTATTCCATAGCATATGTGTACCACATTTTCTTTATCCAGTCTACCATTGGCGGGCATTTAGGTTGATTCCATATTTTTGCTTTTGTAAATAGTGCTGCAATGAACATATGTTTGCATGTGTCTTTATGATAGAACAATCTATATTCCTTTGGGTATATACTGAGTAATGGGATTGCTGGGTTGAATGGCAGTTCTGTTTTTAGGTCTTTGAGGAAACGCCACACTGCTTTCCACAATGGTTGAACTAATTTACACTCCCACCAGCCATATATAAGCATTCCTTTTTCTCCCCAAATAAAATTTTCTTATGTGTAGTTTTATCCTCAAAAATAGAGTAGCCAGGTATCTTGGTTTATCAACTTGCTCTTCCAACATACTCTTTGATCCTATCTGGTTTGGCCAACATTTGTCCTGGAGTTTCCATATTTTAATCAAGTATTACTTTAATACTTGCACTAAGATAAGCTAAGCTGGATTTAGTAGATCAGTATTGTCTTTTCATCTTCTTCCAGAACCTACAAAGGAAGTGTCTGAATCACAGGTGTAGGGAAACAGAGTGCTTATTGAAACATGGTTAAACCCACAAGATAACTAACTGGCTGCGACCTCTCTCTCTTTTCCAAGCACTTTACAGAGACCAGGTGATTAACACCTCCCTTTCAAGGACTGCTTGCAGGGCACTCACTGATAAAATTAAGGCTCTGTGACAGGAGCAGGTAGGGACAGCAACCCCATCGCTCTTGGACAGCGGTGGGAGGAGGGCACAATGCTCTGCCCCTGCTGGTCACAACACTGATTGCTGTCTGTGCTGGTAGGAGCTCAAAGCAGCTGGGCTACCAGGCAGGGAGCAGAGGGGAACATGAGAATGACAGGTTAGGAAATTCCAAGTTAGGTATGTGAAATAAGTGTGACAAGACATAAAAGCTTGAATCCTCTTGCTTCCGAGGTTTTATCATTTATTGAGTGTGCAAATGTCTTTCGTTACTTGAGTATTTTAATGAGTTTTTGTTTTGTTGTGAAATAAACCTTTGACACCAATGAGCTTAAATATGCACATTTAATTTTTAAAATCAAGAAGTTTTGTGATGCATGTGTACAGTATCTAGATTTCGTCAACCACAGGAAAACCAAGAGATGCAAACTTGCTAAGAAACATGTATTACAAAGTCAGTTGTTATTTTGAGAAGACAGTGGCCCAAAGTCACAGCCCTCGTTCGGTTGCAGAAAGTGCTGAAGTTTCATTTAGATCAAGTAACTGTTTTACTAAATTAATTTTGCTTAGTTTTGATTCCAAATTTTTTGTGTACACATAAAAAGTGAAGCAGTTGCTGTGAATGTTAGCTCGATTGGCCAAATAATAACAATAGAAGTAGTACAGTAGCAATGGTAGCAACAACCCCTTAAATTCAAATGATGCCATTTTATATCAGGGCTATCAGGTATTTTCAATGCAAAATTACTTGTTGCTATATTTCCGTAAATATTCTATTTTTCCATCCAGTTATTGAAATGAAATTTAAGCTTGGGGAAGTTTATTCGGGTGGAAGCTATCTGTCGTCGTTGCAAATAGTTATAAATTCATTAAAATTCATTTTTAAGAAAACATTTGATTTTGTAGCAATAATACAGACAGAAATTTTGGTGGAGCACAGCATTTTGGTAAAAGCCATGTTCTTAATAAATTAAGGAATGTTAAGGTGAGAAATGTACTTAAATTTGGCCATGTGGTACATATCATTTATCCATGGCAACCTAACAAGCTGAAGCTTTAGCAGTTTTGGAAATTTTCAAGAACTTGCAATTATCTATGTAAATTTCACAAGGAGAATAATCACCTTCACAAAATAAAAGACCCAAAATTATTGACAGATGAGAGCTAAAATGGTGTATGAGATTTAGTTCTGTACTTCCATAATTGTGTTTGAGAATATTGCAAGTTCCTATTTATAACTGGATAAATTTGATATTCTGTGCTGTAACTATATTGAGAAAGCCTATAATTTGGTGAACTACGTGAGTTTGATAAAATATTCAAAATCATCACAAGTAGAAAAAACTTGTTGACAAGTTTTGTTTGTAAACATATTTGACCCAAAAACAACAGTATTTTATATAAGGGCGAAAAGTCAGTGCCTATGAAAATATTTGGGCTGAAATATTTATATGCTTCAATTGTGAAGCAAATACACTTGAGGATATTTCCCATTTAACATGATTACCTCTGATTTTACCTAGTGATCAGGCATGTAAACAGTCTTTTCCTAAGATTTCAAAATATTGTGGTTTATGTAAAAGAGGCATTTGAACAATTAAATACAATTTTGAAGCAAAATGCAGGCACTTTTGTTTTTAAAAAATGAAAATAATTTTTAGAAACAAGAAATTAGGAAATAACGATACACATCATTAAGGAGATAGGTGAGAAACTGACAGAAATACATGAATACAAACCAAGAAACATTATCCTACTTAGCCTTTTTCTAAATTTTCAAATAACCAACATAAAGGATTTTTGTTTAATGCATGCGAATTAAACAATGTGTTATTCTTACTTTTATAGATACTGTTTTAAGAAAATAGTTTCAACATAAAACTCTATTATAGATCCAATATAATGACTAAATAGATAGTATTATTGACTGATAAATTAAGTCATTATATTGGCCTAATTTGAGATGTTTATTTCAAATTTTTACTCCAAAGAGTTTTATGCAAAAAGTTTGGGTGATAAATTACAAGAAGAATAAAAACCCTACGAGGTAACTGTACAACAGATATTGTTTATGTGTGTGATTTGCTTAAAGTCACACAGCCACAACGTGAAAGGTCTGGGACTGGAGCCAAGTCCTTGGAGGAGGATTGAGTGAATATCTACAAACTAAGAGCAGCATTCCAAGTTCAAGAAACATATGCATTGTTCTCAACTTGCTTCATCTAGTTAGAATAGAAAATAAAGGAAAGGGGGAGAAAATAACACAGAAGTCTTTAAGAGGTCCAAACTACCAAATTTTAAATTAAGGATGCACTGATATATACAATAACATCGTGTGGACCAGAAAAGGCATAGAGGAAGGCTACTGTTTGGAAGAATTCTGAACCATGTTTTGGAAAGGGAGGAGAGAGGGGTCCATACCAGAGATCTGGGCTGGAGCCCATTGGCTTAGTGGGTGACTGTGTAGATGCATAAATCAGAATTAGCACAACGCCTGTAAGAACCGGAGGGTTTCTAATGGCCAGAAGATAGGAGCTTTAAATGTTGAATTTGAGATTCGTAAACAGAATGCCAGATTTTAAAGGTTACATTAGAAATGCTGGATAAAATGGAACTACTACAACCTGTTTAAACAGAAAAAGAGATGTAATACAATTTGCTATACTTAAATATAGTTTACTACATAAATTACATTTGGCAGTCATTTATTCGTTAATACATTTAACAAACATCTACCAGATGTGTACAATGTACCAGGAACTGCTCTATGCAGTCAGGAGAGAACAATAAATGAAACAAAGATCCTGTCCTCATGGAAGACTAGTAGAGAAAACAAATGATAATTTATATGAATCTTAGATTACAATATAATATAGAATTACAAGGAAGAAACACAAAGCGTGACATGGGGATTACAGCAACGGAGTGCAACTTTAGATGAGACGGCCAGGGAATAAAGCTAGTGCTTACATAGTTCATATTCTATATATTAAAACATTTAATCCTCATAGAAATAGTCTGTGATAGGTGTGCAAGTTTAGTCATTTATCCAAGGGTGCATGACTAGAAAGTGGTGCCATTATTTCAAATTTAGACTGTGTGGCTTGAGTCCAAGTTCCTAATCATCACGTTAATACTTTTCCATGACTTTGAGATAGTGACTTTGAGCTAAGACCTGAATTAAGCAAGAGTCAGCCATGTGATTATCTGAAGGAAGATTGCTTCAGAGGGAAGAAAGGGTACAAAAACCCTGATCAAAAGTGTGTTTGACATGTCCAAGAAATACCAAAATTGTGAGATGTGGCTGAAACTGAGTTAGTCAAGTAGGAAATTGAGAGGAAAATACAGTCATATTATTAGGACATTGTGGTCCACTGAAAGGAGAATAGATGGTAGCTGTCTAAGTGTGGAAGCAGAAAGCATGACACCATCTATGTGACAGGTGGTGCTGGCTTAGATTAAGGTGTTGATGGTTGTGATGTTCTTTTTGACATGTCAACTTGGCTACAGTCTCCAGTTAATCAAACACAAATCTAGGTGTTGCTGTGAAGGTGTTTTGTAGATGTGGTTAAAGTTCATAATCTGTTGAATTTGAGTAACATAGATTTTTCTAGATTATCTGGGTGGTCTGACCTAATCAGTTGAAGCCTGAAGACCAGAGTTGAGCCTTCCTGAAGAAGAAAAATTATCACTATGGAGAGCAGTTTCAATTCTTCCTAATGGTCCGCCCTACAGATTTCCAACTTGCCAGTTCAGTCCCCACAATCACATGAAGTAATTCCTTGCAATAAACCCTTTAAAGAATATTTCCTGTTATGTGGTAAAGGGGTAGACACTGGTAATATTCAGGATATATCAAAGGTGGTACTAAATATTGGACGTGAATGAGAATGGGAGAAAGAAGTGCTTGCTTTGTCAACAATACTGCATTATAATTATTCCCCCACTGATGTCAGAAAACAATGGAGAAATCAGTTTGGTAAGAAGAGTAGAAAGTACTTCATAGTCAACATTCATTGTGGAATAAATCTAGTTATCTTTTGTGAGTACCCATATGCTATATATGTGTGTATGTATGTATATATAAAATACTATATCTGTGTATAATACGGATGTACATAATATATACAGAGAAAATGCTATATGGATATATAGTATATATATACTATATTATACATAGATATAAAAACACACAAAACTTTTCATTTTACACTGTATGCCAAATATGAACAGGTTATCTCTGAGTAGGTTTGTGGGTTCATTTCATTCAGTCATTAAATATTTATTAAGTGCCTTTATTGCCCAGACATGAAATGCTAAGGGCAAACAGGAGTGAATATGATGGTTTTTAAAAAAATTTTTTATTATACTTTAAGTTCTGGGATACATGTGCAGAATGTGCATGTTTGTTACATAGGTTTATGCATGCCATGGTGGTTTGCTGCACCCATCAACCCATCATGTTTTTCAGGTTTTCTATAATTAGTTTTAATTACTTTTTAAACACACAAAATTCTTTTTAAGGATGGTGTAATCTCAGTTATTTCAAAAGCATATTAAATTTATTCTCTCTAGCAGTGAGAGTTCACAAAGAAAAACCAAAAAAAAAAAAAGAAAACCACACACACACAGCACATGATTGTGTCCAAAATAAGGCTAAATCATCCTGAGTCTGCTTTCATGACACCAGGTATGATTTTTTTTTTTTCTCTTCTAAGTGCTTAACAAGTAATATTCAAACTTCCCTTCATGTTGAATCCTGCTGCTATTTGAACACAGTCTCTTGATTACATCCCTTTTTACAACAGCCTTTAGAGGGCCATGGACAGATTTCCACTGGCCGCAAGTCTTCCTAAAAGTGCTCTCCAGCAGGATTTGCCTTTGTGGAAGCTGCCTCATTTGTGGAAGAGAAAGCGATTGTGTGTTTGACTCAATCACTCATTCTACTACCTTCTGCATCGTGGCTGAAAGGGGAGATACAACATATGTGTTCTCTGTTGGCTCTCTCAATATGGATCCCTTCCATGTCCTCAATTTCTGTCTCTATAAAAGGATAATAATAACCGTCCTGCTCCTTTCTCTAAATAAAATACATTAGCAGTTATTAAGTGGGTTTAGAAATGCAAACATGCCATTCTGATAGGAAAACACAGGATGAATAGTGTGGGAAGCAACTATGAGGACATCTCCTCAAAGGCATTTTCTTTTGAGGCCACTGCCTTCATATAATACAAAAAGCAGGATAATACCTGGACTGATTTCACATACTATTACAAAAAGCATCTAAAATGTTATTTTAAGCTGCCGGAAAATTATCCTCCAAAAAATGTCAGCTTAGCGCTTATCGATAGTAATTTGAAATACGCAGGATGTCAGGGTGAACTATGTACTTCCATCCTTACAGATAAAGTATACTACGTGAGTTCAAAAGCGTTTATTCAAATGCCTCTCCTGAGAGGTTAACAGGGCTGCTGCTGCTAGAACATTCGGTGCACTGGATGCAGAAAACCCAAGGAGCCTGTGGCTCTGCTGGAAGATTAAGGACTCTCCGCTCCCTGTGTCACTGCCAGCTCCCAGCGTCCTCATCAATCTCTCCAGCAGGCTGTGCAGGCATTGCTTTCTTGTCGCAGTTTTATAAACAGGAGGAAGTGAGCTATTGTTGCTACATACACTCATGCCTGACCATAAAAAGATAAATACTTTAACTCTTAAGCTTCAGAGAGTAGAAATCTGGCTAAACACTGAGAGATAAGAAAATTAGTTCACTAGGCACCCACAGAAGTGAGTTTCCAGAAAACATTGAATGAAAGGTGATGTCACACAGATATCCAAGAGCTACTGCAAAGACCAGCGCAAAGATTGTTCATCGATATGCATTATTTATTGTTCAAGGTTAGTTGTCGATTCCAATTATGTTTTATTTCTGTTGTTTCCCGTTTGTGTATAAGGTTCATGTCAGACTTAATCATTCCTCTCCCTGGGGTCTCATGGCAGGTTGTTTGTACCTCACTCTGCCTTGTGTCATCAGCAGAGTCTTTCCGCTATTCTCAATCTGTTCTCCCTGACTGCAATACACACCTACAGGACAATATCCCACATAAGAAACCCCCATGGGCAGACCCAGGGTAGTACACTGTGCACACTTCAAAAGCACAGTGCTGTAGAAATAACCTTGAATCCACTCTGATTTTGGTATGTTTGACCTGGCTGATGACCAGTGGGTCAGCTTCACAATAATCACAGTGGCTTCCATAACAAACACGTGATGGCCAGAGGCATCTGCTATTATCCCTGTTGGAGGTGTGGTATCCATGAGCCACAGTCAGGCCATTCCCATGCTAGATGGAAAAAAATCCAACTCCTTATTGTTCTCTCTGCATTGTTCTTTCTTAAAGGAAGCCTGCCCCAGGGTTTGGGAAAGACCATTCAGGCTATCCCTATGTCTGAAGTCTCTGAAAACGTGCAGAGGGGAAGAAGAGGGAAATAAAAGACTTGTATCCTCGAACAGATATCTCCTGGGGAAGGAGCAAGAAATCGTGTGTTTGCTAAGTGTGGGAGAGGTCACTGCTCCCAGGTAGCCCCATGCTTTTCCTGTCATCTTGGGATTTTCACAAATCCTACCCTGACCAGCCAGGGAACTGTGGGGCATGCCTGCGATGGGACCTGAGCTGTGCAAAGAAGCACTGTTATGTGAGCATGTCCACACCAGTGGATGTACGCTTTACATGGAAATGACCTCAGAGAATCCTTCCCAGCTTTGGCGTTGGCCAAGCAGAGTCATCTTCTCAAGGACACTCAGGGCAGACTACAGTACTTAGTGGGAAATACCAGTTAGAGGTCTGTGGACATCCCGACAAAGAGAATTGAGATAAGTTTTTTCCTGTTAATTTGGGATTCGAAAGAAAGCTGAGTTTGCAAAGCACCCTGCAGCTCTGACTGTGCCGTGTGGAGCACAGGATGAGTGATCTCCACTGAAGAGTAAACTGACTACATGAGGTCCCGGAGCCCTACTGTCTTTCTGTGCTCTTAGGCCCTCCCTGGGTAGCCTAAGGAAGGAAGACTGCAGGGTGCCTCAGGCTGACTCCAGGCCCCTTCACAGTTTCTCCAGGCACTGGGCCCTGAGCGTCTTCCTGTCTATGACACCCATGTTTAGCCTCTGACCAGCCAGGCCCAGAACCCACCTGTCCTGAGAAAGGCAAAACATACTCTTCCACCAAGAAACATCCATCCTCCTTAACTAATAGATCAAGAGTTAGAAAAATGAACACTAGGGCCTATCAGAGGGTAGAGGGTGGGAGGAGGAAAAGGATCACGAGGAATAACTAGTGAGTACTAGGCTTAATACCCGAGTGACAAAATAACCTGTACTACAAACCTCTATGATGCAAGTTTACCTTTGTAATAAACCTGCACATATACCCCTGAACTTCAAAGTTAAAGGAAATATTGATAGATACTTTCATGGCCCCAACATTTGTGGAGGGCAGATGGATTTTCAATCCCAACTTAGTAACTTTCTGACTTTATCATCTTTGCAGCTACTTCACCTCTCTAGGCCTCCAGCACTGCCTTATCTACAAAATGGGTACGATAATAGTATCTACCTCGTGGGGTTTAGTGTTGCATTTTTTAAAAATCATGCTAAGTGCTGAGCACACAGTGTGGAACTGTGCTAGAGAAAAGTTAATTTTTATTATGAAACAATAGTCAGTTCTGCAGCACTGGGTTAGATATTGGGCATAATATTTACCATATTGGTACCAAACAGTGTAAAATTTGTCTCCAGAGACCTCTAATTTGTACTGTGACAGTAACTTAATTTGGCAAGAGCTGTGCAGTCTCTGAAAGAGACGCTTATGCTATTGCAAAAAGTAATCAGGTCTCCAAGAAAAAAATGCCATCCCAGGCCAAGAGGATGCAGCAGAGTTGGCACAAAGCAACTTGGTTGATGAGAGCCTGGGAGGGTGGGGAGCGGCCTCAGTAAAATTGTGAGCAAGGAGAGGCACTGCTGAGTTTGGTGGGTCAACCAGCCAGAGAGCTGGCAAAGCCAAAGGCGTCCACTTCAGAGAGCAGAAGAGGAAAGCAAGTGTTTGTCCTTATATAAAGACTCTTTGCTTGGCCAAACTTTTGTCAGGCTCTTGAAGCTCCTGCTAGGCCCATCTGTGCAATTCTTTATAAAATTCAGTTTTAGCAGGCAATCCTGCTAATTCAGTTTAGCAAGAACTCCCTACCTGTGTTACCAGATCACCCTCAACAACTGACCAGGTTCCCCATCCTCCACTGTCCTCCAGGGAATGTCTGCTCACCCTGGCCTGTCTTCAGCAAAAGTTCCCTTAGGAAGATTTAGCCGAAATCCTTCTGATTTTTGATGTTTCTTCTTAGTAATTTTCTATCCACTGACCCTTCCCTGTTGCTTGGCTACAACTTCCCACTTGCCCATTGCAGTGGGTCCTATGCCTATCACAATGGTCTTGAATAAAGTCCACTTTACCATGTTTTTACAATATTATTCGATTTTGTTTTATTATCATCCCCTACAGGAGGGAGAGATCCTGGGGCAGGAAGAGCATGGCAAAAAAATGCATGCATTTTCCTTGCAGAAAAAAAAGAAAGAAAAACCCGTGTAAATTGAGTCATACCCTGGGTCTAGGCTGTTCAGAGGCAGGAACTCACTCAGCCCATTTTCTTCTAGATAACCACCACTAGGAGACTGTGGCCAAGAGCTTCCCAGAATTTGAGTGAAGACTAGACAGCTTACCTGTCTTTTTAAATTTTTTTCTTTTTCTTTTAATTTCCAACTTTTAAGTTCCAGGGTACATGTGCAGGACGTGCAGGTTATTACATAAGTGAACGTGTGCCATGGTGGTTAGCTGCACAGATCATTCCATCGTCTGGAGCTGGAAGCCATTATCCTCAGCAAACTAATGCAGGAACCAAAAACCAAATACCATGTATTCTCACTTATGAGTGGGAGCTGAATGATGAGAACACATGGACCATGGACACATGCAGGGCAACAACACACCATGGGCCCTGTCAGAGGGTAGAGGTGGGGGCAGGAGGAGGAAGAGCATCAGGAAGAATAGCTAATAAACAGCTGGCCTTTCTTTGCTGCCCCGTTGATAGAATAAAAGGCAGTTTTAAAAGAGTGGCTTATCAGGAAGTTGCTGAGTGACTACAGAAGTCAGCAGGTTCTCACAGCCAGGGACTGGTAAAGGGAAGGAGGAGGAGAATTAACAGCTGTAGGAGCCTAGTATGTGCCAGGTACAGAGCTGGACTCTATAGTTGCATCATCTGATTTGATCCCTACAACATCACCTCACGGTAATCGCTGTTACTATTCCCATTTTACAAATAAAGAAACAGGTGAGTTACGCCTCTTAGACAAGGAACTGAAATTTAAACTCAGCCCTTTGTGATGCCACAGTTTATAGGATAAAGTCCTGATGGCCCTAATAGTTTGGCGGAATAAAAGTGCATGATCTTGGGACACGACCAGACCCATAAATCACGCAGGAAATCAGAAGAGCTCATGGGTCAGACACAGGGCTTCATGTGTATAACCATTTATTCTTTACAGAGACCCTGTAAAGAGGTTACCATGATCACGTTGTATTAGTCTGTTCTTGCATTGCTATAAAGAACTACGTGAGACTAGGTCATTTATTTTAAAAAAAAAAAAAAAAAAGGATTTCATTGGCTCACAGTTCCCACCATACAGGAAGCATGGCTGGAGGACTCAGGAAACTTACAATCATGGGAGCAGGCGAAGGGGAAGCCAGCAAGGAGCAGGAGCTCCTTGGTGAAGCAAGAAGCTCCACCTCTTGGCAGGTGCAAGAGGAAGAGAGAGAGAAGCAAGAGGTGCTACACACTTTTAAACAACCAGATATCGTGAGAATGCACTCATTTTGGGAAGAGCAAGGCAGAAATCCGCCCCCATGAGCCAATCACTTCTCAGCAGACTCCGCCTCCAACACTGATGATTACAGTTCAACACGAGATGTGTGTGGAGACACAAATCCAAACCATATCCTCCCTGTGCTTCAATATTAATAGAAACTGTGGCACAGAGAGATTCAGCAACATTCTCAATATCACAAGGGTTGAAACCCAGGGTATATGGTACAATCTATGCCCCTAACTGCTATGCTATGTTGCAACTGAACCACTAAATTATCTTCCATATTATCTAGTTCCTGAATCAAGAAAATACAATGATGAACATTAGAAACACTTCAAACAAGGAATGGAATATTCGTAGTTTAACTCTACAGCTCTGTTAACCTTAAACCATCTATTCCTCTCTTCTAATGGAAGCATTTGGTTTCCATTGTAAATATTTACCACCTATATAGACTGCTCAGAAGGCAAGTGAGTCTGACTTTTTACAACCTACAAATAATGTGGATGGACATTTTGCAGACTTGAGTCTAGAAGAGCAATTTTCTGTGGGTGGAATAATAAAAATAGAAAGCTCTACCTCAGACACAAATGAATGAAAGATTATGGTATGCCCCTCCCTCGCTTAAAAGCCAATGGTTGTAACATACAATAAAGCCAGCATGTGAAATCTGTGGGGAAAACATGGGTTAGTAAATAAATGGCTTTCAGAAACCTGGAGAGCCATTTCAGAAAAAAAAATTAAATTGCATCCATACCTCAAATAATACAACAGAATAAATTCCAAGTGCATCAAAGATTTAGGAAACTTGTAAAAAACATTTTTAAATTATGGAGTAACTGTGTCCTCTTCGGCTAAACACTGACCTTCTCGCCCGTGGGTCATCTTTAAAAGCTCGGGAAATTGAGCTATGGCATCGTGACACACTGAGGCAGGTTTTCCCACGGGTTTTGTGTGAATCAAATTATACTTATTTGTAAAATTTTCAACTTGTATGGGCTTAAAATTGAATATCTTATTGCAGCTGTATTCTATTCTATGTTTTAAAACAAAAACCTGGCTCAGGAAACACCAGCTCTTATTACAACAATACTGCTTAATGATACCTTTTCCTGTGCATGATATTTTAGGCACAAAGTGTGAGAAGAGAGTTTAAATATGTCCCTTGTGTGTACTAGAGAACAACCCAAACCCACACACAGTCTATGAAAGGGAAAATTAATGAGCTTAGGTGGTGATTTTTAACCCTTCCTCCCTTTCTTCTTTGTAATCTCTCTCCTATTGTTAATTTTTTAAAAGGGTAACAATGGATAAGAGCTGAAAATTATTTTTAAAAGTTTGAGGACTTAAATTTGGCCATAGATCCCAAACTAAATTCATCTGTGAACATAGCAAGGGATTGATGGATGGGCTCAGTTTTTCTTAACAAAGAAAAACAACATAAACCATAACAAAAACTCCATACACCTTTCTCTGTTACAGGTAGATAATGTTTCTAAAAATAGCATCAGTTGGCCATAAGATCAGAGACTCCTGGAGCAAAGGACAACTGTCATTTTCTACTAATGTTGGCAGGTGGAGTTGAGGCACCATGATCCATAAGAGATGATGTGAATGAACAGCCCTGTAAATGCGAGAGGAGCTCTGCCCCGCTCCTTCCCAGAAGCAGCCGGCTACATGAGTGCTTCGTGAGATGTCTGTCTGCTTGTCACGGAGAGGAGGTCAGAACATCCTTACTAAATAGCATTGCAATTTTAGCAGACAGGTGTGAGATATGATTTTTAGCATTTTCCAAACTCTTCTGCCTGGAAAACAAAACCTGTTTGCAACTATTTGGAAGTATTTAAGGGTAATTTTTCCCCTTGGGTTTGTTTGTTAATTTGGAATATTTTTGACAAGTAGCATTCTCTGTGATGATGGACATGTCCTGTATCTGTGCTGTCCGACACAATCACCGCTAGACATGTGGCCATTGAGCACTTGAATTGTGTCTTCTATAACTGAGGAATTTCATGTTTAACTGCATGTAGTCTTAAGTACTTTAAATATTAATAGACCCAGAGGTGGTTGTTCTAGGTAAGATGGAATACGTATGCATATCCCTGTTCTCCCAGTATATGTAGCTATAAAATCCAGACAGAAATAAACTATTTAAGGACTCTAAAAAGTAACTAGTAATAATTTGCAAGAGAACAGCATTCAAATTACCAAACCATTGGTGCATTTACTGTTTTTTATCTCCAGGATTTCTCAGCAGTGACAGAAGTGAGCACTGGGACAGAGAGTTCTAGGAGAAATCCTCTAGTCTAGCATGTAGAGTGAGAAAAGGGTCTCTCAATGCGTGGATGTGGGGAGAGAAATACCCTGCCTTTTGTTTCTGTTTTCCTGTGCCCAGCCTGCAGTGGCCCTAGAGATTTTTCTCTGATCAGAGAGCAATGGCACCAACAGGTAGGGGTAATCATCCATTAAACTTTGTCCTCTTGCTGGCTGGTGCTGGACTTGAGCACAGCTGCAGAAAGCAGCAGTGAAGGAAAAAAACCTCCATCTTTCTGTCCAGAAGACTAAAAAGATGATCCTGAGAAAATGATAAAGTAATGGCATGACTGTGGAGAGGAAGGAGTACGTGAAAACTACCTAACAAAGTTGTTTATAAATTCCTAGGCTCAACTCTGAGCTGCACTTGGATGAACCTGATATACACAGATTCTGCGAGCTAAACTACAGGCTAGACCACAATCCATGTCCCAGACTGGCTAGTGATGGGGACCACATAGGGAATATTCAAATAGCACTACAAAGTTGTTGCCATCGAAGCCCAAATCCACAGAAAGTTGGTCAAACTTGTGGCCTGAGCAAAATTGGATAGATGGCCTGCTAAAACAAAACTATCAGTATTATCTATAGGATTTAAACAAGAGCCAATATCTAATACCATAACATTAAAAATGTTGAAGATGCAATTTGAAATCACTCACCAGGAAACTTTGAATTTGTGTGGAAAAAGGTAATTTTAAAAAAGACAATGCCAAGATGACACAGGTATTGAAATTTTCTAAAAAAGACTTTAAAGCAGCTGTTATAAAAATGCTTCAGAAGTCAGAAGAAACACTCTTCTAATGAACAGAATTAGAAAATACAAAGGAGAATCAAACTGAAATTTTTAAACTGAAACACGATAACTGAAATTAAAAAACTCACTGGATAGGCTCAATAGGCAAACAAAAATGACAAAGAAGAGTCAGTGAGCTTGACCATAGTTCAGTTAAAAATTGTCCAATTTAAACAACAGAAGGAAACAAAGATTGATCGAAAAACAGTGAATAGTCACAGAAAACCACTGGACAGTATCAACAGCTTTAATGATCCCAGAAGGAGAGGAGAGAGAATGCAGAAGGCAGCACACATATATGCATATGTGCGTGCACGTGCGCGCGCACACACACACACACACACAAAATATATTAGCTGAAAACTTTACAAATTTGGCAAAAAATATGAACCTTACAGGTTGAGGAAGCTTACGATATCTAAACAAATCCCTCCACTGTTCATAACAGCAAAATCACGGAATCAACCTAAGTGTCCATCAACAGTTAACTGGATAAACAAAATGTTCTACGTAACTGTAAACAAAAATGAAATCCCGTCATAAAGCCGAGACTCCTTATAATCAAGACAGTTATTAAGAATCTAGGTTTAAAATATATAAATCTAGGTTTATTCATGAAATCCAGCCTCACTTGGTTTCCTTTATCAGCTTATTATTGGTTTTAATTTCCCTGCCCAGTAATCCCATCACTGTATTTTCACTTTTTTCCTGCTACCTATTGCTGGAGATAGGGGATGAGGGGGCAGCCAGCCAAGTATGGAATGTACCAAAATCATTCTGAATAGATAAAATTGATAAAAATTGTGAAAGCAAAGAATGTGACAGCCTCAGAATCCTGACCTTTAGAATTTGAAACCAATAAACATGAGTTCTTTTGTATTATGGGTAAAAAAAAAAAAAAAAAGAAATGTTGTTGTATATATACACCATGTAATACTATGCAGCCATAAATGGAATGAAACTATGTCCTTTTCAGCAACATAGATAGAGCTAGAGGCCATTATCCTGAGTGAACTAACTCAGAAACAGACAATCAACTACCACAGTTTCTCACTTATAAGTGGGAGCTAAATAGGGGTTATACATAGTGATATGGTTTGACTGTGTCCCCACCCAAATCTCATCTTGAATTGTAGCTGCCATAATTCCCACATATGGTGGAAGTGACCCAGTAGGAGATAAGGAATGATGGGGTGGTTCCCCTCATACTGTTCTAGTGGTAGTGTATAAGTCTCATGAGATCTGATGGGTTTATAAATGGGAGTTCCTCTGCATAAGTTGTCTTGCCCACAACCATGTAAGAAGTCCCTTTGCTCTTCCTTTGTCTTCCTCTATGATTGTGAGGCCTCCACAGCCATGTGAACTGTGAGTCCCTTAAACCTCTTTCCTTTATTAATTACCCAGTCTTGGGTATGTCTTTATTAGCAGCATGAGAATGGAACTAACACACATAGACATAGAGATGGAAATAATAGACACTGGAAACCTCAAAAAGTTGAAAGTTGGGAGGGCGGTGAAGGTTGAAAAATGATCTACTGTGTGTAATGTTCACTATTTGGATAATGAGTACACTAGAAGCTTAACCCCCACCAGTATGCAATATACTCATTTAACAGACATGCCATGAATCTAAGATAAATTTTTATTAAACAAAGAAAAACCCAAAGAAATTCACAGCCACACACATCATCATCAAACTGCTGAAAGCTAAAGACAAGAAAAAAAAAATTTTGAAGATAGCCAGAGAAAAATGGCATGTTACTTCCAGTGGGGGAATCAGTGATTCAAGTGTCTGTTGATTACTCATAAAAAATAAAAGGATGCCAGAAGGAGGTGGAACATCCTTAAGGTATTTAAAATATTGGAACATTTTTGTTTTGTTGTGTAAAATACAATAGGAGTTCTACATCTAGGGATCATCCAAGAATAAAACTACAATAGGCTGGGTGCTCATGCATGTAATCTCAACATTTTGGGAGGCCCAGGCAGGTGGATAGTTTGAGGTCAGGAGTTTGAGACCAGCCTGGACAACATGATAAAACCCCATCTCTACTAAGAAATACAAAAATTAGGCAGGGTGCAGTCACTCACATCTGTAATCCTAGCACTTTGGGAGGCCAAGGTGGGCGGGATCACCTGAAGTCAGGAGTTTGAGATCAGCCAGGTCAACATGGCAAAACCCCGTCTCTACTGAAAATACAAAAATTAGCGAGGTGTGGTAGCACATGCCTGTAGTCCCAGCTACTCGGGAGGCTGAGGCAGGACAATCACTTGAACCTGGGAGGCAGAGG
Organism: Theropithecus gelada; assembly: GCF_003255815.1. Taxonomy (NCBI): domain Eukaryota; kingdom Metazoa; phylum Chordata; class Mammalia; order Primates; family Cercopithecidae; genus Theropithecus; species Theropithecus gelada. The sequence goes on from NC_037688.1 coordinate 34,671,168, forward strand.
TTGGAGCGAGTTGAGATCTTGTCACTGCACTCCAGCCTGGCCAAGTGACAGAGTGAGACTCCGTATCCAAAAAAAAAAAGAAAAAATTAGCCAGGCATGGTGGTACGCACCTGTAATATCAGCTACTTGGGAGGCTGAGGCAGGAGAATCGCTTGGACCCAGAGGTGGAGGTTGCAGTGAGCCAAGATCATGGCACTGCACTCCAGCCTGGGCAACAGAGTGAGACTCCATCTCAAAAAAAAAACCAAAATGGTACAATAAAATTCAGTAGGTGAAGGAAAAATAAAACAATTTGTGCAAAAAAGATGGAAAGAGAGCTCTTCTGACAAAACAGGAATTATTCGAAGGGGAAACAGAATATCAGAAATGATGGAAGAACAGAAATATCAATTATGTTGGTAAATATAATATTTACCTAAATACCTAAAAATAAATATTTACCTAAATACCTAAAATTTACTAAAAAATGTTTTTGAGAGTTGAAACAAAAATTATAGTACTGTCCCATGGAATTTTTTATCTGTCTAGATATAATAAATACTTATATAGTAAAAGCAGGAGAATAGAGAGACCTGGAGGGTGAAAGAATGTCTCCATCACATCTGAAGTTGCAAAATAGTCATTCTAGGCAGGCTGTAAAAAGTTGAGCACTTTTACTGCAACCCCTAAAGTTATCACTGATAGATAAATACAGTTTATTTTTCTAGGAAAAGGAAAATAATATAGGTCAGAAAGTTGGATCAAAAAGAAGAGTATCAAAGAAGGATTAAATGAAGTACAATGTAAATATGAAAAGTAATATTAAAACACACAAAAGAATGGAAAAAGGTAATACCATATGGACACTAATCAAAAGAAATCTAGAGTGGCTAAATTAATATCACACAAAGTAAACTTCAGAGCAAAGAAAATTGCCAGGTTAAAGACATAGAAAAACTTCAATTCACTAACCTAATAATCCTAAATGTTTATGGTTTTGTTTTGTTTATAGTTTTGTTTCTCTGGAGAACCTTGACTAAAACAACACAAATTACGAAGTCTAGTTTCTTCCAAGAATGCAAGGTTGTTTCCATATTAGAAAATCAGCGAAATACACATTACTAACAGTTTAATAAGGAAAAAACATTTTCCAATTGGGGCAGAAAAAATCAGCTGACAAAATGTCAAGATCAATTAATCATTAAAAACTATTAACTACCTTGGAATAAAAAGGAACTTCGTCAAACCTAATGAAGTGCATTTACAAAAAACCTACAGCTAGCACCATACTTAATGACAAAAGATTGAATGTGTTCCCATTAACGAGAAAAAAATATTCTAAAATGTCTACTATCTACTTCCATCCCTCCTATTCAACATTGTTCTGGAATTTTTAACCAGTGTAGTAAGACATAAAAAATAAATAAAAGGCTTTCATATTGGACAGGAAGAGATTAAAGTGGCCTCATTTGTAGACAACATAATTTGTCTCTACAGAAAATTTCAAACAGTCTACCAAAAAACTTCTACCTATAATAAATGAGTTTAGCAGAGTTTAACTTTAGCAAAGATACAAGTGCAGTATATACACAGTATATACACAATTGCATGTCTAAATTCTAGAAATGAATGAGTGGAAACTGAAGTTTTTGTAATACCATTTGCTACCGACCGGGCGCGGTGGCTCACACCTGTAATCCCAGCACTTCCGGAGGCCGAGTTAGGCAGATCACGAGGTCAGGAAATGAAGACCATTCTGGCTAACACGATGCAAACCCCATGTCTACTAAAAACACACACAAAAAATTAGCCAGGCGTGGTGGCGGAGCCTGTAGTCCCAGCTACTCTGGAGGCTGAGGCAGGAGAATGGCGGGAACCCGGGAGGCGGAGCTTGCAGTGAGTTGAGATCGCGCCACTGCACTCCAGCCTGGGCCACAGAGCGAGACTCCATCTCAAAAAAACAAAAAAAAAACCTAAGAAATACCATTTGCTACAGTTCCAAACAGAATAAAATACTTAGCTGTAAACCTATCAAAACATGTACAGGATCTGTATGTTGAAAACTGTAAAACAATGATGAAATAAATCAACAAAGACTTTAAATACAAGAAAGACATACTGTGTTTATGGAAAATAATATTTAACCAAGAAAATGCTAATTATTCCCGTAGATTCAATGCAATTTCATTCAAAATCAGAACAGGAGCTTTTATAGACACTAGCAAATGAATTATAAAACTGGTATGAAAAGGCAAAGAAACGAGAATAATAATTCAAAAATGTACAAAAGAATAATGAGGCCGTAGAACACACATTCTTCCATTTTCAGACCTACTATAATGCTTCAATAATCTTAAGAGGGTGGTCTTGGTGAAAAGACAGTTCAGAGGTAGATCCATCCAAATACATACTGCCATTTTAGACAAGGGTACACTAGGCAATTCAGTGTAAAAATGATAATGACTCTTCAACAAATGGCATTAGACACTGGAGATCTAGAAACTCCTAAAGTGGGATTGTATTAAACAACCAAAACTAATTCGTTATAGGTTTGACTTTAATGACAGTTTATGCCCTGCCAAATAAAATGGCACATTTCAAAAGTACATATATCTTAAAATAAAAGCTAAAAATATATATATTTTTGCATTGTAAAAAACAGTGTATAAATGTGTGTGTGTGTGTATATTATTTTTTAGACAAAAGCACCAGGAATTTTATTTGCTCAATTTTCAAATGGTACTTTAGTGCAAGGGAAATTTTTTTGTGATTTATGACCAATGCTATCAACTATCCAATGAATGCAGGTAATAAAGTATACCCACGGCCACATTGTATAGCTTTTATCTAAATCGTCATGATTTAGTCTGGGTGCAATGGCTCATGCCTGTTATCTCAACACTTTGGGAGCCCGAGGCAAGCGAATCACCTGAGGTCAGAAGTTCAAGACCAGCCTGGCCAACATGGTGAAACCCCATCTCTACAAAAATACAAAAATTAGCTATGCATGATGGCAGGCGTCTGTAATCCCAGCTACTCCAGAGGCTTAGGCAGAAGAATCACTTTAACCCAGGAGGCAGAGGTTGCAGTGAGCAGAGATCACACCACTGCACTCCAGTTCAGGCGACAGAGCGAGACTCTGTCTTAAAAATAAACAAAAAACATTACAATTTAATATTGTCCAAAAGTAAAATATTTTACGTATTAGATTCCACAATTTTTCTTCATTTTTACCACACACTCTTAGAAATACCTGACAGGCATCTCATGCTTTACCTATCAAACTTCTAAATGCTTACATGAGATAATAATACTGAAGGGGCAACAATGGCAGTGAAGGTAGCTAATTTTCAGTCTTGGCTCAGTCGTTTTCTAGTTAGGTAACTCTGAGTCATCCACTCCTTCTCACTGGGAATTAACCACCTAAAAAAAATAATAGTGCAGAATTCATGGTATTCAAGTTCTCCTCTAGCTCGGAAAATTCCGTGCACCATCACTGTCTTGGCACCTATTAAGATCTCCTTTAAACAATATCCCAGAGAGGAGGATTTCTGTGAAGTGTGAGGTGCTTAACATGAAACACTGCAGTAAAAATGTTCCATTTTCAAAGCTTTTTTGGAGCCCCACTGTGAATGAGGCATTTTTGTAGGTAATGGAAAAATGAGAGATGAAAAGGGCATGTTTCCTGGTCTCACTTTAATACAAGACTAGAAGGAAAAAGCTAAAAAAGAAAAGCTTTAAGTCTGCTGGGAATAGTTAACAGAGGGAGGAAGAAAGTGTTGCGATTAGGGAAGTCCACCATGACAAGTGTTCCTGGAACCCAGGATTTGTATATGTTTTATGAATGTTGCTTTTAATACGTATGCGTTGGTTAAACGTATGACTTTTTAAACTACTTCTATCTCTGGTACATTTTCCACCAGAAAAGAACTAAGATGAATAAGGCAGGCATTATTAGTCCCATTTAGATTAATGGAAGCTGAGACCTGAAGCTCTTACCCATTATCAAGCTTTACTAATACTTTTAAAAAGATGAAAAAGCAGCTGGGAATGGTGGCTCACGCCTCTAATCCCAGCACTTTGGGAGGCCGAGGCGGGCAGATCACCTGAGCTCAGGAGTTCGAGACCAGCCTGACCAACATGGAGAAACACTGTCTCTACTAAAAATACAAAATTAGCTGGGCATGGTGGCACATGCCTGTAATCCCAGCTACTCAGGAGGTTGAGGCAGGACAATTGTTTGAGTCCGGGAGGTGGAGGCTGCGGTGAGCCAAGATTGCGCCATTGCACTCCAGCCTGGGCAACAAGAGTGAAATTCCATCTCAAAAAAAAAAAAAAAAAGAAAAAGTGAACAAGCAGATGTTCCAACAAAATAGGAACAGGTATGGGACACAGGAAGAGGGCGACCACCCCACCCTGCCACCAGGTCCTTCCTTCCTTTTTAGGACATCCTTTCTCAGGCTAGAAAAGATGAAGTCTCTGAGATCAGTGACATATTATTGCACACAGGAGTAAATGTTTAGTTATGAAGCAACTCCACTTTACAGCTCTGTTTAATCTTTTTTGGGAAGTTGTATTTCATAAATCTATAGATTATGGGCTATTTACTATATGCAACCCTGAACCATGAACATCCTATTAAAGACACCCTTAGTTGCACATATGTAATAATTATGTCCCTGATACATAACTTATCTTATTTCATGCAATAATCATGTGAGGTAGACTTTGTTGTACCCATTTTAATGAGAAAATGCAAGTGCCAGTAACTTAGGTGATCTGGCCAGAGTCTACAGAGTTCAGCCCTCCCCACAGAGCAGGGCTGGGGTTTGAAGCAGACTTGTTTTCCAATCACATCACAGTGTTGTCGTAACTGCACAGCTGTGTGTCTGCTGTGGCCCATCTGCTCTGCTGTGGGAACTGGGGAGTGAGTTCTGCAGAACTGGCCCTTGACTGACCAACTATGAGGCCTCAGTACAAAAGGGGTGCATAGAGGTGTTAGAGGAATTGCAGTTCTCCCTTTTGGAATAATTTGGTATTCACAAGAACATAATGGTTCTGGTAGGCCTAAAAGAGTTAATGCACACATTCCCCATCCCCACCCGCAATGAGTTTGAACACTGAGGAAATCAGCATTAATGTTTTTTGCCCTGGATATGCTTTATCTAAGTAGGAAGGAAATTCGTTATAGTCATTGTCTATGAAAGTACACGATTGGGGCTAGTAGCCTTAATTTTATTTAGTAAGTCTTGACATGAATTTCGGAACCACAAGATATAAGTAATAAAGAAAAGGTCATATGATCTTCCAGAAAAAAAAAAAAATCATGCAGGGTTAGGGCTAATTTTGTGATGTCAGTCTTTAACAGTCTTGGAGCTATTCACCCTGTGGAGAACTCTGGGGGACTTATTTTTTTTTCCCCCTTTGATGTGGACCATTTCATTCTGTGCTCCATTTTCCAACTCAGTGTATTTTATAATGATATCCATCATGTCTGTTTGTCAGTTTATGGCAGCTTAAAAAATTGCCTCAAGGCCAGTAATGAGAAGAAATCTTTCCCACTTCCTGTAGATTGTTTTATGTGCTTCACAGTTTTCTGCACCAAATAATAAAAAATAACATTGCTTTCAAAACTGTTCTTTAGTTTGCGTCTTTTTCTTTTCCTTTTTAATCCTTTATGGTTTATTTTCCTTTGCTTTACTGTGTTTATTCTACTGTGTTTTGTTCATAATTAACAAGAACTAGAAGACAAGAATATGTTCTCAAAATGGAAAGTTTTCTTAAAGGCCTTAATTTAGCTATCCTTTAATCCAACAAAAAGGAAGCTGTCTGAAGTTTATAGTAAGAGTCTACACTTTAATAACTATTTTTTGAAAGAGATAAATCAATACTTGCTAGCGATGAGGGTGGACACTTCATGAGCTGAGTTCTCATGAACCTGCAAGCTAACTTTAATATGAAAAGAAACCTATAAGTTTCTCAGTGCAATTATATTAGCACCTGGAAGTGCCAATAAGTCTTGGAAAGGTCAATTATTTCAGCTATTATTAGAAAAATGTTGGTGATGGTCAGGGACAGTAAGAGAATTTTCCAGGATGGCATGTCTTTTACTCTGTTATTTTTTTTATTATTATTATTTAAAATTCCTGCCTGACTCTGAAACATCAGGTTGTATAATAATTCTATGCTTGGATTACTATTTAGCAGTGCTTGACATTTCCCGAAACATTATTTTCACTTCCATTCTATCATGCAAAAGACTTAAGCCACCTCCTGAAGTCAGTAGGTAGATAATAAATATTTTCTAAAGAATATTCTTTTTCGAAGAATTAACCATAGTTAGGATGCTTCATCAGCTATCAATTCTTGATTACCCAACATTTAACAGTGAAGAAGTGGAAAAATCCATCTTTCATAGCTGAAAATGGTGAATATGTATAATGTAGTTTTATTTGTTTTTGACCTCAATCCATGTGGATTCGAAGGAATGAATGAATTAGTAGATGGATGGATAGATGGACAAACAGTTGAACAGAAGAGTGGATGGATGAATGTGATAGGTCTGACTGTACTTCTTGGAAGAGCCCAGCTTTTATACTGAACTGGAAAGCATCCTGGTGCATGAGAACTCCATCCCTCACCTCACACTTTTCTGTTCCATATTCCTTTTGAGGAATAGCTGGAATCATCTTTCACATTGATGGATTGCACCGGTCTATATTAAACTTCCCCTTTCCTTAAGACCAATACTGATTTGCTTAAATTCACCTGGGGGCTGAGTCCAGTGACTAACGCCTGTAATCCCAGATTTTTGGGAGGCTGAGGCAGGTGGATAACCTGAGGTCAGGAGTTCGAGACCAGCCTGGCTAACATGGCAAAACCCCGTCTCTACTAAAAATACAAAAATTAGCCAGGTGTAGTGGCGCGTGCCTGTAGTCTCAGCTACTCTGGAGGCTGAGGCATGAGAATAGTTTGAACCCAGGAGGCGGAGGTTGCGGTGAGCCAAGATGGTGCCATTGCCCTCCAGCCTGGGCGACAGAGCCAGGCTCTGTCTTAAAAAAAAAAAAAAGAAGAAGAAGAAGAAGAAGAAAAGAAAAAGAAAATTTCCCCTGGGATCAAGGGAAAAAATCTTACAGACTTAAATTTCTTTGATTTCCAGAAGCCCATTAGACTGCTACTCTTTATGCTTAGAAGAATAAAGGAGAGAGAGAGCGGCTATGAAACTATTAGGGGAAAAAGACATCTTGTAAGGAAAATTAAATTGTTTTTAAAAAGTATTTGAAAAGGAAGTTAATATAGCTGAAAAACTTGAGATGTAGGTCCACAGAGAACCCCTGATGGTCTATTTAGTCACAAAGTGCCATCAAGACCAAGATAGTCAGTGTCCTACAGAAAAACCTCAGTAAAAGCCCAGATGGCAAGGGGAGAATGCCCTTCAAAAGATATAATGACTTTTTTATGGATTTGGATTAACTGGGCTCTAGAAAGGTAAAGAGAAGAATCAATGCCTTCCCAGAAGGACTTTTCCATTGAAAGCAAGACTGAATTAAGCTGGAGCTCTGTGTTATCAACAGTATAATATAATGCCTGGCATCAACCAAAGTCCAGATACCGGCATACCTCAGGGTATACTGGTTTGGTTTCAGACCACCGCAATAAAGTACCTATCACAATAAATGAATTACACAAATTTTTTGGTCTTCCAGTGCATTAAAAAAATTATGTTTTTACTCTACTACAGTCTATTAAGTCTATGTTTATACTCTACAGTCTTTTAAAAGTATGTGTTAATTTTATTATAAAAATAATTTATTTCTTAAAAATGCTAATAATCATTGGAGCTTTCAGTGAGTTTTAATCTTTTTGCTGGTAGAGGGTCATGACTTGGTGTTGATGGCTGCTGACTGATCAGGGTGGGGATTTCTGAAGGTTGGCGTGGCCATGGCAGTTTCTTAAAATAAGACAACAGTGAAGTTTGTCACACTGATGGACTCTTCCTTTCATAGCAGATTTCTCTGCGGCATGTCATGCTATTTGCGAGCATTTTTTCCCACAGTAGAACTTCTTTAAAAATTGGAGTTAATCCTCTCAAACCCTGCCAATACCTTATCAACTCAGTTTCTGTCGATTAAATCTTTTGTTGTCATTTCAACAGTGTTCACAGCATTTTCACCAGAAGTAGTTTCCATCTCAAGAAATCACTTTCTTTGCTCTTCTGTAAGAAGCAAGTCCTCATCTATTCAAGTTTTATTATGAGACTCCGGCAATTCAGTCACATCTTCAGGCTCCAATTCTAGTTCTCTTGCTGTTCTACCACACCTGCAGTTCTTCCTCTACTGAAGTCTTGAAACCCTCAAAGTCATCCATGAGGGCTGAAATCAACTTCCTCCAAACTCCTGTTAATGTTGGTATTTTGACTTCCTCCCATGAATCACAAATGTTGTTTTTTGAGACGGCGTCTCGCTCTGTGGCCCAGGTTGGAGTGCAGTGGCCCGGTTATAGCTCACTATAACTTTGAACTGCTGGCCTCAAGCAATTCTCCTGCCTTGGCCTCCCAAAGCACTGGGATTGCAGGTATGAGCCACTGTGTCCCACCCAGATTTAGCATAATTCTCAAGGTCCCAGAATTTTTAGAATGGTAAATGAATATTGGCTTCCATTTAAAGTCACCAACTGCATGAGCCCCTAACAAGTGAGTCAGCCTTTCCTTCGAAGTTTTGAAGCCAAGCGTTGACTTTTCTAAACCTATAAAAGTCTTAGATGGTATCTTCTTTCAACAAAAAGTTGTTTCATCTACATTGCAAATCTGTTGTTTTGTGTTGCCACCTTCATCGATGATCTTAGCTAGATGTTCTAGATCACTTGCTGCGTCTCCTGTATCAGCACTTGCTGCTTCACCTTGCACTTATGTGTTGTGGAGATGGCATCTTTTCTTACACTTCATGAACCAATCTCTGCTCGCTTCCAAATTTTCTTCTGCAGCTTCCTCACCTCCCTCAGTTCTCATAGATTTGAAGAGAATGAAGGCCTTCTTCTGAATTAGGCTTTGGCTTAATGAATTAGGCCTTCCTCTGAATTAGGCTTTGACGGATGTGATCTTCTCTCCAAACCACTGAAACTTTCTCCATGCCAGCAATCACGCGGTTTCACTTTCTTGTCATTTTTGTGTTCAGTGGAGTAGCGCTTTTAATTTAAGAACTTTTCCTTTGCATTCACAACTTGGCTAACTGTCTGACGCAAGGGACGTAGCTTTCAGCCTCTCTTGGCTTTCAACGTGCCTTCCTCACTAAGTTTAATTATTTCCAGCTTTTTATTTACAGTGAGAAACGTGCAGCCCTTTCCTTCACTTGAAGACTTGGAGGCAATTGTAACATTAATAATTAGTCTAATTTCAATATTGTGGTGTCTTGGGGAATAAGGAGGCCTGAGGAGAGGGTGAAAGACTGGGTACCAGATGGTCAGTGGAGCAGTCAGAACACACACAACATTTATTGTTTAAATTTGCCATCTTATATGGGTGCTTTTCACGGAGCCCCAAAGCAATTACAGTAGAAACATGAAAAACCACTGATCACAGATCACAATAACAGACATAATAATACAGTTTGAATATTGTGAGAATTACCAAAATGTCACATAGAGACACAAGGTGCACACGGGCTGTTGGAAAAAGGGCACCAATGGACTTGCTTGACATACAGTTGCCACAATTCTTTAATTTTCTTTAAAAAAAAAAAAAAGCAATATCTGCAAAGTTCAATAAAGAAACAGCAATAAAATGAGGTACACCTGTATATATTCCTGTCTTAGGTCAGGCTGCTATAGCAAACTACTGTAGACTGAGTAGCTCAAACAACAAACATTTATTCCTCAAAGTTCTGGAGACTGGGAAGTCCAAGATCAAGGTGCCGGTGGATCTGGTGTCTGGTGCTTCCTAGTTTGCAGATGGCTTTTTTCCTGGTGCAACCTCACATGGTGGAAAGAGAGCTACTAGCTCTCTGACTTCTTCTTAGAAGGGCACTAATCCCATTCATGAAACTTCATCTTCATGATCTAATTACCTCCAAGAGGCCCCATTTCCAAATGTCATTCCATTGAAATTAGGGTTTCAGCATATGAATTTTGGGGTGACACATTCAGTTGAGATTTGTATGTATATATAACCTTTTCTTAAACTTTTGGGAAAAGAGGCTTTCAACATTTTTAGAAGTAAGTCACCCACCCACTCATATTTTAGTGCTTTTTTGTATTTCTCTCTGTTTCCTCCATTTTCTTTCATCTCTAGTACAAACACACACACAAATTACTACTCATATATGTTCTCTTATTCAGTAAAAGGGAGATTTGCTTATCCAAAAGAAAGCTCTGTGTGTGTGTGTTTAAGTCAGTAGAGTTTATTAAAAGTAATTGTTTAATGAGAAAGCTTTGTCAGTTGGGTGTGGGATTCCCTGCAGCACAAACCAGACTCATACTGAGTGCCTCATCAGTCACTGTGATCAGGAAATGTTGATAACAAGCCCAGAACAGGCACCACACACTGTCCACAGCAGCAGGACATAACAAGCCCCTCTGCTGGATGCCTTTGCTTACATTGAGAAAAGGAGATCTTAGGCAATTTATGACTTTAGAAGACCAAGTACTCATCCAGTAATTTACCTTGCCTTGGGCTGCTGCCTTATGTTGGATGCAGGTGTCTCTGGTGATGGCCTGTGCAGTCACATTCGAGTGGGTTACAGGGACACTGGCAAGGCCGGGGAAGGGCAGAGCATGTCAACGAAGCAAAAGTAGCCCCTCTCAGCTCCCTTGTCCCTCCCTGCCATACAATCACATTAAATCCGCCTTATTCAATTTCTGCTTAAGAGCGTTAGTTGATTTGCAAAGGATTGGTAGATGTTACTTGAGGAGGTGTCTCTATAGTCTGAGTGTTGGGACCATTGGATTATAAAAGATGAAGCACATTATTTTTCTAAACTTTTCTGGAGTTTCAGTGCCCTGAGGCTCCAGGTGTGAGATTTGTGAGCTCTTCTCACACTTGTATAAACAAAGAATACTTCATCTGTGTCTCATCTCATGGGATCAGTGTTTTTGCAATAACACACCTGTGAAACTTTGGTTTAAGGTGGAACCTCCTAAAGTTGTTTATATTTTAGATTCTCTCTAGATAAAAGCAATAAATTCCTTTGGAATAATAGTAATATTAGTAGCTATGACTGAGAATCTACTATATGCTGAACATACTGTTTGCTATGGACTGAATGTGTCCTCCACTCCCAAATTTATGTACAAACACTAACCTCCAATGTGATGGTATTTACAGGCGGGGTCTTTGGGAGATAATTAGGGTCAGATGAGTCATAAAGATGTGGTGCCAATGATGGGATTACTGCCCTTGCAAAAAACAGAGGAAAAGCAAGTATTTCTCACTTCATGCATGCACCATGGAAAGGCCATGTGAAGACACGACAAGGAAGAGAGCTCTCACCGAGAATCCTACCATGCTGGCCATGCTGCTCATCTAGTCTCCAGAACCATAAAAAAAAGTTTGTTGTTTAAGCCGTCCAATCTATGGTAATTGGTTAAGCAGCCCTAACTGACTTAAATGCTATTCTAAGCAGTTTAATTCTCACAATGAAATAGGTAAGGAACCAGAAACAGAAGTGACATAAGTTATTTGCACAAGATCACAGAACTATTAAGCAGCACCTCCAAGATTCAAAGGCAGGCAGTCTAATGTTATATATTTACAGACATGATAGACATTGGAAGGAGAAGCACACAGTGCCTTTGGTTGGGCCTCATGGGAGATAAGTGATATGTATATGGGAGGTTTATTGGAGAATGCTCTTGGTACAACGTGCATAAGAGGCTGAGAAGCAGGAATGAGAGGAGGGAGATAGTGAACAGTTAAGCAATCACAGCAGAGGCCCTAGCCAATGTGATGGGCAGGACTAGAGCTAGGATGATCTTAGGAAGACGTTCCAAATTCAGAGAAGGAAGCAAGAGTTTATAACCCCCGCTCCTCTACTGACCTATCACTGGACATGGGCTTGTCTCCATGAGTAAGGTATAATCTTGAATGGAATAGCACCCTTTGACTGAGGGCAAGGCTTGAAGAGGGGCAGCCAGGGAGCCATCAGCAGCCAATATTCCCAGCAGATGGAAGTAACTCATCCTTTAGTTAAGGGGTGATCTTGGTTGTGCACCACTGCATCACCTGCACACAGGACCATAAATAGGGAAATTGTGCCAAATCAAAGGGATTAAGAAAAGGTGCTCCTCAAGAAATAATGATAAATCTGCTATCTAAAGGAGGAGGATTTAACCATTCAAGAAGAGCAATGAGGCTTTCTAAGGTGAGGAAGAAGCACATGCAAATAATCTGTGAAATGATTAACAGGTTGTGTTTGAGGAATTTTAAAAGCCAGGGTGGCTGAAGCAGAAAGCGAAATGAGTCCTTGGTGTGGACGTGGGAGCAGATTATGCAGAGCTTTTGTGAAAAGGTAAAGATGTCACCTTTGTTCAAAGAACAACAGGAAACTCTTAAACCATTATAAGTACGGGAATGACAATGATAAGATTTATCCTTCAAAAGATTATTCCGACTCAAGGATTGGGACTGAAAGAGACATTGAAGAGGATGTGAGCAAAGAGGTAGAAGGCTATATTGCTGCTATCCAGACGAAAGAGATGATGTTTGCTTGAACAAAGCGGTATTGGAGGGGCAGAACAGGTGACAGCAGAGATGGAAAGAAGTATGTGTATTCAAGAAATATTTTAAATTAAAACTCACAGTACCCAGTGATTGTATATGACCGTGCAGGAGAAGGGTGTTGAGGATGACTCAGAAGACCCTAAATTTATGCAATTGGGTAGAAGGACAGGCTTCTTATGAAGATGGGTCAATGTAAAAAGTGAATTTTACTTAGTCACTGAAGATGAAGCATTCAATTGTGGGCAGGTTGATTTACATTCCCAGTGAGATGAATAGGCAATTAGACACATGGATCTGAAGAGTGCAGAAAGCCTAGGTGTCAGGTATAAACCTGAGTATATTCTATGTAGTTTGTACTTAAAGTCATGTGCCTGAATGAGACCACTGAGGAAGAGTTTGCAAAGTGGGAAGAAAGGGGGTCCGGGAAATGCCATGAGGAATATTTGGAGACATATACTCCTCCAAATTCATGCATAAAGAATACAGGGAGAGAAGAGCAAAACAGCAGGAGGCAGCCAAGGCAAGATGGTATTTCAGGGAGAGAATGGGCATCAGTGTGAAATACTGCAGAGAAGTCAAGAAGAACAGAACCTAAAATGTCCACTAGATCCTGTGATACTGCGATGTTGGTGGCTTCAGTGGAGTGATGAGCATAGAAGACATATTGGGCTGGATTTAGTACTGAGTGGGTGGAGAGAAAGTGGAAACCTCAGCTTCAGACTATGCATTCTAGATGAGTGGACTCAAACAGGGCAAAGCTCTACCAAGACAGTGGAACTGGGAAAGAATATTTCTGTTTTTGTTTCACGTGAAAAAATTCTGAGCACATATAGAAGCTGATGGTAAGGACCAGTTGAGTAGGAGAGGATGAATGTATAAACAAAGGCAAGGTAAAGAAGATAGTTTCTCATTCAAGGGAGAAGATGAAAGGTAGAGATACTCGTAGAGGTATTAGTGCTAGACGAGCACTTTATCCTCTCAAGAGCGAAGGAAGACAGAACAAGTACAAATTAAAGTAAATGTGAACACTTGGAACCCAGACGTATGTGAGCTCCCATCTGATTTTCTCTGACTGGAAGTGAAGGTCAGGTTGACATGAATGCTTATTTAACTCGATTGGATTAGGTTAGAATGAATTGGACTGAATTGGTTTGGAAGGGGGAAATTGACCCAAATAAAATAAAAGGTATAAATCAGAACACTAAAAAGAAAAATAGAGAGGCACCCAGAAAAAGAATGAAATGAATTGAACCCAGAAAGTTACAAGAAAAGAATGATGAACTCTGAATTGTTTTTCTTATACCTGTTCAGAGTTTCTTGGTATCGAAGAGGTTTGTCCCTCTTGGAACAAACCAGAGAGGCCTGCTGCCTGGTAGCTCACACTAACAGTAAGGCCAAAATCTTAGATCATCTTCTCCAACTGTTGCAACTTTGACTAAAAAACTAAATCAGCATTTCTTAAAGTAGCTAGTTTTGAAAGACATAGGATGAATTGTTCTCTAGGGCCTGTTTAAGAATTTGGAGAAAATATAAGGCAATTTAAAAAGCAATAAGCCATTTTACTCAGCAGTCTGGCCATCTCAAAATGCATCCTGCTCCAGCTTTCAACTCTGTCTCCTGCATCTTTGATTTCCATCACTGAGAAATAACATTGTAATGTTTCTCTCCAAATGAATATGTTACTAGCAGTGTCCATAGTGAGAAAAGAACAAATCAGAAAATACATGTCAGCTTCTTTGTATCCTTCCTGATGGTAGATTAGTTTAATTTGCACAACTAAAACAGTTTAACTTTATCTAAGAATTTAACACTTGAAACTATGCAATGAGTTTAGACTTGTATTAAGAAACATGATTTGTGATCAGGCACTGTGGCTCATGCCTATTAATCCCAGCACTCTGGGAGGCCAATGCAGGCTGATCACCTGAGGTCACGGGTTCAAGATCAACCTGGCCAACATAGTGAAACCCTGTCTCTACTAAAAATACAAAAAATTAGCTTGGCATGGTGGCACGTGTCTGTAGTTCCAGCTACTTGGGAGGCTGAGGCAGGAGAATCGCTTGAACCCAGGAGGTGGAGGTTGCAGTGAGCTGAGATCGCGCCACTACACTCCAGCCTGGTGACAGAGCAAGAGTCCATCTCAAAAAAAAAAAAAAAACATGATTTGCAAAAATACACTACACCAATACTTGTAATCTGGGAATTACAGTTGGGACTAAAATTTGTATTTGACATTTAACTTGATTTTTATTACATGACTATAATAATATTTCTGTTATAATACTCCCCATTTCCAATTAAATATTGATTCATAACTTTTAATTTGTATTATAGATGTGAATTTATAGAAATTAAAAATTATTAATTTCAGATTTCTATAGAAATTTAAAAGTGTGTTTAAGATCTTTACGAATCTGTTTTTTAATTTCCCATCAAGGGTAAGCCCAAACAATGTTTAAATAAAATATCTAAGATGTATCTATTAAACATTGTAAGTATTTTGGCTAACAGGAAAAAATTACAGATTATAATGTTAAACACAAACGGGATAATGAACACACAGAAAGATTTGCATCTTTTCTCATTACATTAAAATGAAAATTAAGATATTTTTAGACATTGAAACACAAGAACTTGGAGGATGGAAAAAGGAAGAACAACAACCATATTTCAGAGGCTGGGAAACATGAAGAGTGTTCATGAACTTGGCGTGCTTGAGAAGCTGAATAAGACTGCATTGGGAAAAATGGAGAAAAATTGAATTTATACCCAGAATGCCCACATTGCCAGAAAATGAACATGAAAGGATGGGGGTAAAAGTAGGAATATGAGTTGAAACTCTGAAGGAGATAGACAGATGCCCAGATTCTTGCCACATACTTGCAAAAAGACTAACACTTTATATTCTCTGAGAAGAGTGGGAAATGATACAGGGAGAGTACAATTTAAAATCAAAACCCTCATGGTTATCCTGAGAGAGTCAAGAGAAAACAGTAGAGCCAGGAAACAAGGATGGTATGAAAAAGGAAATACATACAGAAGGTCCCTGAAAATACTTATGAAAAACTCAATAGAAAATTTAGAAATTTAGCTGAGGACATCTTTCAGAAGTTAGAACAATTCCTTGAGGAAATATTGAAAAAAATCAGAAAATTAGAAGAGTTCAAGAGGCCTAACATGTGATCAGAAGTGCCAGAGATAGAGAATTTGTGTATAAACACAAGAAAATTCCCTAGAACTGATGGATACATATTGCCAGAAGAAGGGGTTAATGAGAATACAGACTCAGACCAAGACATATTATTGGTGGAGCGGGTGGGCGTGGGCGGGGTTGGCCGGTGATGGAGGGGAGGAAGAAATAACCTACAGACTCCAAGAAGAGCAAAGTAAATAACAAAAACTGGTCACATCCAAAGGTTCTAGTGTAGTTAATAACAATACTAGAAGCCAAAAGCAACAAAACAATGCCTTCAAAATTATTAGGTAAAATAAATTCCTAACTGAGTGTTCTGCCCAGGTTACTACCAGTTAATGTAAAAGGTAGAATGAAGTCCCTTTTAGTCTACAGAATCTTGAAAATTATACTTTCTAAGTACCTTTTTCAGAAGTTTAGTAAAGTCTGTTCTAGAGTTTGAAGATGAGACAACTTGCCTGGGTTTGCCCATCATTTTTGAAGTTTTAGCACTGAAAATCTTGCATCTCTGAAAAACAGTCCCAGACAAATTAGGACAATGGGTCACCCTACTCCAGAATTACCATTAAGAAGATTAAAAATAAGCCTTAAAATGATTCAATTTATTCTCAAGTAGTCTAACTGTCCACCTTAACAAAGTCTAACACTCCTTAAGGGAAAAAAAAAAAAACCTGAAAAATTAAAATCTCACAATGTCCATTGGCTAATAAAAAATACTAGAAATAAACAGAAAAAATGGGATCCCTATTGGGCATCAAATCAGTCAACAAAATACCATAAATGACGAAGATGATAGAATTGTCTAAGACAATTGAAACACTCTTTATAACGAACAGGCTGAGAATTTAAAGAAAAAGATAATAAAAAAGAGAAATGGGTAGGCTGGAACCAAGTAGGACTGTCAGAGATGAAAAATGCAAGATCTGAAATGAATAGTGCACTTGATGAGTTTAATGACAGATAAACAGAGCCCGATAATCACACCTTATGAGAAATTAATCTGATGGCAAGGAAATCTGGGTTGCCCAACCTTCAGATCTGTTCTTGCCATAAGACACTGATGGGAACAGTGAACTTGAAGCCATGCAACAGAAGCTACCCAAAGTCTTAAAGAGTTCTAGCAGCTTTACCTTTTGGGAGCCCAGAAACATCATTTAGAAGTCAACATATTCTGCTGGAGAGTTCACTTGGAGAAACCACGGAGAGATGCTACCTAGAGAGGAAACACTGAGATACTATATATAGATGGTGAAAGGCCCAGTTGTCCCAGCACCTCCATCAACCCTCCGGATGAGTAGAGCTTTAGTTGCCAGGTGACAACTACATGGGACATCCCAGGCCAGAGCTGCAGAAGAACTGTTCTGTTGAGCCCAATTAACCCATTAAACTAAATGAGTAACAAAATACGTATTAAGTCATTTTTAAAAGTGGAAAAGTGTAAATTAACAGACATGTTCTGACTTTTTGGAGACATGGTAAAACAGAGAGTATAGCTTATAACTATTTGTTACTGAAATACGTGACCTTACTTTTTAGATCACTCTCAACTCAATAGATCCTGTGTTACTACTGAAGTTAACTCATTCTACTACCCCCAACCTTTCCTCTGCAGTAACCTTTCAGTTTTCGAATAACCAAAGACCTTTTTCCAGCGTTTCCACTACCTCCAGAAACAGTGTGTGTTGGTCTAAGAGGGAAGAGAGAAAAAAATAATACTGTTTCATGACTGGGGAGCAAGAAGAGTAAATCCTGAGATTCGAGACCTATAGAGTGCTCCTAACACTCTAACTCCTAACTCCTAACTGAGGTCAGGAGTTTAAGATCAGCCTGGCCAACATGGTAAAACCTCATCTCTACCAAAAATACCAAAAATAGCCAGGCATGGTTGTATGCGCCTGTAGTCCCAGCTACTCAGGAGGCTGAAGCAGGAGAATCACTGGAACCCAGGAGGCGGAAGTTGCAGTGAGCTGAGATGGTACCACTGCACTCTATCTCAAAAAGAAAGAAAGACTGCTACCAAGTGACTTGAAATATGTAAGGCTTAGTCCTTCAGTATGGAATGAAAACCTGTAATACAACATCATAATATTTCCGTTATATTCTGAGTTTCATTGGTTTCTGGAGAACTAACCACCATTTTTAGCGTGTTTTCACTGGAAAATGTGTTTCGCATTAATCTATTAATGATCCTTCCTACCGAGGAAGCTCACATTTGTAACATCACAAAGCCTAGTCATTCATCAGCCAGATTGCAAAAGTTCACTCCTACAGATAACAAGTTTTTCATAAATCAGGATTAAATAAGACTGATAAAGATGGCCCATAATTCTTCCATGTCTCTCCCTCCTTAGTACCTCCTCGTTACTGCTGCTGTAATATATGGCTGGTGCTTTTCCCACTCATGGCTTATCTCCTTGTCTAGGTTATAAGCACAGGGATGGCCAAGGACCATGACTTACACTCCTCCACAAGCTTTTAGACAGTGTCTGACACTTCATAGCCTCTTCCTACACTCAGAGTTTAATTTCTGTTTGGATTCATTTCACCCACTTATATCATAGGATGGTCGTGATATAAAACCAGAGTTCCTTGTGGTTTTTTTTTTTCTCAGAGTGCTCAGGCACACATATAGGCCTAAGGTTGCTCACTTTTGAGTGGGCTGACATGCACTGCAGTCTTAATAAAAGCAAGAAAATCTGGGGTACTCAAACTGCAGACCTGTTCTTGACATAAGCCAGGATAGCTAGAGCCACTTTGGACCCACATTGCAGAGATGAGATCAGAGTCACTTTATGATCCAGAGCAGGATTAAAACCAAAGAAACCGGCCAGGAGTGGTAGCTCACACCTGTAATCCCAGCACTTTGGGAGGCCCAGACGGGTGGATTGCTTCAGGTCAGGAGTTGGAGACCAGCCTGGCCAACATGGTGAAACCCTGTCTCTATTAAAACTACAAAAAATTAGCCAGGCATTGTGGCACATGCCTATAGTCCTGGTTACTTAGGAGGCTGAGGCAGAAGAATCACTTGAACCCAGGAGCAGAGGTTGCAGTGAGCCGAGATCTCGCCACTGCACTCCAGCCTTGGGTGACAGCAAAACTCCATCTCAATAAATAAATAAATAAATACATAAACAAACAAACCATAGCAGAAAGTAATGGTAAGTTTGAAAACTCAAGCAATTAGCTGGCATTTTCTAGGAGATATCTGAAGTAAGGGGTGAGTAGGAAGTACTGTGATCTTCTAGGGCAGGCTTTGGGGTCTTCTGAGTTTCAAGAATCCAAGGTTAGGGGGAGAGAGCCGAGTATGCAAAGAGAGTTTTAGTCAATTGTTGCAATTGGGACAGGAAAAGCCTTTGAGAATCGGGATATCTGGGAAGCTTATTGGGAATCGTTGGACACTGTCAATGAGACTGGCTTTGGGCAAAACTCCTTGTTTCAAATTTTTCCAGGGGCGCATGGTAAGGGAAACGGAGACAGCTCCATATTTTCCAGCTTTATGTGTCCTCACATCTTTAATTTTTAGTGTTGAGCAAGTCTCACTCATCTGTGCTTTTTCATCGCCTCATCTGCTTCCAATCCTGTTTGTTTTATTTTATCCATTGGATGCTTGGCACTAGTTTTTGCTTCATACTAATCGCAGTTGCCATCTATTAACTGAATATGATGCTGTGGAGAAGGTGAGAAAGAATGATCTAGCAGGAACATTAGAGGGTGAAGATGCCAAGAACAGCAGAGGACACGGAGCCTGATAATCACACCTTCTGAGAAATTGAATCTGATGGCAACTGAAGAGACCTAGAAACTTACAGCATTCTGATTCTTTAAGAGAATGCTCTATCTTAGAAATCCAATATTTAAAAAATCAAAATATGTGCTTTTTGGCATGAACCTTTCACTGAATCAAAAGACAAGAGCCCTGTGAACATCTGAAAGCAAGGCTAGAATAGAGCTGCATGCCAATAATTAAAAGTAAGAATAGTGGAACCTATGTAAATGGTGTTCTGGATGTGAAGTGGTGGTGAAATGACCCCAATGTCTACCCACTGAGTGGGCAAAAGGCAGGTTATGGCACAGGGTGCTCTCTGAATTGAGTTTATAAATTTCATAAAAATACATTAGACAGAGAGTTACAATGATGAAGCCCTAACTTGATTATTTATGTCTGAGTTGGGAACATTTGTGGAAATTTATGAATGTTCTATACACACCCAAGAAGTCGCCGAGAATAGAACTGAAATCTCAAGTCTTGAGTACTGTGGGGGAAAATGCATTACTTGAAGTTGAATTGCTCCTAGAAGTTATCATATCTGGAGTATATATTTTTTCACTCAGAAAAATCTCTGTATGAGACACGCTGACTCTCAAAGAGCACTGCAACAAAAATGATGGCCCCTTTTCAAAATGTATTCTACTACGTTTTACTCATCCTTCACCCCCGCCCCTGTTCTCTCTCCCGTCCATGTATGAATTTACTGAGATGGAAATATTAAAGGGATTAGATGTGTCTCCAGGTCACTTGGAAAACAAAGAGGGGCTCAGAGTACTGCTGGAAGGGGAGCTAAAATAATCTCAGATCACCCAGAAAGCACAGGAGCAATGTTGAAACCAAAGCACACACTTCTTCAGGACAACGGGAGAGGAAGAGGTGAATTCCAGCTGGTGCAGTGGGGAGAGCCCTGGGCACTTTCCTGGAGCCTTGACCACTGGTGGGGATATCAACGGGTGGGCTTAAACACCTGAAAATATGAATCACTAATTTATGAGTGGTTGAAGAAACTAGATATAGTCTATCTGGGGAAGAGAAAAATCAATGGAAAACATTAGAGTTGTCTTCCACATCTGAAGGATTACCAAGTTGAAGAGGATGAACATTTGTTTTGAGCTCCTCCAGAGGAAAAACCCAGGATGCACCAAGGGACAAATTCAAGGAGACAAAACTGAGCACCAGGGAATAAATTTATTCCTAACCCTTCAAAATTGAATACAGTTTTGTTAAAAAGTCAATCTTTTCCTTCAAAAATCCACATAGAGCCAAGGGACCAATAGAAAAAGTATTTCCTCCAAATAGTCATCTTCATCCAGAGAATACCTGGAAAACACAAACATTGCATGTGTTTTGATAAACATGTTAATTATAAGTGTTAAAGACAAATATCCCATTAAAATGTAGATGTATGCTCTGTGGTAGCCCCTCCACAAATCCCTCCTTCCCTTGTCTGCACCTCAATAAGCAAGTGAGACTTAGAAAAGAGGAACTCAGCCAAAGTTATTTGCATGAGCTTGATCAATTATGAGCTCCCACAACAGAATAATAAGAGGAAAATGGAATTCAGATGAGTAACAAATATGCCATCCACTACTTTGATGACAAATTCAGTATAACTATATTAAGCGACATGAAAGAGCTCAAAGACAGAATCTGACAACACATTTTGATGTCTTTGCTGGCAGATTCTTCAGAACTCCCTAAAGACCTATTTTTCCATAACCAGGTTAAGTATCATCGACAGGTGTATTTCATAAGTATAGTAAAGGCATTGAGATTTACAAAAAAACACAGTGGATCTTATTCGTTATGTCACAATGGAGCTGTGATATATTCCAAGGGCAGACACTCACTCTAATCTTTTAAAACAAAGGGACAGACTCATTCATCCAACTAATCAATATGAATTCCCTGGTCCAGAAAAGAAATATAAATCAGCAGCTGCTCCATGGTCAGTTTTCTCATCTACCCCTCCTTCTAGCTAAAAGAAGGTAGAAAGTGGGGCATGTGTCAGCAGGAAAATGACTAGGGCTTTTATATCGACAAGCATTGCCACTGAGCTGCAAATTCCCCATGGCAGCTGTGCTCAAATCAATGGTGCTGAAGGTAAGGAAGAGGAGTTTGTTGGGTTTGGGTATTTATTATATTCTGTACTTTGCTGTACTGCAGAAGATGTTATTGTTTGTTAGGGAATGTGGAAGAAAAGAAAAATCATGCCCAATTTGCACCATCCATCTAGCAAGATGCACATGCACTTAAAGGAATTATTTGGCTTGCACCTTGTTCTAACAGTTTCAAGTTGACCCATCACTATATTCTTTGATGAACACCAAATAGGTATTAGACACCATCCTAAGCTGCTGCTCTCTTCCCCATTATAACATTTCCCGGTCCATCAGAGTCAGTAAACGACTTTGTGACTTTGTTATGGCGACTTTGCCTGCTGAAGAGCAGAGCTTAGTTTAACACTCTGCTTCCCTCCCTCTTCTTTGCTCTTCATGTACACGTTCTCATACATCCCACATCTTCAGGAGCCTGTCTTCCTCAGTCCTAGCACTGACCCGTAGAATTTATTCAAGGGTTGCTTTTTTTTTTTTTTCTTTTGTCTAGTTCACCAGTCCATGAGCTTTCTAAATGCAAGAACATATTTCCTTCACCCTTTTGATGGACCCTGTGATGTGTTGTCCAGATCATCCTGCCAGGGAAGATTCATTTTCCCAGCAGATGGGAGTGCTGTCAGCTTTTAGGGGTTGCCTCAGGTGCAGTGCTGTGTCATGCCAGGTCATACCCCTGCCTGGGGTGGCCTATGTCAAATGGATGGTGGATGCAGGAGTTTGAAGTCCTAATCTTCCAGGATGACTCAGGATGACTAGTTCTGAATGACTATTCTAGCCCCAGACCTCTCCATGCATTCAGGCAAGGCATGTGGGGTTTGAACTGTAGGTCAGCTTCCCAAACTCCAAATTTTTCCCTCCCTTCAACATGTGTTGTCCTAAGGTCACTCCTTATGAAGGCTCCTGCTTACTAAACTCTTAGCATCTGCTTTCCAAAGAAAGCAGGGCCACCCCTGTATTCATTCCATTGAAGTCTCTAGCCAGTGGTGTGCTAGAAAATGGCAAGAAGCAGGTCTAAGCGGGAGAGCCCTGATCTATAGTATTTGCCACAGTTCTGTGGCATAAATGCACCCACTGTGCCTAACATCAAGCTACTGATGGTTTATGAATCAGCTTATGAAATTCCTAAAAATTCAGCTACTGTTTCTCTCAAATTAACCATCTCTAGCACCTGTCTCCAATCTATGGTATTGCCATATTTTTGCAAAATTTAAGAACAATTATGTGCCAAGTTCTTCAAACTTAGTGTTTCATTTAATTCTCATGGCAACCTTGGGAAGTTATATTTCCAATTTTACAGATGAGGAAATGTGATTTCCAAAATGAAGAAGTAAAGTAAGTCAGATGTCCCAGCAGCCTTCCTCACACTGCCAGGACTGGACAAAGATATAAAGTTTTGATGTTAGGATATATTTACCAATGCATCCATGTATTAATTCAAATAATCATGACTGCTCATCTTATGAGTTGAGCCTTGAAAGATAACCAGGATTTAACCCAGCTGATAATGGTGGCAAGTGTTGCAAAGCCATAGTTGCAAGAGACTGGTGGGGGGTTAAAAAACAAAACAAAAGAAAAAGACCTCTGAGCCAGGCATGGTGGCTCACACCTGTAATCCCAGCACTTTGGGAGGCCGAAAGATTGCTTGAGCCCAGGAGTCTGACAGCAGCCTGGGCAGCATAATGAGACTAACGATAAAAAAATAAATAAACAAACAATAAAACCAGGTGTGGTGGCTCTTACCTGTAGCCCTGGCTACTCAGGAGGCTGAGGTGGGAGGATCACTTGAGCCTAGGTGATCTAGGTTGCAGTGAACTATGATTGCTCCACTGTACTCCAGCCTGGGCAATAGAGTAAGACACTGTATCAACAAAAACCAAACAAATGAAAAGTGAACAACCAACCTGCTTTTAAGACTAACCTGTGAGATACAGATGGGGAACTGAAGGAAGCTGAGCCCAGGAAGAGAGACAATAGCCAGGCCCAGACCCCTGCCTTCCCACTATAAGTTTATTGTCTTGAATCAACAACTAACCATTGAATTATGTTGAATTAACCATTAAACTTATATATAAGTATGCAGATAGTGGATCATGCTGCTGCTGTTATTTCAAGGGTACTGGAAATGCATATGACTTGCAATTAATGTGCTTATAATGCTAAAAATTTTAACATTAAGGGAAGAAAGAGCAAAATGACATGAACACACACTTGATGTGATGCATGATTTTACCTCACGTCAGTGGATCATCAAATCAACTTGGCAAACGTTAATCACCATTTCTAAATAAAACAATATACAATATCAGAATGCACCAAATAATGTAAACATTAATGTTTTATGAAGTTTTTATTTCATGTATATTTGCACACAAGCACATTCACATGTATGCATTCACAGAAGGTGAAATGTTCAAAGAAGCATCAGGACACTGGCCATGGAATGACCATATTTTGGGTTTCATCTCCTCAATTATGCTATGACCCAGGTTAAAAACCTATCTGTGTGCATACTCAGGGTCCTCATCAGCTTTAGCTTCAAAAAATTGTTTTCAAGATTAAAGAAAAATCATACAGTGCCTAGTACTGAGTGAGTAGTTATGGGGTTGGTGCAAAAGTAATTGTGGCTTTTGCCTTTTTAATCACAAAAACCCACAATAACTTTTGCACCAACCTAATACTTGGTAAATGGTGATGAAATTTTAAGGGAATCATCCATTATGTAAGAAGAAATTGCCTTTTATGTTTCAAAATTCATTTTTCAATTTTTGTTTGTATAAATTTAGAGGGGTACAAATGCAGTTTCAACACAAGGCTATATTGTGTGGTGATGAAGTCTGGGATTTTATTATACCCATTCCCTGAATAGTGGAAATTGTATCCATTAAATACTTTCTCATCCCTACTCGTGTCCCACCCATCCAAGTCTTCAAAGTCTATTTTTCCACACTATCTCCATCTCTACACATTATTTATTAGCACATAAACACAGTGCTGAAATCCACTTCCTATTAAGTAGCTAGTACTAACAGAAAAACTAACACTAGGCCAGGCGCGGTGGCTCGTGCCTGTAATCCCAGCACTTTGGGAGGCTGAGGCAGGTGAATCACAAGGTCAAGAGAGAGAGAACATCCTGGCCAACATGGTGAAACCTCGTCTCTACTAAAAATACAAAAATAGCCGGGCATGGCAGCATACACCTGTAGTCCCAGCTACTCGGGAGGCTGAGGCAGAAGAATTGCTTCAACCCGGGAGGCGGAGGTTGCAGTGAGCCAAGATGGTGCCACTGTGCTCCAGCCTGGGCGACAGAGCGAGACTCTGTCTCAAAAAAAAAACAAAACAAAACAAAAAAAAACAGAAAGAAAGAAAGAAACTAACACACTAACACTAACCTAATTCTAATTCTTTCAAGGTCTTAATAATCACTTTAGAGATTAAAATGAGTATTTTTTCTTCTGCAAACTGGTAAACTTAAGGGTTTGTCATCAAATGCATAAATTGTTTATCAACACTAAAGACTAAGTAAATGAATGAGTAAAAATGAACCAATTCCAAGCACCTCTTGATTAGAGACAGACAAAAGACCAAGCAGTTTGCAAAGAGGCGATTTGGAGGAAAGGACAATTGAGGGCACAAGTCATGGAAACTGGACACTTAGGCATTATTTGATAAAGTAATTGCCTGGGAAGCTTCTACCCAAGTATCCTGGGAAGTGGGAAAAAAGTTGATTTGTGGGGAAGGGTTTAAACGTGGGCACTCCAAAGGGTTAGGTTGAGAAGAGAGAAAATATTATACAAATGGTACTCAGAGGTCTTCCTGCTGAGATATGGATACATTGTTATGTTGACATGAAGACAGTTCAGTCCAGTTACCACCATAACCAGGGGTGTTGCCTGCAGGCACTAATTCAGGGAGTTAGTGCCATCTAACCTCTAACCGCCCCATCTAACCTCTTTCCAGTTTGTTCTGAGTTTGCTCCTCATCACCACCTCCTCTCAGCTGTCCTCCTTTTAACAAATTTAGAAGAAATCTTCTATTTCTACCTTCACAATGACAGAGAAAAACCACAAAAGGTGCAGATATCCTCAGTGTGAGTTTAGGGAACGTTTTCGATGAAGGCTGTTTCCAAGTACTGAGAACATTGTATCACAATAAGGGGTTTATGAATTCTAAACTTGAAAGTTGTGACTTTTAGGAAACCATCACTGGCTGTTCTATAGTTGACAGTCAAGTCAAATCCAACCTCAATTGGAGGGAGAAAGAATGAAAACTTTTTAGGATCATGACACCAAGGGTTTTTTTTGTTTCTTTTGTGTTTTTTTTTTTTTTTTTTTCTGAGACAGTCTTGCTCTGTCGCCCAGGCTGGAGTGTAGTGGTGCGATCTCAGCTCACTGCAACCTCTGCCGCCCAGGTTCAAGTGATTTCTCCTGCCTCAGCATCCCCAGTGGCTGAGATTACATGTGCATGCCACCATGCCTGGCTAATTTTTGTATTTTTAGTAGAGATGGGGTTTCGGCATCTTGGCCAGGCTGGTCTTGAACTCCTGACCTTGTGAACCTTGGCCTCTCAAAGTGCTGGCATTACAGGCGTGAACCACTGTGCCCAACCCAAACAATTTTTTAGAGAAATTTAGAATATGTTTAAAAGTTTAGGATTTTTTTTTTTTTTAAATATGAGAAAATTAGGCAACATGGCGAAACTCTGTCTCCTAAAAACGCAAAAGTTAGCCAGGCACAGTGGCGCACACCTGTAGTCTCAGCTTCTTGGGAGGCTGAGGTGGGAGGATTGCTTGAGTCTGGAAGGTAGAGGTTGCAGTGAACCAAGATCACATCACTGCACTCCAGCCTAGGGGACAGATTGAGACCCTGTCTCAGGAAAAAAAAAAAAAAAATCAGAAAATATTGTGAAATGTAGAAAACTTTGGAATGAAAGAGGACAGAAATGCATAATAGGCACACAACCTTGCTGACAATAAATGAAAGAAACATTAAGTGTAAAACTTGGTGAAGTTTGCTTTGAAGGAAAATATACATCAGAAAAAAAAAAAAATTAGGTATTTTCTCATTCCTTAACTGCCACTAGGTCCAACTTTCTTAAAGGAAATTTTTCTAGGAATTTTTTACAGCAAAATGACAGAACAAGATATACTCATCTAGGAACTGACCCCATGTAGCATTTTTCAATACAAATTGAAACACTTGGGTGATGGATCAGTTCACCAGGGAAGAATTAAATAATCCTTGCCCTGAAATGTATTATCCGGAATCTCATGGGGAGAGCATTACATGTGGGGGCAGCTCTAATTACAAGAAATAATTGCAGATGAATACAAGGCAGTTCCCCACCTTAGATGATGAATTATACCGAGAGACAAGGACATCCTATGTGAAATGCTAATGCTTTCATCTCCATGACATTGCAAGGAAATCTCACACCCAAAAAAATAAATACAAGGAAAAACACATTTGACAAATACTGCTAATGGGAACCAGTTATTCCATTTGCAATTTGCAATGGAGTTTTACTCAGTAAATATATACCATAGATTTAGCACCTACTGATATATTTATTGACTAATATTAAAAGTCTCTAAGATCAGAGAGTGAATCAGTTGCAGTGGCATAGCATAGGAAAAGCATCTTTGCTAAATGCTATATAACTTGAGGACATATTCCAGATATGAACATTACTGGCAAAATCCATAATCTATAATTCCGTGTGACTGATGAATATTCATTGCTGGTAATTTCTAATTTCATTAGCCTTTAAGCCACCTTGAAATCACCTGGGGAGCTTTAAAAGTCCTGATGCTGGGTTCCACCCTCTAAGATTATGATTTAATTTTAATTAGTCAGGGCAGTGGCCTGGGAATCGAGATTTTTTAAAGTTGTCCAGGTCATTTTAATGAACAGCAAAGGTTTGAGAACCACTGCTTTATGGGCACAGGAGACCTCGCTACTCATCTTCTCCCTTAAAATCTCACTGATTTGGTTAACATGATGTTATGGCTTTTCCTCACTCAGTCATTTCTTTGCAATTATTTCTGTAAGAGTGCAAGACTTAAAATCACTCCCAGTTACCAAGCAGTGTGTGAGACCTGGGGAGATCAGTGCCCTATAGTTCTGGGAAGGGCTCCCTTAGTATTTCCTCCCTGTAAAGTCACAATCTGCCAAATGCCACTTTCCTCAAAGTCCCCATTACTGTGCAAAACTTCCCACGGATTGTGAGGATATTCTCCAGGCCCTGGTACACAATATCACACAGAGCTCTTTGAAAAGTCTTTGAGTCCAGGAGGCAGGCTGGTATTTAAATATCCAGAACAAATCTCATGACATTTCTCAATCCCCCTCATTAGCCTCCAGACCTATTTGAACCCATAGCCTACATTTCACTGTGATTTTCCTCTCTTCATTTTGACTAATCCCCAGTTAACTCTTGTTTCTCAGCTTGTCATTTCTCTCTATTCTTACCTCCTATTGTACGAGTGCATAGATCTCCTTATTCTCCAATGTCAAGAGGAATTCTGCTTCTATGAGTTTATAGAAATGAACATATATGTACGTTACATTGTATATGTAAGGATGCTCACATGCAAGCAACATTGTTCACCCTAGCAAATAATTTGAAGACACCTGTCTCTCAATAAGGTAATGGTTCATAAATCTATGGTATCTGCATCCTATGCATTATTAATAATACTAAAAGGAAGGAAGTAATTCTGTTTATACCAACGTGGAAAATCTCTAATACAGGAGTCTCCAACCCCCAGGACACAGACCACTGTTGCCTGTTAGGAACTCGACCACATAGCAGGAGGTGAGCTGCAAGCGAGCAAGCATTACTGCCTGAGCTCTGGCTCCTATCAGATCAGTAGTGGCATTGGATTCTCATAGGAGCATAAATCCTATTGTGAACTGTGCATGTGAAGGATCTAGATTGCATGTTCCATATGAGAATCTAATGCCTGATGATCTGAGGTGGAACAGTTTTATCCCAAAACCACTCGCTGTTGCTAAAAAGTGTGGGGACTGCTGCTGTAATAGGTATTCTTAAATGAAAGCATATAGTAGAATATGTATAGTATTATCTCTGTAATGTAAAAAACATAAAATAGTAGTTGTCTATAGAAACACAAACACATACCATAAATATAAGTATATAAATGCACACATAAACTCATAGATGCACACATAAATGCAAAGGGAATGGGGTGCAGAAGAATCTTCCAAACTGTCATTAGTGATTACACATTGAGAAGTGTGTAGAATTGGGAGCAGGGTGGGATGAAAGAAAATTTATACTTCTTACTTTAACCACTTGTATAATTTTTGCATTTTGTACATATATTTATGTATTTTTTATCACTTTTAAGTGAGAAAATTACCCACAAAACATAGTCATTGGCATTATATTCATTATGTCATTGGTAAAAAATTGGCAAGATTTTTCAGTGCAATAGTGGGGTTGGAGGTCATCTTCAAACTTTTTGTTGCATAAACGTATTATAATAAATCTATTGGCATATACCCAAGAGTGAATCCGGTTTTATAGGAGCCAAAATTTATACAATTTGGGAATCTCTCTTCAAGGAAAAAAAAGCAGAAAGTTTTAAAAATTATATCAGAATAAGAAATCACAAATATCGAATCCGAAAATAGTCAGAAAAATACAGTATTTTTAATAGCTTCACACAAATCAGTCATTTTCCAGATATTAGCATCCACTCCGGAGAGCTTGTACCTTGCTTCTCCTACTACATATAGTGCAGAAAGTCGTAAGATACATTTCTATCACTGTAGACTTTCTGGTCCTGAACTTTGAAATTATGTTGCAAGATGGGTCAGCACAGTGGGTAGTAAGAATATTCCTGAAAGACATTGCTACACCGATATGACTAGCACTAATTTAATTATCCATGGAAGTAACAGTCATAAAATATATGACATTAATACTAACCAAATATATCTCTGAATTAATTTCCCTTTAGCAGGGTTTCTAAAATACTCATGACCTTTCCCAGACTCTCTGATAGGAAGAGAATTGTGATAGGGAGACCAGTCTTTTTTTGTGAATGCATGATTAAAAATAATCTTGGGAATATTAAGATCATGATGGGGAGACTATCAGAAATATATATGAAAGACTTTAAAATGAGCAAAAATAATAAGAGGGTATTCCGGCTAGTATATCCTTCCAGATTATCTAATATAAACATAACCCAAATATACTGATTATATCACAAATCTCTTCTAGCAGTTTAGCAACTGGGATATTTTAAGACACCACAGTGTCAACTCTCTCTTCTATTAAGGTCGAATGACATCATTCTCTGCTTTAAAACCTGTGATAGGTCTTAACTGCTCTGGCCTGATTCCAAAGCTTGACATTGAGGGGTTTCATAATTTGGTCCTGCCCCAAATTTCACATCTTCCCATTTACCTGCAGGGATGTCCCCACCCACATCCACACCCGCATCCACCTACCTGAGAGATAATTTTCCAGCCAAAATGCCCTTCCACGCCCCACTGCCTTTTCAAATATTTGCCCTTTCCTTTTCTTACTTTCAGTAAAAACATACAGGACTCAACTCAAATGCTGCCTTCTTCATAACGCATAGCACATTCTGTCTCATTGGAATTCATTGCTTCTTCATTCTCCCCAGACATTTTGCATGGGATTCTATTATTACGCATAACACACAGCACCATCAAGCTTGGAGCTGTAATTGCACCCATGTGAACTATATGGGACCCAAGTGGATCTCACCGATCTCTGATACGCGTGCATGGAACAAGGGCTCAGTAAATCTTTGTGGACATGAATTAGGCTAGATAATTGCAAAATTATGTCACTGGAAGTCAGTCTTGTTAGAAAACCTGTGAAATGCCAAACGTGGCCTTTACTAAAGGTTGTATAAGAGAATTACTAAGCAGCTATTGTACCCTAGTGTTAAGACATATTTCTTCCAAAAACATGTTGAACTCATGACTGTCATACCGATAGAGAAGGAATGCTTGTAAAAGGTTTTATTTAACTTATTAATTAACAAGGGAATCAGTAAGAAGTTAAAATTTGTTCAAAGAATTCTGAGAAGATATATGTAAATAGGAAATCTGGAAAACTAAAATGAATCTATAAACAGAGGCAAAACTGGTGAAGAGTCACAAAGCAACAATCAATTATTCAGTACCAGACAAAATGTATTCAAGTTTATATGGATAATAATCGTTTGCATTACCATCAGCTTTCTACAACTTAGAGAGTTGTAAATAGCTCAAAGCCAATGAAAGACCCAGTTAAGTTGGAAGCGTACCCTAGAAAGAACATCCATTTATCATTTTTGCTCATTTCAAAGTCTTTCCCATTTTTTACTAACAGCTTCCCTCCTACATTCATAACTTCAGAGACTATTCTTGTTTTTTGGTGTTTTTTTTTTTTTTTTTTTTTTTTTTGAGATAGGGTGTCACTCTGTCATCCAGGCTTGAGTGCAGTGGCACAGTCTCTCTGTTCACTGCAACCTCCACCTCCCGGGTCCAAGCCATTCTCCTGCCTCAGCCTCCCGAGTAGCTGGGACTACAGGCATGCACCACCACCCCTGGCTAAATTTTTGTATTGCTAGTAGAGACAGAGTTTCTCCATGTGGGCCAGGCTGGTCTCGAACTCCCGACATCAAGTGATCTACCCGCCTTGGCCTCCCAAAGTGCTGGGATTACAGGCATGAGCCACTGTGCCAACCCAGAGATTATTCTTGACCACAAAAAAAGGCAGGTCTCATTACGATTGGCCTAGCCGCTCCTTACATTTTAATTGCCTCTTTTCTTGTCCATCACCTACATTAAAATGTCACTTCCCAAGGAAAGAAACCAAACTTGTCCTTGTCTTATTGCTCTATTGTGTTCTTTTTTATGATAATCCTTGGGTCAAGTATAGCTATCATGATGTGTGTTTTCTCCTCAAGAATAATATTTGTGAACTGAAGATGTTAATGACATTTATTTTCTAAGTACATCTTTATCTTGAAAGTGAGCCCTTCTGTATTAGACAGTAATGATGTCATAGTTTCTGTACTGTTTAGTACTACTGTGGTCTAGCACTAAAGAGTATGTAACAGATCTGCTCTGCTTGTTGAAAATTAGAAACATCGTACTTACAACTAAATCTAGCTTTATTATTTTGTCCAGAAGAATTTCAACTGTATTAGTACCACTGTTTATAAAATCTGTTGTCAGTTTCCTATTCCTGTTTGTAAAGATACAGATACACAGACCCAATGAAGAGATGCTCACTCTGATTCTATAAAAGATTTAACATATAGATGGACTCAACACCCTTAAAAACTATTGTTACACGTAATTATAATAGAAAACATTGGAAAACTTTTAATTGCCTGACCAAAGGGATTTAGTTTTGGAAAAGGGTAATTTGTTAATTAGTTTTATTGTCATGCAGTTATTTTTAAATTACCATTTGAAAACCGTGCTTCCAAAATGAAAAAAATATATATTATTTATTAAAATAGAACATGAAAGATGTATGCCTACCTACTTAAAAATATATAATCTTTAGCACAAGACTTGAACGGTAATGATGCATATTGAAAAGAGTTGGATTACAGGACACATTTTCTATTTTTGACATTTCCTTTGTGTTTTGTTACATCAATAACGTTTTTGAAAAAGGAAGAAAGAAAGAAATGGTGTTCTATAAAGTCTCTTCAGTACCCTGTGATTTGGGTACTTGTAATAGAGTAAAGGGTTTCATTATGCTTTGTTTTGTTAAGGGACGTCTGATGTCCTTCTCCTGGTGTGATTTTCATTATAGCTATTTTCAAAGTGCTTGAATTGGGATTAGTTACTTAGTGAGAGTCTTCATGTTCTGTTAGTTACTAACACCAACTTTTATGTGGCCTGAAATGCAGAATTCATCGCTATTCTGAGTTCTTTAAAGTCTGGGCCACCATGACCTTGAAAATCCCCAAAGAGGAAAACCTAGATTTGAATGATACCACCGTTCAAACAAGGGATCTTAGATCCTTCATCAGCCCATCAAGCCTATTCCTTTCACAGGGCACAGAACTTTAATAGGTTGATGTGAATTGATGCTGCTTGGTTATGGAAGTGAGCTTACTAGAATTAAAGCCTTGCCCGCTTATTTATGGAAGTTGGCAGGTGCCAGGAAACAAGCTCTTGGGCAGTGCTTTGTTCTTGTTAAAATTACTTTAATGGAAAATATCCCACTGGTTAAATGACATCTGTAGCAAAAGGAATACCCTAAAATGTATTTCTATTCTGTGAGATGTAGAAACACCCATTATAGACATTCACAAAATAATTATTTGAAAAACAAGTACATATAATGCAATGAACGATAGTTCATATCTATAAGTTTCTTTGGTGGTGTTTGAATGTTTATATTCCCTCACTCACCTCCTCTCATGATCCAGATAAAAAGTTAAACCGCCTGTAATCCCAGCACTTTGGGAGGCTGAGGCAGGCGGATCACAGTGTCAGGAGATCAACCATCCTGGCTAACATGGTGAAACCCCGTCTCTACTAAAAATACAAAAATTAGCCAGGTATGGTGGCGGGCGCCTGTAGTCTCACCTACTCGGAAGGCTGAGGTAGGAGAATGGCATGAACCCAGGAGGCAGAGCTTGCAGTGAGCCGAGATCACACCACTGCACTCCAGCCTGGGCGACAGAGCAAGACTCCATCTCAAAAAAAAAAGTTAAACCAAGCTTGTCTGTCTGAATGGAGCAGCCTACCTGTGGGTCTGCTTGGGGATGTCTTCTTTACGTCTATATATGCAATAAATACTATGTGAGTATCCTGTGTGTACCATATAATATTAATTGGATCTGAAGACTTGTGATTTGAGAGGTTTATTGTTCACATAGTAAAGCTCACTGTAGAAAGCTGAGTGGTCTCCCAAGCAAGTCTAAGAAAAGAATTCCTCGAATGAGCAGAGGAAGAAGACTAGCTTATGTTGTTACAGGATGGGGCTGGGGCAAGGGTTCCTACACATGGGTCAGGACTTGCATTGTGTGAACCTCCTGCTGGTGCCAAAGGAGGGAGTACCTGGGCTCTTTTATTGTTCCAGATGTGGGGCTAAAGGGAAAGGAGGAGTGATGAGAATTAAAAGATATTAGTATTAAACATCGAAAATGGAGTTGAATCCTTAATACTAAAGGGATAAAGAAGTGAGACTTTGAAATATGTATCCTCCTTCTTGTTCTCTCTAAAAACTCTTGCCCTCCCTTCACAAATTATAAATTGGAATTTACAATCTGGTATAGAAAGCAATAAGTAAAGCAATATTTATAATTCCAGAGGAAGAATAACAGTAGATATATGTAGAGAGGACCAATGGGAGCACGTGAAAGGAATAGATGAGTAGGACTTGGAAAGATGGGACTAGAACCATGTGGTGAACGAAGAAGAACTGAAAGGCAGCAAGGGAGATGAGGCTTTTTTGGCCAAGGAAACATGATGTGTAAAGGCATGGAAGAAAGAGAGCATGCCCCACTGAGCACATTTTTAAGAGATCAGGCATGGCTATAGTATAAAAGAGTTCTGAGAAATGAGGGTGGAGCTTTCTATCCAGAGTAGGTCACAAACCACAATATCCTAAAAGAAAACAGCATGCCGTTAAAGGATTTTTAAATAGAAAGCCACAAGATGGCCTATGCATTTTTGTTGGGAACAGGTCCCCCAAAATATGGCCATAAACTGGCCCCAAAATTGGCCATAAACAAAATCTCTGCAGCACTGTTACATGTTCGTGATGGCCATGACACCCACGCTGGAAGGTTGTGGGTTTACCAGAATGACGGCAAGAAACACCTGGCCCACCCAGGGCGGAAAACCGCTTAAAAGCATTCTTAAACCACACATGATAGCAAGAGCGATCTGTGCCTTAAGGACTTGCTCCTACTGCAGATAACTAGCCAAACTCATCCCTTTATTTCGGCCCATCCCTTTGTTTCCCATAAGGAATACTTTTAATTAATCTATAATCTATAGAAACAATGCTTATCACTGGCTTGCTGTCAATAAATATGTGGGTAAATCTCTGTTCAAGGCTGTCAGCTCTGAAGGCTGTGAGACCCCTGATTTCTCACTCCACACCTCTATATTTCTGCATGTGTGTCTTTAATTCCTCCAGCACCGCTGGGTTAGGGTCTCCCGGACCGAGCTGGTCTCAGCATATTTTACATAAAACTCCTGGCAGCCAATTGAAAGACGGACGAGATGGAGACCAGACTAGAGGCAAGAGCACTTATGAAAGGATTTTGCTGATGCTAGAAAAAGATGAGAAAATAACCCAGAGTAGTCAACAGTAGGCGGAGCCATGAGGTGAGATGATTTTAAAGAGGTAGCTGCTTCAGGACTCAGCGGCTGATTGCATGTCTATGAAAAGTAGGGAGATGCAGAGTAATTAAAATGTACAGAAAATTAGGAGTGACGCCCAGCCTTCTGCTTGGATGAATAAGCAGGGGGAAAAAAATAAGCTGGGTGCGAGTTGCCTGTGTGACTTCCAGGCCATATCTAGAAAGTAAGAGAGGTAATGAGGCTGCAGACGATGACACCAAACCATTGCTGAGAAAATGCAGGGCGCGTTTCCATCCCCTTCTAAAAGAACGAAACAGATCTAAGTTATATCTCATGACATTTCACAAAATAAAAACATTGTTCCTTAGGATCGTGATCTACACAAGACCCTCTGGATGAGGCAAAATGAAAATGCAAACCTAGAATACCCAAGAATATTTTATAAATATTTATTTTAGGAACCAGCTTATATATTTCTTTCCTAGAAAAAAAAATTACCTATCTCCAGTAGAATATTTTTAAAATCATGTCGGGAAAAGTCAGAACACAGAAGTTTGAACTCTGCATAATTAGTTGCTGCTTAATGGAAAAAGCAGCACAAGGACATAATGATAATTACAAACAGTATTAAAGGTATACAGGAAAAGTAGGTCACCCCACATCCAGAATCCCAAGTCCCCTCTCTAGAGGCAATGACTGTTGCCAGCTTCTCATGTGTCTTTTCGAAAACCTGAATCGTTTTTCTGTGAACATAACAACGGGCTCTCCACCTAATCTTTCAAAAGGATTCACCTATCAGGAAGTCTATTTTTTCAGTTCCAAGACCCACAGAGCCAGAACTGACCCCAAAAGTAAATTAAGCAGCTGAGGAATAGATCAAAGTAATGAATGGCTCTTAGACCCAGTTGAGTCAGTTTTTACCAATTGAGTGATTTATTATCTGCTTTTAGCGAACATTCCTCCTGCTAGGTTTACGTTTCTTCCATCAGGCCTGTGACTTCAGGTGACCCACCTGTTTCCCCACAGAGATCTGAAAATTGTCTTACCTTGGAACCAATCAGAAACAGCTCTGCGGCCAGGCGCAGTGGCTCACGTCTGTAATCCCAGCACTTTGGGAGGCCTACGCGGGTGGATCACCCAAGGTCAGGAGTTTGAGAGCAGCCTGGCCGATATGGTGAAACCCTGTCTTTACTAAAAATACAAAAAATTACCCAGGCATGGTGGCGGACGCCTGTAATCCCAGCTACTCAGGAGGCTGAGGCAGGAGAATCACTTGAACCCAGGGGTGGAGGCTGCAGTGAGTCTAGATTGCGCCACTGTACTCCAGCCTGGGCAACAGAGTGAGGCTCCATCTCAAAAACAAAACAAAACAAAAAGCATAACTGGGAATAATCTAGGACTGCAAGAGAGATGCTTACGTAGAGTCTGTCTCCTCTCCTCCCTAATTTGGGGTAAGAATAGTTCTCACAAGAGAAAATGCTTTGGAGATGCTTTTATGGAATTTTATCTCAAAAACAAAGACTCCAGGAAATAAATTATCACCAAATACTGAAATATGAATTTCTATTCTACAATCCTTTTAAACATGAGATGCTGTATTCAGTACTCCTTCTGTCGGAACATTTAGAAACTTACCTGCTCCCTTCATATGGTATTCCCCATATCTCACTTGATTTGGCAAGCTATTTGCATATGTGAACTATGTACTCCATGGCAGACTTTCCCAGAAAAAGACCAGTGTTTGATTAAGCTCCATATTAACCAGCCAGGCGCGGTGGCTCACGCCTCTAATCCCAGCATTTTGGGAGGCCCAGGGGGGTGGATCACTAGAGGTCAGGAGTTCGAGACAAGCCTGACCAACATGGCAAACCCTTGTCTCTACTAAAAATACAAAACTTAGCCAAGTGTGGTGGTGCATGCCTGTAATCCCAGTTGCTCGGGAGGCTGAGGCAGGAGAATCACTTGAACCCACGAGTTGGAGGTTGTACAGCGAGCCACTGCACTCCAGCCTCGATAACAGAGTGAGACTCTGTCTGAAAAACAACAAACAAAATGCTCTATATTAAGTATTTTCATGATGCCTGAATATTAAGTATTTGCAAATTAAATGAATGCCATGACACTTGAAACTGCTGTCTTCAAGAACAAAGTTTCTTCCTGATTAAAAAAAAAAAAAAACAAAAATAAAAAGTAAATATGAGCTGCTTGGATAAAGCATACATTTTTAAATAGCTTTTGTGATTACAAAATAGATTGATATTTGTTGTCAAAAATATAAAAAGCTTGTGGAAATACAAGAAAACATGAAAGTCATCATTAAGCCACTGTAATCATTGCTAATGTCTACCAAGCTATATCCCATCTATAGATATTACAGTTTTGCCTAAGACCTTTGAGATTTTTTTCCCCCAAATACACAGTTTTCTTCTGACTCAAAGAGGTAACTCATTAAAGTGGGCTCTTTGTGTCTTTGTCCCCAAGCAGGGAGCCAGCTGCTTTGGCAGGTGTGGGAATGATGTGGAATTCCACTGCAGCAGGTGTTTAATAATCCTTTGCTTGTACCTTCTCTCTCCTCCAGCGGTGCTGTGAGCAACAGAAACTGTTCTGAAAATCCACTCTGTGGAAGGTAGCGATTAAGCAAGAATGATTTATACCTGCGAGAAAGATTGTTTCCTTTAAAACTGTGTTTAAATTGTGGTTAAGATATATTTGTTTGGGAACACTGCTGGTTCAACTTTAGCATTGGGAGAAAGCTGAAAGGTAACTAGGAAGATGATCTGTGGGTATTTGTTTAATGCCAAGCTGACTCCAGCTTCTCTAGCATGCAGATTGTACAGTTTTTCTGTCCCCATAATATGTAAAAATAATAAAGGGAGGAGGAAAGTACACAGAACCTGATACTGTTAGAAATCTTCCAGTTTTATATTCAATTTTATAATGTTATATTCAGTAAGTTAAAGCTACTTTAAAAATAGTTTCTAATGAAATAATGGAAGGGTAGTGTATTCATCCCTGCTTTAAAGGGTGTCAAAGACTGTTTTAATCGGTGTAATGGGCGGCTTATGCAGCATGAATCAACAGAGGACATGCAGATTACTTGGTTAGCTTCGAATATAGCATCAGGTATTCTAATCAAGTTATTTCCTTATGCTTACATAAAGTCAGTAGATTTTATTGGTTTTACATCAGCAGACACTGCCATATTGGTGCCTTTTTTAAAAGTGACATTGAGGCCGGGCGTGGTGGCTCAAGCCTGTAATCCCAGCACTTTGGGAGGCTGAGACGGGTGGATCACGAGGTCAGGAGATCGAGACCATCCTGGCTAACCCGGTGAAACCCCATCTCTACTTAAAAAAATACAAAAAAACTAGCCGGGCGAGGTGGCGGGCGCCTGTAGTCCCAGCTACTCGGGAGGCTGAGGCAGGAGAATGGCGTAAACCCGGGAGGTGGAGCTTGCAGTGAGCTGAGGTCCGGCCACTGCACTCCAGCCTGGGCAACAGAGCGAGACTCCGTCTCAAAAAAAAAAAAAAAAAAAAAAAAAAAAAGGGACATTGATATTACTGAACCTAAGGCAAAAAAAAAATGTATATGCTGGTAACAGTAGCAAGTATGAAAATGGAATTCTCATAATACAGTGTTTAATGTAATAAAATGAGCAACAATGTATTTTTTGTCTGAAAATAAACATTGAAAAAGAGTCTGAAAATGGAAACACCTTTGGTAATCAGATATTCTGTCTATTATACTATCTTACATACCCTGAGACAGATGTCAAGAAAGTTGACTTCATCAACACCATCCTTCATAGCTTAAGTTAATGTGGAGAAAACTTTATTGACAATAAGCTTTTCTACAAATGTCATATTAGTTCTTCATTTTGGGTGTGTTTGGGTGTGTATTTTTCATCTTGGCTCAAATCTAAGGACCCAACATGACAATCCTGTGGTTTGGGAGGAAAATCAGAGGCCTAGAAGAATAACATTGGGCAGTCCACTCAGATAATGCAAACGCCAATTAAGGCTTTTTAAAACCTAATTTGGGCCTAATACCTGAATTGTTACAACTGCTTCCTTAACTAGATAAACTGAATTGGGTGACAGATCTCCCTGGCAGCAAAAAATATTGCACAACTCTTCCAAGACAGACATTTGCACCAATGAACTGTTAACCTCAGCCCTTCTTGTATCTTCTGCATTCCACCAAAGCTTACTATGTCATGACACATACTTTCCATTTTAAATTTTGAGGAAAATATGAATATACAATTAAGTGATACGGTTTCAAAAGTGAAAAGAGTTTATCACAGATGAGTTATGTAGTCTATCACTGGCAAAACCCTAAGGTTTTATTTATAAAACGCAGAAATCAGAAAAACAAGTTAGTCGTAATTTAATTGTACGTGTATCTGCAATTGCAGGTACATTCCCATTTTTGTGACATGTTTATATTTGGAACTTTTGTGACGACACCATTTATGAAGCCAATCTTTGTCTATTAATATTAGACTTCCTCCTCCATGCTCATTAATAGGGCATGTCTCCTAGATGTATTTGAAGGGATGCCGCCTACAGAAAATAAATACTACAATTGTTGTAGCACGCATGTAAAGCTTACTTTCTTCATCATATTGTAGATAAGAAAAATAAATGGAGAATGAAATATTATATTTCTAATGTCTAATTGTTGTAATAACGATTGTAATTTGAAACCCCATAACATGTACCCCTGGATGATATTCCGTGCACATTTTACATGTATGTTCACTTTTGCTAACTTACATCATTCACATCTGTTCCTTTGATCAAGTTGTCATGCCCTCCAAAAGGTAAGGGCTATCTGACTTCAAACATGTGGAAACTTCTGTTTTAAGGAACTTCAATATTTTCACCAATTTGTATCTATATTAAGAATGGCATGATAATTATACATTTGGTGAGTGTCTACCGTGTCCCATTTAGTCCTTATGACAACGCTGCAAAGTAGATACTATTACTAAAGAGGAAATTGACACCCAGGGAAGTTGTCTAATATGTACAAGTATTTACATGGCATATGAGATCCACACCTATTTCAGATAAGCTTCTTTCATGTGGCAAGGGTGTGGCTTTTACCATCACCACAAAGCAATACAAGAAGAATCAGGGAGGAATGTTCTGTCTTTCATTCTGTTTGTAGTAGTACCAGTGAAGAAATATAATTGGCCTAATGGAGCATGTGTCTACCTAGGACCAAGCATCAATCACTGTGGCCGTGTGTATAGGTATCACCATTGGCCAGACTGAGATCATATACCCACCTGTGGTCAATGGACAGAAAACATTGAAGCCACCAGCATTCTATGGAATGGATGGTAAAGATGAACAAATCCCCATAAAGAGACAAATTCTTATCAGAGGAAGGGTGACAATGCTCTATTAAATAAACACATACACACATACACATATACACACATTCACTTATAACGTATAGCTTCAAGTTCCTTTAACATGCTTCCCATTGAGAAGCAGGTCTAAGTCCCTGGAACTTGAACCTGGTTCTGTGCTGACTTGACCAATAGAATATAGCAGGAATGCCGCTGCCCAGTTTCCAGTCCAAAGAATTAAGAAACTGGCAGCTATCCTATCTCTTGGGCTCATTCTTGCAAACCAACCACAATGCTACAGAAACATTTGTGGGAGGTCCATGCAAAAAAGAAACAAAGTCCAGGTCCTCATCCCCATGAGCTCTCAGCTAACAGGGAGGATCACATTGCCAGTTATGTAAGTGCATCCTCCAGCCCAAGTCAACTTGCTTTAACTGATGTTGTACGGA
Source organism: Theropithecus gelada (assembly GCF_003255815.1). Taxonomy (NCBI): domain Eukaryota; kingdom Metazoa; phylum Chordata; class Mammalia; order Primates; family Cercopithecidae; genus Theropithecus; species Theropithecus gelada. The sequence goes on from NC_037688.1 coordinate 34,712,074, forward strand.
ACAAGGACAAGCCTTCTTTGCTGAGCCCTGTCCAAATCGCATGTTTGTGACCTATTATTGTTGTTTGACGTCATTAAGTATTAAGGGCATCTGTTATGTAAACATAGATAACTGAAACAACCAGTCACAAAATTTTTGCTGTTTCTTTTGCATTGCGTACACAAATCTGGCTCAGCACCAAAGTTTTCACAGCCCTCTAAATACCCAGTACTATGCCAAGCACATTGTAGTTATGCTATAAATATGTATGAAATAATTGAATTATGCATTATTCACTTTGTAAATGGATAAATAGCACAAAGAACTTAAGTGACTTTCAGAAGTGGGTCTTAAGCTGAGCTGGAAATAAAAGATTTTCTTATCCAAGTTGAATGCATTATCTGTCAGGACTCTCAGAAGAGTCTCTATACATTAAGCAAAATCTAACTCTTCTATTTCTCATGGAATAAGATGAAGGGTGGTGAATGCTTTCTGAGCTTTAAAAATAAGCATGCTAAAATGCCTGGAAGGATAAGCTATAATCCATTAACAGAAGTTAACTTTGGAGAGTAGTCCGTGGAGTTTGAAGAGGCAAATTGATTTGTACCTTTGGTACCACTCTTATTTCTTACAGTGAATGTACATTAATTTTATACTTTTAAATGACATTAAATTAGAACTAGTAAGGAAATTCACCAAAATGTTAGCAGCCAGTGTCTTGATTATAGGATTATGAGGGTTTTACACTGACATTTATTATCTAAATTGCACATTGCTATAGAAAATGTATTCCCCTGCAGTTCCTGAAGAATTTAATTTCAAATTCTTGTCTGTTAAGATCCCAAATTTTATATAACAGGAAAAATTAATTGCACATTACTCAGACGTGTCATACAAAATCAACTGTAATGTCCCAAGCTTCAAATTCACACACAAAGAGAATGACACATCTGAACACACACTCCCAGCCTTCATCAGGAAACCATTATGGTAAAGCTCTGCTTTTGAACACAGCACCAGTAAGAATGTTGCAAACAATTCATTGATTAGCCTTTTTACTCTTTAAGATTTTGTCTTGCTACAGGAGCATTTCCAGGATAGAGGTTTGAGGTTTGAAACATACTCTTGCTCAGTGCTTCCTGGTTAAGTGGGAAGATGGCAAAGAGCCCATTTGCGTCTGCCTCTGAGGCTCAAGCACTGCTAAGGGATACTAAATCTTCGACATTTTCAGAGCTTTTCTATTTATGAAAAGCTAGAAAATTAGTTAATATGGTACTTTAGATTCTCTTCAGTTATAACTAAAAATTTTCTCTGGACACAAAATTTCAGTGTACAGACACTTTGCTCCAGATTTTCTATCAATGGATTGAGTAATTTTCAGCCCAAAGTACAAGTTATCAAAGGCCAAGCATTTTATTTACTCATTATATATCCAGCCTACAGCTAAAAAGCAGGTACCATTTGACAAGCATTCTACTGAGCACTGAAGAAATATGAAGTTGGGAGATACACAATGGATAATTCTTACTCTCAACTATTAGGTTGGTGCAAAAGTAATTGTGGCTTTTGCCATTACTTATCATGTCCAAAGAAAGTCCAAAAAGGTGATTTCCCATCTGTCATGGGCTCTGTTAGTTACCTAGTCAGCCATCATCCTTGCTGCCTTTTTTCTTTTTTTTTCTTTTGAGACGGAGTCTTGCCCTGTTGCCAGGCTGGAGTGCAGTGGTGCGATCTTGGCTCACTGCAACCTCCACCTCCCTGGTTTAAGCAATTCTCCTGCCTCAATCTCCCGAGTAGTTGAGACTACAGGCACCCGCCACCACGCCCGGCTAATTTTTGTATTTTTAGTATAGACGAGGTTTCACCATGTTGTCCAGGAAGATCTGAATGTCTTGACCTCGTGATCCACCCGCCTCGGCCTCCCAAAGTGCTGGGATTATAGGCGTGAGCCACCATGCTCGGCCCGCTCCCTTTTTTCTAACAGAACTTAAGTTTTGTCCAGGATGACAATGTGCCAAGCTATAAAGGATGAATCATGACTGGTCTAAGCTACTCATGCCATGTCTCTTCTATTCCCTTTGCTAGAAACACACACCCCCAGACCCCTCTGCAGCTACAGGTAGTCATGTGACCTTGCTCTGGGCAGCAGACAGAAGGAGGAACTCAGTTGGGAAGAAAGATCCCACCTACTCTGACCATTCCTGTTAAGAATGCAGCTGTATGAATAGCCTTGTGGTTATCTGTGACCATAAAACAACCCAACATTGGAGTGGGAAGGGCCCTCGTTGAAGCGGAATGGAGAGCACCTGGGGCCTTGATGCCACCGATGAGCTAAATAACCCTGTTAACTTTGACTTCTTAATCTTCTTTTGTGTTTTAAGCCACTACAGTTTGGATTCCTGTGCTTGCAGTCTATTGGATCTTAAAAATCCTGATAAACTGCCCTATTGATTTATTTCTGGGCAATTTTAGGAAAGGCTTTTTATTCATACAGTGCCTTGACATTGATATTTCATTATTTTGCAGTAAATACTGAAATTATTGAGCATTCCCTATATACATATATATATATATTCCTGTCTGGAAGAAGGAGAAAATACCTTAAGTATCTTAAGTTTCTTTTGCTTTCATGATTCCTTTGCTTTGGCTTTTCGGAATTTGACTATGATGTGTCTCAGCGTGGATTTCTGAGATGATTTGCCTTGGTTCTCTGAACATGTTCATAATAATTGATTTTAAATCTTTGTCTTATATAGTCAACATTTAGGCTTCCTTGGGAACATTGACTGTTTTTTTCCTTGCCTATGGGTCAGATGTACTATTCCGTTTTTTCATATATCTGATAAATTTTTTGTTGAGGACCGGACATTGTGTATAACATAATGCGTCAACTGTCAAATCAGATGTCCCTCTTCCCCAGAGTTCGTTGATGTTGATGTTGTTGATTCTTGTTTACCTTCCTAATTCTGTACAGCCTGTATTCCCTATCATATGTGACTATGGAAGCCTCTACGCAGACTGTCAACTAATGATTGAACAAGATTTCCTTATATCCCTTAAGCCAGGAAGTCCTATTATTTATTTAATATGGCAGAAATATAAATAATCAAAATGTCTAATATGATATAGTTTTTAAACGTGAAATGATTCATTTTTCAAAGAATACATCTTTGAAACATCACATTTTGAAGACTTTTGAACATGATATAATATGAGGTAAAAAGATATAATGAAAAACTCTAAATAGTCTAGCTTAATTTCATAAAATGTACCTGCCATATAAACAACCAAAAAAAAAACAACAACAACAAAACAAAACAAAAAGTCATGCCATATAGACAACCAAAAAAATCCCTAGAAGAAAATGTTATACCTTATACAAAAATTAAGATGGATTAAAGACTTAAACATAAAACCCAAAACCATAAAAACCCTAGAAGAAAACCTAGGCAGTACCATTCAGGACAAAGGCATGGGCAAAGTCTTCATGACAAAAATGCCAAAAGCAATTGCAGCGAAAGCCAAAATTGACAAATGGGATCTAATTAAACTAAAGAGCTTCTGCACAACAAAAGAAACTGTCATCAGAGTGAACAGGCAACCTAGAGAATAAGAAAAAATTTTTGCAATCTATCCATCTGACAAAGGTTTAATATCCAGAATTTACAAGGAACTTGAACAAATTTACAAGAAAAAAAAAACCATCAAAATGTGGGCAAAGGCTATGAACAGACACTTCTCAAAAGAAGACATTTACGTGGCCAACAAACATATGAAAAAAAGCTCAACATGACTGATCATCAGAGAAATGCAAATCAAGATTACAATGAATACTATCTCATGCCAGCAAGAATGCCAATTATTAAAAAGTCAGGAAACAGTTTATGCTGGTGAGGCTGTGGAGAAACAGGAATGCTTTTACACTGTTGGTGGGAATGTAAATTAGTTCAACCATTTCGTATCTCAAAAGTCTCAAAATATGAAAATAATAATAGATCTTCAAAAAGCAGTTATGGGTATTGTTTTTCTTATATTTATTTTCACCACAGTTTTTAGGACAATTATACAAAGAGGACATGATTCTGTAGGTGGACTTCCTGTCTCCCACCCCCTGAACCTTCTGCCCCAGCCTCTACTTCCTTCTTAACTCACTTGAACAAGACATGATAAGAGGCAATTCCAGAAACCATGTGTGGTGCTCAATTTAAGAGAAAGAATATAAAATGAAAAAGACAGAATTATATACAAATGTGTGTGTTTATTTGGAAGAAAAAAGAAATCACAGAAATCTATAAAAAGCTGAAAAATACCACAGTTATTACAAAATCTGGACACACATTTTTATTTTTATTAACACGTCTCCAAAAAATATTTTCCTACCTTTTTTAGCTTATATATTCTTTGATTGCTTTCTCACATGACAACAATTTTGTTTCCAGTTTCTCTAAAAAGAATAGAATAATTTTATCTTTCCTCTAACATGGTTGGTTGAATTTTTTAAATTATACTTTAAGTTCTGGGATACATGTGCAGAATGTGCAGGTTTGTTACATAGGTATACACGTGCCATGGGGGTTTGCTGCACCCATCAACCTGTCATCTACCTTAGGTATTTCTCCTAATGCTATCCCTCCCCTAGTCCCCCACCCCCGACATGCCCCAGTATGTGATGTTCCCCTCCCTGTGTCATAGTTCTTTAAATATGCAAGTTCACATGTAGATGTGCCTTTTTTTTGCAGTACTACTATAGAAGTGTGCCTTACAAACATATAAAGTCTGATGAATTCTATTTCATACTGTTTTCACTTAAAATGTAAAGTGAATTTATAATTTCCTATGCCAAATTATATTTCTGCGAAATGTGAGAGATTAGGTAAACCTGCCTGAGGTTACACAGCTGGCAGATTGCTGCACTGGGATTCCGTTCGTGACAGCTGGCATTCATCATGATCACGTTCCTACCCACTCCTCTACACTATGCCTTCCAACCTCATGCCTGCACTTCTGAAATCTTGCTTAACTGTGAAGAGGGGAAAGGAGAGAAAGGAAACAAGCCAGAATTTACTGAATATTTGCTGTGTGGTAGTCTCTTATGTTTGGCATTTTCCTTACCTCATTTACTCTATAAAGAAACTCTGAAAGGTCAGTACCATTTTCCCCAATCTAGCAGTGAGTAAACTGAGGCTGAGAGGTTCAAGGGTACAACACTAAAAGTCAACAGTGTAGTTCCAAAGTCAATACTCTTTCCACTATACACATCTGATTCTGTGAAAATGTAAGGGAAAAATATGGAGTGTCTGGGACAAAACTGTAAAATTAGATTTCAGAGTATTTTATTTATTTTACAAACACTTTTGTTGGTTTCCTGTTATTTCCTAGATTGTAAATGGAACCAGGGAAATGCTTGTTTTTTTGCGTATTTGTTCCACCAGATGGTCCTTTTTGTGTATCTGTTTCTATTTGTGTATTTGTGCCACCAGATTTTTGTTGTTGTTGTTGAGACAGGGTCTTGCTATCTCACCCAGGCTAGAGTACAGTGGCACAATCTCAGCTCTAGCAATCCTCCCACCTTAGTCTCCTGAGTGGCTGGAACTACAGGCACATGCCATCGTATCTGGCTAATTTTTTGTAGGTTTTGTAGAGATGGGGTTTCACCGTGTTGCCTAGGCTGATCTTAAGCTCTTGACCTCATGAAATGTTTCTTAAGATGGTGAACCTTGTGTAGACCTCTGGTAGCTAATGGGCATTTGACTAGCCCATGTTGGTGAGGAAGGGAAAGAAAGCATCTCAAACACATGGTACATATTTTAGTATTTACAGCATCCATGTATTTTTGCTTCATCCGTACAAATTTTCCTTGTTTTTATCATTGCCGTACCCAAAAGTCATTTCCCAATCCTTCAAAAGCATTTGGCCACTTTTTATCTCTAACAACACTAGTCGAATAGTCCATCATTTTTCTACAATACTAAGATGACCCAGTATCTCCTTGTGATTACATTTTGTGAAGGATTGTGGGGTTTTATACAATTTATTTTTTATTTTACGTTTTAGAGACAGGGTCTCACTCTGTCCCTAGGCTGTAGTGCAGTGGTACCATCATATCTCATTGCAGCCTTGACCTCCTGTGCCTGGGCGATTCCTCCAGCCTCAGCCTTGCACATAGCTCGGCCTACAGGTATGCACCACCAGACCAGGCTAAATTTTTAAATATTTTGTAGAGATAGGGTCTCACTGTATTTCACAGGCTAGTCTCAAACTTTTGGCTTCAAGTATCCTCTGCCTCAGCCTCCCAAAATGCGGGGATTACAAGCATAAGCCACCACACCCAGCCTTTGGTACAATTTATTATGGTGGGGGAAATGATTGCCTTCTTGTCTTACGATTTTTATTTATCTTTATTGTGTTAAACATAGCATACAATTTACCATTTTAATTATAAATGTACATTTCAGTATCATTAAGTACATTCATACTGTTGTGTAAACATTATCACCCTACATCTTCAGAACTTACCTTCCCAAACAGAAACTCTGCCTATTAAACAATAATTCCCCATTTCTCTCTCCTCTGAACCCTTGGTGACCATCGTTCTATTTGCTATGAGTGTGACTACTCTAGGCACCTCATGTAAGTGAAATAATATAGTACTTGTCCTTTTGTATCTGGCTTATTTTACCTTGCACAGTGTGGTAAATGATCAAGGTTCATTTCTGTTGTAGCACATGTCAGCTTCATCTTTTTCAAGGCTGAATAATGTTCTATTGTATGTAGATACCCTATTGTGTTTACGCAGTCATCAATGAATATTTGAGTTGTTTTTACTCTTCGCCTATTGTGAATAATGCTTCTCTGAACATTGATGTACTAGTGTCTATCCTGTGATTTTTTAAAATGAGGAATTAACCACTGTCAGTTTGAAAATCAGTAGGGCAATCCTGGGAGTTCTACCCCTAGCTGCCAGGCCTGGGGAACAGGGAAGGGGAAGCTCAGCTTTCTGCCATGGTCCCTGCTTGCTTGCAAGAGTAGGTCCTCATGGAAAAGGCTTTGGTCAGCACTGGTCAGGGTCAACCCACCACTGTTGTCTTGACCCAGGTCAAGGAAAAAGAGTCATGGGAACACCTGTAATTTCCCATCTTATGTCATGGTCCAAGTAAGTTACTTTCAAAAGCAGGGAGGTTAAAAACAATCATCCCAGGGTCCAAGTAAGTTACCTTCAAAAGCAGGGAGGTTAAGACTCAGCTTCACTGAAATCCACTGAAGGTGGAACAAAAGAAAGCTTTGTTCCACTAGTGTTTGGAGGAAATTATTCCAGGGTCACCACGCTAATTATGATCAGAGGTCATCTAGATTTGAGAGCCAATTGTATATTTTTTAAACACTTTGAATCAACTGACCTCCCTGTGTGAGCGTCCCTTTTAATTAAAGTAAGCCTATATTCTCTTTCTGTCTTATTGATAAATTACTCTCAGGGTCTTAGGATAATTACCTACTACAACACTAAATCAAAATCTACAAATGATATGACAATTACCATATACAAAGGTATTTGCTGTTTTTAAAGATAGACTTTATGGATGAATAAATTAACTCTACATTTATATTTTAAGCTTAATATATTCATTTATTAAGCTTCATTTATGATCAGTTTGGCATTATAGATCATCCATTCAGAAAACTGTAAGAAACATTTATTTGTCCTTTTCATTTTTATGTAATATTGTAAAAATATTTGTTTCTCATCACTGTAAAGAACTGAATAAATAATATTTTTTCATTGTATCCAAATGATTGTAACCTCTAAAGGTGAAAAAAATATTCCCCAATGAAGCTTATTTTAATTCACTTACTTTACTTTTGCTTAAGAACACTCTTCTAATTCACGGAAAGAATATTTCATTTGTTTGTTTTTGTTTGTTTTCATTTTCTCTTAATGTGTTTTCTTCTGTAGGCTTAGCTAATGCAGTGATGACTATCTACTTAAAACAAACCTCGCTTGTTTTAAGATAATAGCAAATCTCTGCTTTGCTTATCACTGGTCTGAGGCTCTACTGTGATGATTTAAAAAAAACTCCATATAAGGCTAGGCACGGTGGCGCAAGCCTGTAATCCCAGCACTTTGGGAGACTGAGGTGGGCGGATCATGAGGTCAGGAGATCGAGACCATCCTGGCTAACACGATGAAACACTGTCTCTACTAAAACTACAAAAATTAGCCGGGCTTGGTGGTGGACGCCTGTAGTCCCAGCTACTCGGGAGGCTGAGGCAGGAGAATGACGTGAACCCGGGAGGCGGAGCTTGCAGTGAGCCGAGATCGCGCCACTGCACTCCAGCCTGGGCTACAGAGTAAGACTCCGTCTCAAAAAAAAAAGAAAAGAAAAGAAAAGAAAAAAACAAAAAACTCCACATACAGAAAAGAGTCTTTTCACTGGAAGAGTGCTGTTGTTAAAGAATGAAGTCACTATCTGTTATAAAATGAGAAAGAGAGGGCTGAATTAGGGTTTTTTCTATCTTCTTTACCTGAACTCACTTCTGACTGTCAGAATGCCTAGGAGTTTGCTTGTTAATCCCTGAGAAAATAAGCATGGCTTAGCTAAGCAAACTCTATTAACAGGGTGCTAACTTTTTTTTTTTTATGTACAACCTTCTTATTTAGTGACAGCCATTGTTAATATGCTGCTTTCTATCCTTACAAACTTCCGTGTGTGTGTATAATTAACAAAATGAAATGGTATAGTGTATACTTATTTTTTAAATCACTTTCGCATCTAAGATATGAATAGATTCCTATATCAGTGCACTTATTCTACACAAACTATTTTCTCTTTAATTTTTTTCAATTAAAGAAAAAACTAAACATAAGTCTCTTTTATAGGTAGCATTGAGCGTGAAATCCACTGCTCTTTTCTAGTCTCCAGGAATACTATTACCAATAGTTTAGTGGGCTGTCCTCATTTTTTTAGTCTTATTGAGGTATAATTGACAAATAGCAATTGTATATAATTAGGATATACAACTTGATGTTTAGATGTTTGTATATATTGTGAAATCACAAACATGAAGCTAATTAATATTTCCAAAAACAGTTACCTCTTTTGTGGTAAGAAGCATTTAAAATCTAACTTTAGTGAGCTTCAAGATAATCAGTTTAGACCTCCACGTAGAATTTCTTACTCAGGGGAGATAGGCCAGGAGGCAGCCAGAGACGTCGTGTGCTAAGTCCTGATTATCCATCATTCAAGTGAGCTAGTCTATATCCTGGGGTCAGGAGCAGGCGCCAGGGACCTGGCACCTTTAGGTCCCTCCACCCACTTCATCCACTGGTATTGTATCACCAACAAAAGACATGAAAACAGGAATCCCACAGACCTCTGGGGCAAAATCAACATGTAGCTCCTTCCTTTTCCCTTTAGGGTTCCTATAGAAATGACTGGCAGTGCACATGCACTCTGTATTCCACCACAGATCAGTGATTTGAAGACACAGGTGTTTCACATCTCAAGGGCTCTAAAATCTAGGTGCATCTTACGATTGATTGCTGTTGGCCAGGCAGAAGCTGTGATGTAATAAATGAACCCTGTGACTAGCATTAACATTGTACAGAAGAGAGAGAGAGAAGACAATAAAGGTTTTAAGCATCGTAGGTAAGTGGTTCTTTAACTTTAGAGTACATCAGAATCACCTGCAAAGTGTTTTAAAACCCAGATTGTCAGAGCCCTTCTTCAGGACTTTGGATTCACTGGGCCTGAGGTTTGGCCAAGAATTTGCATTTCTGACAAGTTACTGGTGTTCCTGATGTTGGCCTGGGAACCATACTGAGAACTGTTTCTCCAGGAGCTAGGAACCGAATGTTTGTCACCCTCAAGATTCATTTATTGAAACCTAACGTCCCAATGTGATGGTATTATCAAGGAGAGCCTTTGGCAGGTGATCAGGTCATAAGCATAGAGCAGGGGTGTCCAATTTTTTGACTTCCCTGGGCCGCCGAGGAAGAATTGTCTTGGGCCGCACATAAAATGCACTAATGATAGCTGATGAGCTAATTAAAAATTGCCAAAAAAATCTTACAATGTTTTAAGAAAGTTTATGAATTTGTGTTGGGCCGTACTCAAAGCCATCCTGGACATGTGGCATGTGGGCCATGGATTGGACAGGCTTGGCAGAGAGCCTTCATGAATGAGTTAGAGTCTGTAGAAGGAGCTGAAGAAACCATAGTTTTCCTCTATATAGGAGGACACATGTGAGAAGGCACCATTTATGAATCAAAAAGTGAGCCCTCACCAGACACCAAATCTGCCAGTGACTTGATCCTAGACTTCCTAGCCTCCAAGACTGTGAGAAATAAATTTATATTGTTTAAAAGCTCCCCAGTCTATGGTATTTTTTTTTCATGGAGATGGAGTCTCACTTTGTCACCCAGGGTGGGGTGCAGTGGCGCAATCTCGGCTCACTGCAACCTACGACTCCCTGGTTCAAGCGATTCTCCTGCCTCAGCCTCCCGAGTAGCTGGGATTACAGGCACATGCCACCACACCCCGCTAATTTTTGTATTTTTAATAGAGACGGGGTTTCACCCTGTTGGACAGGATGGTCTCAATCTCTTGACCTCGTGATCCACCCTCCTCGGCCTCCCAAAGTGCTGGGATTACAGGTATGAGTCACCACGCCCAGCCTTTATATGCTTCTAATCACAAAGTCCTCTCGCCTAGTTCCTCAAGGGCCAAAATTAGGGATCCTTGTAGACATTCTCGCAATATGAGGTCACCCTATAGTTTAGTACACTCTCAGATTGGATTCCTCTATAGTATAGTTGGGTCTGAAAAAACACTCATTTAAGCTAATGAGCACTATTGTTATTATTACATATATTGCAGCTATCAGTTTTCTAAATGCTTTTACATATATTATTTTGCTTGAAATCTTGAAAGAAGTAAAATGTACCTCTTTATTCATTTTTATTACCATCCAAAGTTCGCTCCTTAGTTCCATGAACATTGATTGAGGTCCTGCTAATGAGTGTGGAGACTGCATTCTACAGGAGTGAAAAGAGAGGCAACTGTGGGCCCTTGGGTATCTTACAATTGACAGGACATGCTATACAGCAGGATGGAACCCATAGCAGGGACGTGCACTAGGGACAGTGGGTGTACTTGGGAGCGGAGAGATTCTGCCAGCTGTGCTTTGAGTCAGATTCATGGAAGATGTCATGGATGAAGAGATAGTGGAAGGGAAGGTGAATCTTGGAAAGGAAATGGCATTTATCAGTACACAAAGAAGGGACAGGGCACCCTGGTGACAGGACTGTTTCAGTAACTTCTTGTCTTTACTCATCATCATGTTCCTATGTCTAGCCCTGGGCCTTACCCAAGAAGACTTACTTAACTGAATTCAGACCATGTTACACTTCTATAAAAAGTGCCTTATGGTATTCTCTCAATCCTCACTGCTCATGGTAATGATCTGGGATATTTTAAAAAAATCTCTGCCTACGGTCCAATAAGGAATTCCATTGGTATTGGTGGGGTCTAAGCACCAATATTTCAGATAGCCCAAAGGTGATTGTTATGGACTGAATGTCTGTATTCCCCAGAAATACATATTGGAGTCCTAATCCTTGATATAATGGCATTTGGAGGATATGGGGCCTTTGGGAGGTAATCCAGTTGTAAGGAGAGACCCTTCAAGAATGGGATCAGTTGCCCTTTTAAGAAGAGATATGAGAGATATCTCTCTTTACCTTGTGAGAATGCAGCAAGACGGTGTCCATATGCAAAGCAGGAAAAGAGCTCTCCCTCACTAGGAACTGAATAAACCAGCACCTTGATCTTGGACTCCACAGCCTCCAGAACTGTGAGAAGTAGATTTCTGTCGTGTAAGCCGCCTAGTCTGTGGTATTTTTGTTACGGCAGCCTGAACTGACTATGACAGTAATTCTAATGTTTAACTAGATTTAAAAATCTCTGCCCTATGGTAGAGTCTAGTGGCTCAGAAACAGCATTGTGGAAGAAGCAAGAAATACGGATAACGTGATGTAAATGAGACACTCACACTCTAAGCATTCGTCTCCTCATCTGTGAAATACAATAAGTGTGCCTGCTTTATAGGATTGTTGTGAAAGTTAAATGGACTTCAACAGATGCAGCATACTGCTTAGCAAAGTCTCTGACAGGGTGCCATAGAATTTTAAATTATGATTAACTTATCTTTTAGGAATATTAGCCACTGATTTAGGGATAAGTAATTTCCTCTTTTTTAATAATAACAATGCAAACAATATTAAAAGTAATACAGAAGGTAAAGAAGTTTGATCTTCCGGCCGGGCACAGAGGCTTAAGCCTATAATACCAGCACTTTGGGAGGCTGAGGCAGGCAGATCACCTGTGATCGGGAGTTCGGGACCAGCCTGACCAACATGGTGAAACCCAGTCTCTACTAAAAATACAAAATGAGCCAGGCGTGGTGGCACATGCCTATAATCCCAGCTACCTGGGAAGCTAAGCCAGGAGAATCACTTGAACCCAGGAGGTGGAGGTTGCATTGAGCCAAGATCTTGCCATTGCACTCCAGCCTGGGCAACAAGAGCAAAACTCTGTCTCAAATAAATAAATAAATAAATGAAAGAATGTTGATCTTCCTAGACACAGTTGCTTCCTAAATGGGAGTATTTATCAGAAATACCCTACCCGACACTGTGGCTAAATGACTCGGTGTAGGCTGGGTGCGGTGGCTCACACCTGTAATCCCAGCACTTTGGGAGGCCGAGGCAGGTGGATCATGAGGTCAGGAGATAGAGATCATTCTGGCCAACATAATGAAACCCCATCTCTACTAAAAATACAAAAACTAGCCCGGCATGGTGGCACATGCCTGTAATCCCAGCTACTTGGGAGGCTGAAGCAGGAGAATCGCTTGAACCAGGAAGTCAGAGATTGCAGTGAGCTGAGATCGCACCACCACAGCACTTCAGCCTGGCAACAGCGCGAGCCTCCGTCTCCCCAAAAAAAAAAAAAAAAAAAAAAAACCCTCAATATAAGCCCCAGAAATATCACTTGACCTTGGTTAGCCCATTGGCTAAGTGAAAACAGGTTTCTTTCTAAAGTCTTCAAAAACAATAATCATTATTCTTCAGCTTCATGAGTTTCACAAAAATCTCTATTACTGTCTGCGATAAGAATATTGATGAAAAAAGAAGTTATTTCTTCCTGAGCTACTTTTCAAATGAATTGTACTCTAGTCTTCCAAAATTCCGAAAACCCTCTTTAATTCCTTGTGATTCAAAGTGTGGCCTAGGAACCCTGCCCCAGACCTGCTGAAATGGAATATACCTTTCAACAGGGTCCACAGGTATTGTGGACCTGACATCCTTAGGTGGACCTGAATACCTGTGTGGACCACAGGTATTGTGACATCCTCAGGTTTGCGAGGCACTGTTCTAAGAGTGCTGGGATTGAAGAAGGAAGTGATTTCCTTTTCCGAAAAAGTTGATTGTATGCATAAACCCTGGAACTGGCCCTGTGTAGTCTCTTTCCTGGGGAATTGAGTTTATTTTTTATTGTGGTGAGATATTTTCCAACAAACCCTGCTGAACTCTCTCGGTTGTTCTACATAGATCCGGAAAGCCCCGTTCACAGCTCTCTCCTTTGAGAAAGAACTGTTGAGCCTTCCTGCTGAAAATCCTAGCTTAAAAATGTGTACCCAAGCGAGGGTGGGGGATAACTGCCATTTCAAAACAGGTGCACTGCTTTCATTCCCTTTTAAATTAAAAACTCAACAGTGTGTCTATTCCGTTCTGCAGAATATCTTTTTTCTTCCTTGATCTGGAAGAATGTATCCAGTTACAGCTCAGTGGAAAAACATAACGGCACACACAGGGGTTTTTTTGTTTGTTTGTTTGTGGTTTTTTTTGTTTTTTGTTTTTTGGTTTTGTTTTTTTTTTTTGAGACGGAGTCTCGCTCTGTCACCCAGGCTGGAGTGCAGTGGCCGGATCTCAGCTCACTGCAAGCTCCGCCTCCCAGGTTCATGCCATTCTCCTGCCTCAGCCTCCCGAGTAGCTGGGACTACAGGGGCCCGCCACCTCGCCTGGCTAGTTTTTTGTATTTTTTACTAGAGACAGGGTTTCACCGTGTTAGCCAGGAGGTCTCGATCTCCTGACCTCGTGATCCGCCCGTCTCGGCCTCCCAAAGTGCTGGGATTACAGGCTTGAGCCACCACGCCCGGCCTCACACAGGGTTTTCTTATCCTGCTGTGCTGCTTGCTTCTGCAGAGTATCATTCTGCCCAGAATCCATTTTCAGGAGAATGAGAAGAGTCTGACCTATTAGGACATAATCCTTAATTCTGTAATCAGGAAAGTATAGACAGAAGAGTAAGATGTTTAAAGGTAGTGTTACTTCCAACATGAAAGTCCCACATATTTTGGGCATTGATCTAAGGATGAGTGATTTCTTCTTGTTTAATAATAACAATACGGATATTGTTAAGAGTTATATAAGATAGAGAAGTTTGGCCTTTATAGAGATAGCTGCACTTTGAAGGCAAGTCTGTCACAACTAGCCATCAGTATGCCTGAAGTCCTCTGTGTATGTGTATTAGTCCGTTTTCCTGCTTCTGATAAAGACATACCTGAGCCTGGGTAATTTATAAAGAATAAGAGGCTTAATGGACTCACTGTTCCATGTGGCTTGGGAGGCCTCACAATTATGATGGAAGGCGAAAGACACATCTTACATGGCAGCAGGCAGAGGAAATGAGAGTCAAGCAAAAGGGGAATCCCCTTATAAAACCATCAGATCTCGTGAGACGTATTCAGTACCACGAGAACAGTGTGGGGGAAACCGCCCCCCATGATTCAATTATCTCCCACCGGGGCCCTCCCACAACACATGGGAATTATGGGAGCTACAATTCAAGATGAGATTTGGTTGGGAACACAGCCATACCAAATCAGTATGCCTCTCTGGAATGTCACTTTGGGTCTTCATTAGCCAATTCTAACCAAGCTTTATGGAGGTGTAGTTTCCACACCACACAATTCATCCTCTTTCAGTGTACAGCTTGGTGAGTTTCAGTAAATTTGTACGGTTACAGAATACTTGTATTACTCCAGAATTTCCCTCGTGTCCATTTTTCATAAATCCCTGTATCTGTAATCAGCCCCAAGCAATAACTGCTCTGCTTTGTGTCTGTATAGTTTTGCCTTTTCTAGAAATTTTACACAAATGGAATCAGGCAATATGTAGTCTTGTGCGCCTGACTACTTAGTCAATGTTTTCCAAATCCATTCTTGTTGCATGTATCAGTATTTTTTGCCTTTTGATTGCTGAGTAGTGTTTCATTGCCGGAATATACCATATTTTACTGATTCATCTTCAACCAATGGGATGTTTGTGTGGTTTACAGTTCTTAGCTATTATAAATAATGCTGCTATGGCAGCGTGGATGGAGTTGGAGGCTGTAATCCTACACAAATTAATGCAGAAACAGAAAACCAAATACACATGTTCTTACTAGTAAGTGGGAGCTACATGTTGGGTACATATGGATGTAAAGGTGGGAACAGTAGACGCTGGGGACTACAGGAATGGGAAGGCGAGATGGGGGGAGAGTTGAAAAATTACCTGTTGGGTACTATGCTTACTACCTGGGTGATGGCTTCAATCATTTCCCAAACCTCAGTGTCACACAATATACCTTTGTAAAAATCCCACTCATGTACCCCTTAACCTAAAATAAAAATTGAAAAAAAAGTACAAAAAATAATAAATAATGTTGCTGTGATTCGTGGTAAGTTTTTGTGCAGATATATGTATTATTTCCCTTGGTAGATTTTTAAGAAGTAAAATTTAAAAACTAGGATACAAGAAATGACTTGAATATAATAATGGACATATATGAAAAGTCCACAGGTAACATTATACTTAGTGGTAAAAACTGGAAAGCTTTCCTCTAAGATCAGGAACAAGATGAGAATGCCCACTCTCACCGCTTCTACTCAACATAGGACTAAAAGTCCTAGCCAGAGCAATTAGGCAAGAAAAAGAAATAAAATGCATCTAAATCAGAAATGAAGAACTAAAATTATCTCTGTTTGCAGATGACATTATTTCATATGTAGAAAACCCTAAAGACTCTACACACACACACACACACACACACAGAGAGAGAGAGAGAGAGAGAGACTGAGAGAGACTAATAAATTTAGTAGCAAAGTTCCAGGATGTAAAATCAGCATGCAAAATTGATTTGCATTTTTATACACTCACAATGAACTCTCCAAGAAATAAAGAAAATTCATTTACAATAGCATCAAAAAGAATAAAATACTTAGAACTAAACTTAAGCAGTTAAAAGATTTGTACACTGAAAACTGTGTTTTGGCAGGAGAGTTGCATTAAAATAGAGTTGCAAGTGTGTCCAGAGAAGTGCCTGCCTTCTTAGTATAATCATTGTAAGAAGAAACAAGTGAATCTCTTCCCAAATTTACCCTATGAACGTAGGTTTACATGGTGCTTGTGGCATTAACTAGTGTTTACAAAACACCTGCCTTCTACATCTTTATACCCAAATGATGAAAGCATGATGAAAGATAATCAGAGAAAAGCATAAAAAGCTTAAGAAATGAAATTACAGGAACTCTTCACATTTGTCAGAGTATTATCTTCATATTAAAGATGAACCAAGAACTGTTTATTTTTTTGTTTGAAAATATGGTATATACAGGTTGCTTCACATTTTAAGTATGGAGTTTTCTGCAGCAGCTAAAATTCTAAGTGTCTAGAGCTTACAATATATATCTACTTTTCAATTATATGCAACCTAAGCAAACAAATCTTTACTAAAAATTAAAATCTTTCCAAAATATTGAGAAAAGTGCATAGTCATCTTTTTTTTATAGAACTCATATATTTTGATAAATTATTTTTCTCCAGCAAAGAGTGAGGCATAACAGCTGGATGTATATATTAATTAGTTTAAATATAAGAATATTGAGTGCCCTAAGAGACACAAGAATGCACACTGTTAAGATTCTGTACATGTGCCCCAGATATTTTCTGGTCCATCTATTCTAAAAAATTATAAAACAGTCTTCAGCCACCCATATATCATCCTCGTTTGTCCAAAGAGGATCGCCTTTCCTTCAAAGCTGTTATGAGTGTCCTCAATTCTAGATTAGTTAAATAAAAATGCTGTTTACTCCTCAGGTTTGCTATCACTTTATCAACTGAAGAATTGCCTAGGAAAGCAGGCATCTGTTGCCATAGCTCATTAAGTTTTCTCTCTTTCTCTGTATGAGCAGTCACTTACAGGATGGAGTGGAAGGAAAAAGGAACACTATAAAGAAAAATATCAGTCAAATATTTTTGTCACTCCCCTGCATTTTATCCCCTCATTAAGTTTTACCTCAGAACCAAAACAAAACAACAAAACAAAACAAAATAGCACAGAGGAAACCTTCCTGCCATATTACAGTCTTACTCTTTTCTCCAGCTTGGATGCAAATGTAAGATTGTCCTTTTCTTGGCTGGAAGCCTTCAAAAGCAGTGCTTTGAGTCTATTTCTTATTTCATTTATGTGTTCAAACCTCTTATTAGAAGAGGAAAATAAGTAATAGCGTTTCTTCTAATAGTAACCATCTGATACCCCACTAGTCTGCCACCCAACTCTTGAGTGGCCATTCAAAGATTTTTTTTTCTACATTGATAGCCACGTTCCCAGTAACCTGATTGAAAGCTGCAGGGTTGCTCAATGATTCTGCTCTTTGAAATATCTTTGCCACCTCCACTGGGTTCTTATCAGTCTCGAGGGCAGAAGCTGTCACTGGGAGGTGAGTTTCATGAATCTTCATTTGTAAGTAGAGGAAAAGAAGCCCGGAGCCAAGAAAATACGTAGGCTCCTCTGCTGAAAGCCACATATCAGCTCAGGCAATTTCCAGTTCCTCCACTGAAGCCTAATTTTCCCTTTGAACCCAGAGAAAGCTAAGGATGCCTCTTTCCTGGGACAAAAAGAAGAATGCCCTTCCTTGATACAAATCTATGTTGGACTTCTAAGTGGATGTGGGTGACAAAAGGACAGTGAGCCTTTGGGTGGAGGTGCAGAGGTGAGGAAGAAAAAAACCTTAAAGACAATTGTGTGAAGGGAAAAGACCTGAGAGACACTGTTATAGTTGCCTAGGGTTGTCCAAAGTCTTGATTTCTTTCCAACAAAGGATTTCTTTGTTGGAATTGTGTTCAGACAGGCATGAATTGAAATCCTAGCTTAGTCGATTACCAGGTGTATTTCTTTGTAGATTTAAGTTTTCTGGACCTCAGTTTATAATTCTGTAAAATGAGAAACACTGGCAGTGACATTCCTCTTTGTCTCTCCAGCACCTGGAACGACATCTGAAAATGTTTGTCATGATGTTTATGAAGATAAGGATGAAGAAGGGAGGGGCCAAGCACTCTGCTTCTGCTTAATAAACTCCAGATGCATGTTGATATCACTTCTGTCTCCTCCAGACATTTCCAACCAGATTGTTTTTCTGCAAAATCCATGCAAAAGATTCTTAACTAATTCAAGCAGACAGTGTATGGATGTTGTGGTCTTAAAAAGCAAGTTGGCTAAGTTTTCACTTAAATTGGTTGGTTAGATTGTTTTGCCTTAAGTAATATTTTTGGCAATTTTTTGGAGAGGTTCAATAAAAAATAAGTATTTAAGGCCAGGTGCAGGGGCTCACACCTGTAATCCCAATGCTTTGGGAGGCCGAGGCAGGAGGATCACTTGGGGCCAGGAGTTCAAGAAGAGCCCGGGCAACATAGTGAGACCTAGCCTCTACAAAAATATTTTTTAAATTAGCTAGGTATGGTGGTGCATGCCTGTAGTCCCCGATACTCAAGAGGCTGAGGTGGGAAGCGGGCTTATACCCAGAAGTTCAAGGCTGCAGTGAGCCATGATCCTGCCGTCACACTCCAACCTGAGTGACAGAGCAAGATCCTGTCTCCAAAAGAATGTAGATAGTTAGATTCAGTTCAGTTTGGCAAGATAGGCCATTCCAATTCAAGCTGCGCTCCTAAACAGAGGCCAGACTGACTTGAAGGAAAGATAGTCTAACATAAGCCAGCCTGCAGCTATTCTTTAGGTTTATTCTGTAATTTAAGCACAGTGGGGCTAAAAACACTATTGATTACAGCCCTGATTTCCTAAAAATGTCATGGACGTTTTACACTTTTCCTCTGTGGTATTAAATACCAGGCCTGCCATTAACCAGATTGTG
The DNA here is from genome assembly GCF_003255815.1 of Theropithecus gelada. Lineage (NCBI taxonomy): Eukaryota > Metazoa > Chordata > Mammalia > Primates > Cercopithecidae > Theropithecus > Theropithecus gelada. The sequence continues at coordinate 34,731,304 of NC_037688.1, forward strand.
ATAACAGACACAGATAAAGGCAACTGCAAAGTTAACGGTGAAGACTATTTCTCCAAAGGTCATGCTGCAGCAATGGCACATTGTAATGACCCTCTTCTTTGAGGACTACTGATTTTTTTTTTACAAAAGACATCCCCAGCCCAGCTTTGCAACTTCCACCTCCCCAACAAAAGTTACACTTCATGATAGCAAACAATTCAGAACTGATTCATGCTTCTCTAGCCTTTCCTAAGAATCATTTAACACAGCAACAGCCTTATAGAAAATTCTCTCCATCTCTTCTTACCAAGAGACACTTCATGGTTCACCTAGCGTACCCTCCCTGATTGCCGAAAGTCAATAAATATATTTTGTTGGATTAAAGGTTTGTTCCTGGTGGACTTTGGCTGTAGTAATTCTGTATTTTCCTTGCAGCTAAACAAACAATTTTTCCAACATTAACCCCAAAACAGCAGGCTCAGGTAGAGGAGCCTATTCTTCCCTGGACTTTGGATAAACCTGAGGTTTGTAAAGAGCCATTGCCATTTCCTGGCATGGTTCACAAGTCCACCCAGATCAGTAGAACGGCTGGAAGCAGGAAGAGATGTTCCTCTGTGATTGAGCACAGTGACCTCCTTTCTCTGGCTGCAGCCAGTATTTTCCAACCTTGCCCTAAAAACATATTGTGTCCTTGAGGTCCTCTTCCCCTCCCCCTCCTCCTTCTCTCCTTCCCCCTCCTCCCCCTTTCCCTTCCCCTCCCTTCCCCTTCCCCTCCCCTTCCCCTTCCTCCCTCTCCCCCTTCCCCCCTCTCCCCCTTCCCCTCCCCTTCCCCTTCCTCCCTCTCCCCCTTCCCATCCCCTTCCCCTCCCTCCCCGTTCCCCTCCCTCTCTCCCTCCTCTTACTACCTTCCCCTCCCCCTTCCCCTTCCCTTCCCCTTTCCCCTCCCCCTTCCCCCCTCTCCTCCTCTCCCTCCTCCTTCCCCTCCCTATCCCATTACCCCTTCCCCTTCCCCTACCTCTCCCCCTCCGCCTCCTACCTTCTCCTCCTCCTCCTACCTTCCCCTCCCCCTTCCCTTCCCCCTTCCCATTCCCCTCCCCACTCCTCTTCCTCCTTCTCCTCCTCTGAACCCACGTACCACTGACTGCAAATATCTCAAAGTCTGACATTTGACACTCATTCTCCATCTCAGGGCAAGACAGGTTTGATCATTCAAGGTCTTGCTAAAATGTCATCTCTTCAAAAATATGTTCTTTATCCACTCTGAACCAAGCAGCCTCCTCACAGACAATCTCTAACACAGCAGCTAACTTTATTTTCTTTTTAGTACTTATCACACAAGAGGCGCTTAGCACTAACTGATATTATCTTGCTAACTTAGTTATCATCTGCCTCCTTGTCCCCACCACCCTCCAAATCTAGCATTTAAGCTTTTAAGGGTAGTTGCCTTGTTTGTCTGGTTCACCTAATTTATAAGAGGAGTCCCAGTGCTTATTTGTTAAGTGAGATTATGTGTTACTTTGAAAAGGCAATTTTTTAAAACAGCAAGAGTACAGTTGACCCTTGAACAACGTGTGGGGGCTAGTGGTACCCGCACAGTCAAAACTCCACATATAACTTTTGACTCTCCAAAAACTTGACTGCTAATAACCTACTGTTGACAAGAAGACTTACTGACAACGTAGTTGATTACTACATATTTTGTGTAAGTGTTATATACTGTATGCAATAATTTACAGAAAAGAAAATGTCATAATGAAAATCATAAGGAAGAGAAAATATATTTACTAGTCATTAAATGGAAGTGGACCATCAAAAAGGTCTTCATCCTCATCGTCTTCACATTTAGTAGACTGAGGAAGAGGAGGGTTTGTCTTACTGTCTCAGGGGTGGTGGAGTCGGGAGACAACCTGCATATAAGCAGACTGGCAAAGTTCAAACCCACATTGTCCAAAGGTCAACCATATTACATTTTCTTCAACCAAGTTTTAAGCCACAACGGGTCTGTTTATCTTCTTTGGCAACAAAGTCATGAGTGAGGTGAAAGTGAATTAATCTGTAGATATTCTGCAAAGGACCTTTCCATTCTATAAAATGAATTGTTGGGTTTTATATATCAATTTTTTTTTAAGTTATAAGTATAAGCACAAGTTATATTATTATGACATGCAACCAAACCATACTATCCAAGTGGCAGTTGAGTAACAAAGGACCAGTTCATGCGAGTATTTAATACATAGGAGATGGCCTTGTCATTCACTCAGGCACCCAGGACACGGCCCTGAGCATCACCCTTGGCTTTGTTCTCTTCTCTCACAGTTCACGGTCAGTCACACACTAGGTCCCCAATCAGATCACTATCCCCTGCTGAAAATCCATTAGAATAAATTTCAAATCTCCCAGGCCCCTACATGAGGTGGGCTCTGCCTGAATCTTCAACATTATGTTCCACGCTGAGCTCTGTCCTGACTCTAAGCCCTTGCATATGCAGCTTCCTCCAGCTGCAGCAGTCTCCAGAGGGTCCCAGAGCTTTCTTATTCTGATGTCAGAATAAACTTTACTTTCCCGGAGTCCCCTGTCATTGTCACATCACCTGCTTTATCCTATTCTTCATAACACCTATTACTCTCATGGTTATCTTCCTCATCTGCAAGTCTACCTGTTACCTGTCTGTCTCCCTGCTCTGGATGTAAAGCCATGAGACCTGAGGGTTTGCACACACTAAGTAGCGTCTAGGTAATTCTTTTCACAGCCCACCAGTCAGCCAACTCTCAAGTCCCAGGCACCTGCAAGAGCCTATTCAACTGGCTTCTGGAAAGCAATAGGCAGGAATTTTGGCACAAATCCGATCATGTCATCTCTCTGATTAAATTCCTTTGATTGCTTCCCATTGCCTTTAGAATAAATCAAAATTATTATTTTTTTTACTTTTTCTATTTTTAATTTAATTTTAAGCTCTGGGATACATGTGCAGGGCATGCACATTTGTTACATAGGTAAACGTGCGTCATGGTGGTTTGCTGCACCTATCAACCCGTCACCTAGGCATTAAGCCCTGCATGTATGAGCTATTTATCCTAATGCTCTTCCTTCCCTTGTTCCCCTGACAGGCCCCAATGTGTGTTGTTCCCCTCATTAGGTCCACTGTTCTCATTGTCCAGTTCCCATTTTTAAGTGAGAACATGAGGTGTTTGGTTTTCTGTTCCTGTGTTAGTTTTCTGAGGTAACAGCTTCCAGCTCCATCTATGTCCCTACAAAGTACATGACCCTTTTATGGCTGCATAGTATTCCATGGTGTATATGTACTATATTTTCTTTATCCACTCTATTATTGATGGGCATTTGGGTTGATTCCATGTCTTTGCTATTGTGAGTAGTGTTGCAATAAACATAGGCATGCATGTATCTTTATAATGGAATGATTTATATTCTTTTGGGCATGTACCCAGCAATGTAAACCCATGTTTTTTACCTGGCTTACAAAGGCCTTCCTCCCCAGGTTTATTTCTCACCAGACAATAATTTGTAATGCTCTGTACTTTCCCCACTAGGTCTAGTCCATGGTCAGCAAAGCAGGCAAAAAACCAAGTTCAATCCAAAGGCTGGAATTCAGTGAGTGGCCAGAGTGGGTGCCACAGAATTGAGATGGATGTGGATGTAATGGTCTGAACATGGAACAGGGCCCTGGCCACAGAGGGCAGGATGGTCCCAGAGCCTACACAGATGTAAAGGGCAGTTAAGGTCAATGGCCTGAGCTCTGGGGAGTCAAGGGGCCACCCCTCCTGTTCTGCCCAGTTTCATTGTGAAGAAAGCCTGAGCTCCTGATTTTAGGGATTTTAGAAAGAAACACATTGAAGAGAGTGGGATCAGGAGTCTGAACCCTCAGACTGGACCTTAACAGACAGATTAATGCAAAATAGAGTAGAATAGACATTTGAATTTTCATAGATCAAACAATAATGGGGCCCTAGGCCACCAACCTGCCATAAGGGATGAATGAGATAACATGAGAATGCTAGGAACAATATCCCAAACTAGGGGTTCTGGGGACAGCTGGGTTTGGGTGACAGAGAACAGGTAAGGGCCAGAGGTGACACACAATCAAAGAACTGTGGAGCAGGATTCAAATCCTGGCTTCTCTTGCTCCAAATCCCAGCTCTTTTCACTGGATGTGTCATAGTCACTGACAAGACTAGGGGGATCCATGTTCTTCATCTAGGTTTGAAGTAGAGGCTGGGGGCAGCACTCATACTTACTGAGGGGCTACTTCATGGCAGTCACTCTACTCTAGGCTATTTCATTACTAACAGCTATGTGAAATAAGTACTAAATTCTTATCACTGAAAAGGATCTGAGGCTCAGAAAGGTGATTTGCCATCCATGGTCATACATGAATCTCGTGCTGATCCCATCATGGTGTGCTCTGAACTGGGCTCTTCAGAAATTGTGAAGTTGAGGCTGAGGCTCCTCTCCCATTGTCCTACCTTTTTCTATGCTGAACATGTGATATTTAGTCCACAGCAAAATAATCTCGGGCTGGGCGCGGTGGCTCACACCTGTAATCCCAGCACTTTGGGAGGCCGAGGTGGGTAGATCACCTGAGCTCAGGAGTTTGAGACCAGCCTGGCCAACATGGCGAAACCCCATCTCTACTAAAAATACAAAAATTAGTTGGATGTACTCGCAGGTGCCTGTAATCCCAGCCACTCGGGAGGCTGAAACAGGAGAATCACTTGAACTCAGGAGGCAGAAGTTGCAGTGAGCCGAGATGGCGCCACTGCACTCCAGCCTGGGTGACAGAGCAAGACTCTGTCTCAAATAATAATAATAATCATCATCATCATCATCTTCCCTAAATCTAGAAGTTACTTGTTAAAACATTGTATGGTTTACACAGATACAAAATAAAATAACTTCATTAAGAAAAAGTAGTAAAACAAAAATAAATTCATCTTACAAACACCTTTGATAATATTGAAGTTGTTCTCACCACCACCTCAAATTCTTCTCAAATCTGCAATTCCCTCTCCATGCCAACTCATGCATCAGCTGATGAAGTACAGCCTACCATTTTCCATTCATTCAGTGAGCTAGTCTGTCCGTACATCAGAATACCCTCTGACCACCTATTAATATGTTCCAAACTTCATTCTTTGGGCTGAAGATATAAGGTCTAAAAGGGCAGGACTCCATCAATCAATGAATTTACAACCTACTGGAAGATACAGAGAGTAAATCAATACGTCAATTCTTACAGTACAGTCTACATAGCAAAGGATAGGCTAGAATAGGATTGGGTAGGGCATGGTGGGGTAGAACAAGATAAGGTAGGGAAGGGAAGGAAAAAGTAGTGTAGTATAAGATACCATAGGATACTATAGGATAGGGTAGGATAGTTCAGTATGGCCACTGAAAAAATGAAAGTTGAAAACCAGGAGATGGGAGGCAGAAGTTGTCTCAATTGGACTATGGGGCCCAGGAAGCTAAAGGGAAACAGGCTGAGTTTCAATGAGTAAGTGGACATTCGCTGGATAAAGAATGGTAAAAACAGATGTATAACGTAAGAAAGAGGGCATTCTCTGGGGTCAGACTGCCCTAAATTCAAACTCCTCCTCTGTCCACTGGTACCTAGGAATAGTTTTAGAGCTTACAGCTTATAGCTTAGACAAGTTGGCAATTACATTAATTGACTACTTGGCAATTAAATGCTCAGTAACCTGGTATGCCACCGGGCTCCTTCAGGTTCTTGATTCTATGCTTCTAGTTTTATTTTATGAAAGAAAAAAAAAAGTCAGGTCATGTCCTTGGTTCGGTTTAATGACACACCAAAATGTGGACTACATTAGCAAGATGAGAGTTTTGTCCTTTTCTGCCTCCAGCCACGATCCGCCTGCCCTCCTGTTCTTCCACCACTCCCTGCCTCTCCTCTTAAACTCCAGCCCTACCAGCTGACCTGAAGTATAGGGCATGCCCAAACCATGCTATGTCTTGCCTCCCTGTCTTTGCTCTTCTGGTGAGCTCTGCCTACGAATGCCCTTTCCATTGTGTTTATTGGAAAATTCCTGGGTAGTCCTCTAGAATAATCTTACTCATCAGCCATCACCCCACCCTCCAGTGTTCCTCCTCTATACTAATTCTGTTACGTGTTTTCCTATCTGTGGTTTGTCACACGCTCTGAAAACATTTTTGTACCTTTTCTTCCACCTGTGAGCACATAAGATCCCTGAGGACAGAGATACTGAGGATCTCTATAAATGTTCCATTTATAAACCAAAGGCTCCTTCCAGGCCCAAATGCACTTTCTTATCTGACAGAGGAATCCAGTTTGATGGTATTTCCACAAATTCATTTGTTATGAAATTTTATGTTTCCTCTTGAGAAGGGAAATATCTCCTTCCTTGGTACTTTAAGAAAATAAATTCACATAACAATTATAATAACTGAGATAAAACTATAGTTTTTCACTGAGCATTTAATTTATCTTGCTTAGATAAAACTGTATATCTGTGTTAGATTAGGCCTCAGACATGCCCAATCAGTTTATCACTTAAAATAGTTTTATTTTTATTTTTATGTTTTTGTTTTTCTTCAACTTTGGTTTTAAGTTCTGGGATACATGTGCAGGATGTGCAGGTTTGTTACATCGGTAAACCTATGCCATGGTGGTTTGCTGCACCTATCGACCCATCACCTAGGTATTAAGCCCAGCATCCATCAGCTATTCTTCCTGATGCTCTCCCTCCAACAGGCCCCAGTATGTGTTGTTCCCCACCATGTGCCAATACGTTCTCATCATTCAGCTCCCACTTACAAGAAGATGTCATGTTTGGTTTTCTGTCCCTGCATTAGTTTGCTGAGGATGATGGCTTCCAACTCCATCCATGTCCCTGCAAAAGACATGATATCATTCCTTTTTATGGCTGCATAGTATTCCCTGGTGTATATGTACCACATTTACTTTATCCAGTCTATCACTGATGGGCCTTTGGGTTGATTCTATGTCTTTGCTATTCCATGTCTTTGCAGCAATGCGCATATGTGTGGGACATGCCCAATTTTTTTAAAGTTCTATTAGGATTCTGAGAAAACAGATGGTTTATATTCTTAACGTGGCATGAATTAACATTTTTGGTTGGTTAAGTTCTTCCTTCTAGGATCTTGATCAGTCTTTCTTTTTGTCCTGGAATTCTTTTAAGTCCTTCTGTTAAGATTTTATGGTTTTCTTTGTTTATACTTTCTGGTTATATTAATTCACAGGAATTTATGTCTCTGTTGCTTTTCTGAATAGGATTTATTTTCCAATTTTTATTTTTAATTTAGTATTATAGATATAAAAAAGGAGTTTTATATAGTTTGTTCACTATTTTATCCAGTTATCTTAACTTTCATAGTTTAGAGATTTTACCTTTATAATCGTATCATCAGCATGTCTCTTTTCTCCAATATGTATTATAAATATTTCACTTTTTGTTTATATTACATTAACTGCTGCTCCAAAAACAAAGATCAAAATAGAGTAATGATAGAATCTAATCTCAGTTTTTAATGGCAATGACCTTCATATCTTACCCTTTAAAATACTGTTTGTTATTTTTAGTAAATAACAGTTGTATGTTTTAACTTCCTTCTAATCCTGCTTTCTTGTAATATTCACAATAGCTCTACATTTTATTGAATAGCTTTTCAACATCTATTGATATCCTTGGTTCATTGATATAATAAAATATGTTGATAAAGTTCCTATATGTTAAACATGTGTTGATAAAGTCCTTGTGTTTCTGTAATTAATCTCATTTGTTCATGTCATATAATTTTATAAATATCTGGATTCAGATATCTGATTATGTATTTGAAATATTTACCTCGATATACTTGGAATTTGTCTAATTTTCTCTTGTGTCCTATCTTCATGATACTTTATACAATGAATTAAGGTTCTTTCACCTTTCTCTGTGGACTAGAATTATTTAAATAGCACAGGAATTACATGATGTTTGAATTTAGAGTAAACTCAGTAGTAAAACCATTTGAGCCTGCCACCAAATTTGGCTGTGGTTATTGGTCTGTTCAGATTTCCTCTCATATTGGGTCAAATGGGGTATTTTACATTTTGACAACAAGTTAGCCATTTCTCCAAGATTTTCCATTGTCATTGGTTTGTATATGAAACTTTAATATAAATCTTTAAGCTCTTCCATATTTGAAGATGACATCTCATTATTAACATTGTATCCTTGTATATTTATTTTCTCCTCTCTTTCTCTCTCTCTGTCTCACTCATTGTCTCACTCATTGTCTCTCTCATACATTTCTCACACACACACGTTTCTCTGGGATTTTCTTTTGTATTCTTATCAAAAGCAAAATTTGTATTTTGCACCACATAGAACATACAGTTTGTTACATAAAATTAAGTAACAGTGTCTTAAGATAAACTTTTTTTTCCCTCAAGTAAGAGAGATGCCAAGGTGTGTAGTCTGAGACAGGTATGCCACTGCCCCAGCATCCTCAGGATCATGCACCGATTCCCGATTCCTGCCTTCCATCCTTGTGGTCCTAATCATTCAAGATGACTGTTGGAGATCCAGTCATCAGATCTGTGTTCCTGGCAAGCAGCAGGTAGAAGAAGAGAAAGATCAAAGAATCACCTGGCCAGGCGCGGTGGCTCACGCCTGTAATCCCAACACTCTGGGAGGCCAAGGCCAGCGGATCACAAGGTCAAGAGATTGAGACCATCTTGGCCAACATGGTGAAACCCGGTCTCTACTAAAAATACAAAACTTATTGTGGTGGTGTGTACGTGTAGGCCCAGCTACTCGGGAGACTGAGGCAGGAGAATCACTTGAACCCAGGAGGCAGAGGTTGCAGTGAGCCGGGATCTGCACTCCAGTCTGGGTGACAGAGTGAGAATCCATCAAAAAAAAAAAAAAAAAAAAAAAGGCCGGGGGCAATGGCTCACGCTTGTAATCCCAGCACTTTGGGAGGCCAAGGCAGGCGGACCACGAGGTCAGGAGATTGAGACCATCCTGGCTAACACGGTGAAACCCCATCTCTACTACAAATACAAAAAACTAGCCGGGCGTGGTGGTGGGCACCTGTAGTCCCAGCTACTTGGGAGGCTGAGGCAGGAGAATGATGTGAACCCAGGAGGCAGAGCTTACAGTGAGCCGAGATCATGCCATTGCACTCCAGCCTGGGCGACAGAGGGAGACTCTGTCTCAAAAAATAAAAAATGAATAAAAAATAAAAATCATCTCACCAACAATTTAGTTCCCTTTATTATTCTACTCAGAATTTCTAGACCATACCTTTGTTCCTATGCCATCTTCCAGGACTTAGTCACAGAGCCAGAACATGAGACAAAGGGGAACTCAGAATGCAGCTCTTTAGCTTTCCATTAAAAAAAAAAGAAATTCAAAGTTCTATTACTAAATGAGAGGAGGACGTTTACTGGGTAGAAGTTAAAGTGTCTGCTACAACTTCTTGCATCCTAGCAAATATTTCTGCTTTTGCTTCCACTTTAATTTTTATAGCTTTCAGCCTTTATCTCAATTATTTTTTCCTGACTTCTTGTAGTTTATTTTGATACTGATTTTTTTAAAGTTCTGAAGCCAAAGAGTTCATGAAGTTTTGTCTTTTTTCAAAATTATACTAAAACATTTGAAAATATAAATTTGAAATCCTGTATTTTATTACCAAATTTGCCACATCTTAACCCATTACCAGTGGGATAAGTGTTTATGGAGCTGCCCAGAGCCTGCTGGAACTAAGAACATTGGATTTCAGGGTTTATGATCTTTGAACATTTATTTCCTGAGCTTGGTGGTTATTTGACATATTAAATATCTCTTTTCAAGCACATAGTCTCTCTGTATCATAATTCATTTAACCAATTGCCTTTTGCCAGACATTTAGTGGTCTCTAATTCTTCAAGATTGTAAGTAATGCTGTATCTGCCATCCCTATGATCTATCTTTGTCCATCTGTGTAATTATTTCTGTAGGATTAATTTCTTGAAGTAGAATTGCTGTGTCAAAGGGCATACGCATGTAAAATCTAATACCTACCATAAAACTACTTATTAGTTTGGTTTTTGCTCCCAAAAGTGTCTCCTAGAAAATACAAAATTTCTTTCTCATATATACTTTTGGTAGAAGTGTACTTGGTAAAGCTGGTTTAGACAGCAACCTGGTAGTGTCAGACAAAACTTAAAAAAGTATAGTCACTGATGCAGTAAGTCCTCTAGGAGTCTGTCTTACTGAATTTCTTGTATATGCAATACAAATATGCACTGTGTGTGTTGACTTGGAAATATAACCTAAAGATGTTAAAATTAAGTGCAAAAATGCCTTTGAAGACATATACTGTGATCCATTTTGTACAAAGAAAACTCTATGTGCATATATAGCCATATATTAATTGTTAAATGCAAAATAAAGGAATGAGAAGAACACATTTTCAACAACGGCCAGTTGTTACCCCTGAAGAGGGAGTGAGACTGGGTCCAGTTAAGAAAGGCTGGAGTAACGGGATAGGTCTGTTTATGTAGATATGCTTTTGTCTTACGTGTATCCACTAAGAATATATTTTCCACTAAAAATATATTTTCATCTTGCTATTGAGGAAATAAGATACTTATTAATTAAAATTAGAATATGGTACATACTTTTAAGTTATCTGTATTATCTTTTAATTATTTAATTATTCATATTGTTCAGTTATTTGTATCTTATTGCCTTGACAACACCATCAAGGAGATCTGGGTTCTTTATTGCTGCTCAGTTAGGGTACAGATTGGCTGCTGCAGTAGCAGCTGTTATATGAAGACCCAGTGAAATTCAGTGAAAAAAGAGGGGCTACTTTCAAAGTGTCTCCTCCAAAGAAATACTAACTAGCAGATCATCCAGGAGACCCCTCCAAATACACACACATAGGCATCCTTCCATGGTCATAATTTCCCATGTTCATTTCTACACTAGTGCCTGGCATAAGAAATGGGATGACCAAGAGAAGCTTAATGGAAAATCTGATCATAAGAAGAAAGGTACGTATTTGAGCAAAACCAGGAGGCTTTAAAAAAGAAAAAAAAAAAATGAGGTAATGGCTATTGTACAAACAACCAGTAAGTTCTGGCAATGTGGTGAAAGGGATCACTTCTCTCCCATGATAAGTATTCTGCCCTTTTGATTTTTTTTTAAGTAATTCTTCTAAAATTTAGACCTCAAGGCAAATCTTACAGTGAGTGCCCTTCCCCAGAAACATCAGTTTTCGTGGTTCAGCTAATGTGAGTTGTGGTTTAGGGCAATTCTTGTTGGGTACAAATTTGTGTGGTAAGTGTCTTAAAAGATTTCTTCTGTTCTACATGTACCTACAGATGATTAAGTTTCCTAGGGAACTTAATGGACTACTATAAATCTGAAAGACTATAAAATTTGATGTCATAAAACAAAGACATCATTTTCAGAATCTATCCATAGCTTAGAGCCACAGCCCTTTGTTCCCAAAATGGGCACCACCCAAACACCAGAGTTGCCTGGCATTGGAGCTTGGGGTAGGGAAGATGGGTAGGGAAAGGTAGGCTTCCAGAAATCAGAGAAAGGCTTGATATGGACAGAACTTTACCTAGAGTAAGGAAATCATTCTACCTTCTTCACTAAGTCAGGCCTTACAAGCCTTACAAGTAAGATTTAAACTAAAAGTTTTAATGACTTGCTAAAGGCCAAGTATAGGGAAGTGTGAGAATACAGAACCCTTGAGAGATTCGGACACAAGGGGAGTTTATACCAATTAATGGTTATTTTCAGTGGACATCACTAGGAACTTAGAAGACAAATGGGAAACACAGTGATACAGAAGGCATAAAGCTCCACCCAGATCCTCCTCCCCTGTGGAACAGAAGCCTTAGACTGTTGGGCAAAGGGCAACAAGAACTGTCAGCCCCAGAACACAGGCAAACACCCACTGCAATCAGAGAAAGGAAAAAGGAAAACATCCACTACTGTCAGGAAAATGTCAGAAAACCAGAAATCTATGACCTTTGCAGGAGTGCTGAATGTGGTTCACCAGTGAGACCCAGGGATACAGTGGAAGCCCAAGACTGAGGCTAAAGAAGGAAAACCAGAGAAAACTCTCCAGCCCTGTACCCTCAACCAGGCTAGGGAGGGTGAGTCACCAAAAGAAGAGCTGTCTATCACATGCAGAGGAGCAAGAGTGTGCAGAAAGACCGTCTCTGAGGTTCTGGCTCACAAGGAAAGCCTGAGGTTAAGAGTTGAACGAGAACATTGAGAAAAATTATCTGGCTACCCAACTGTACCCTAGGCGCAAGGTAAAGCTGGAAGAGTTGAAAGACGTTGGCCAGCCAAAAGGAACCACAGCAACAACAAAATGTACACCTAGCTTACCCACTGACTAGATTGACTCAAAATCCGTTATAAAAAGTCGACTGGAAGAAGTGGTGGGCCCATTGCCCAACATAGTGTTATTCCATCTCTACTGTCCACGTGGTGGCCAGTTTTCTATCCCCCCAAAAAAGTGTGAACACACACACACAAAACCAGAAGACAAAAACAAAACAAAACAAAAAACTGTCAGGCTGGACACAATATCTCATGCCTGTAACCCCAGCACTTTGGGAAGCCGAGGAGGGCAGATCACTTGAGGCCAGGAGTTGGAGACCAACCTCGCCAACATGATGAAACCCCATCTCTAGTAAAAATACAAAAATTAGCTGGGCTTGGTGGTGCTCACCTGTAGTCCCAGCTACTCGGTAGGCTAAGGCAAGAGAATTGCTTGAGCCCAGAGGCAGAGGTTGCAGTGAGCTGAGATCACTCCACTGCACTCCAGTCTGGGTGACAGAGCGAGACCCTGTCTCAAAAAATAAAAAATAAAATTAAAAAATCTGTTAAAAAACAAACTAATCAAAAGAACTATATTCAGAGATGACTCAGTTATCTGAACAACCAGGGAATTGAGGAAAATATTACATATATATACACATGTTTATTTATATATACATATGTAATCAACATATTAAAGTCTGTAGTAAAACACTTCATTGGAGAGAGGAAAACCATTAGAACGACTCAAATGTCCATACTATGAGATAAAAGTTGGCATAAAGAAAGTTTGAGGAGCCCATCCAAGGACTCAGCACAGCTGAGGAACTAGTTAGTGAAACTAAAAATAAATTTCTGAAGCGCAAATTGGTAAAATCAAAGTGAAAAAAAAGTGAATGGAATATCAAAGAGCTTTGAGACAATATCAAAACCCAGAAGAACATTCCGCTGGTCCTCTATTCTTCATTCCATTAGTCCTGTTTCTTCATATCTTTTCACCTCATTGTGTATTCTTTTTTAACTTGACTATATAATCTTCTGGTTTTTGTTCTACCTTTTATTTTTGTCATTACACTCAAGACTACAAAACATACACTGTAGTTATTACAGCAGACCTTAAATGATTATTCTATCATAGACTGAATTATGCTTGAGGCCATCAAAAGTTTAATTCCATTTCCCCTTGTGGCTTTCTGGTTGTTGTTTTGTTATCGTTGCTATAAACGTTATTCCTATATTTCTTATAAACCTCTCGTTGTTTTCTATTTACTCATTCTAGGGCTACTGATTCCTTCATGCACGCCTCTGTTTCCAGCTGGGGAGCTGGGGTGGTTTTTCTTTAGCCTGAGGAATTCCCTTTATTATTTCTTACAGAGCAAGCAGATCTCCTGATACCAATTTCTAGACTGAAAATGTCTTTATTTGATCTTTATTTTTAAGCACTATTTTTCTGAATTTCACATTCTAAATTGGTAACGTTTGTTTTTTCCTTTTGGCACTTTATCCCGACCAATTTCTTTCTTTTTTCTTTATAAAAAATTATTTTAACTTTCATTTTAGTTTCAGGGGTACATGTGCAGGTTTGTTACACAGGGAAACTCGTGACTCAGGGGTTTGGGATACAGATTTTTTCACCACTTAGGTACTAAGCGTAGTACCCAGTAGTTTTATTTCCTGAACGTCTACCTCTTCCCACCCCTTCACCCTCAAGTAGGCCCCAGTGTCTGTTGTTCCCCTCCTTCCAACCATGTCCAATCAATTTCTTATTATTTCCATACTTTTTTAATGTTAGCCATTATTTTTATTCTTGTTATTGTGAAAGTAATGTTTGTTTCTTATACTATTAAGAATTTCTCTTTATTTTTGGACTTCCATAATTTGACTATGATATATGTGGGTGTTGTATATTTTGTAGTTATTTGTCTTGGTGTTAATTGAGGTTCTTGATCTGTGGAGTAATGGCTGTCATCAGATATGGAAAAATATTGGCTCTTATTTCTTCAACTATCATTTCTATATATCTTTTTTTTCCATTCTTCCTGGTGGCCCAATTACATGTACATTAGACCTGGTGACAGTGTCCCACATTTCCTGTTTGCTCATTTTTGTTTCTTTCTCTTATTGTTGTTTGTTTGCTCTTCATGTACATTGGCCTTCGAACTTTCCTCAGGTTTATTAATCCTATGTCCTGTTGTGTCCATTCTACAGTTTAACTCAGTCAGTCAGTTCCTTATTTCAAATGCTACATTTTCTTATTATAGAACATTCATTTGATTGTTTTTACAGATCTCAATTCTTCATTTATATAGTTCATGTTGCATTAATTTTATCCTTTCTTCTCTTTTATTTCATGTATTATCCAGTTTTCTGAAGCTTTTGCCTGCCAGCTGTAGATCATCTCCACATCTGTTTCTATTGACTATTTTATCTATTTTTGGACACTTTTTCTTGCTTCTCGTCATGCCTAATTTTTTTATTGTATGCTGAGCATTGTGGGTGAGACTCTATATTTGCTGTCTTTCTCTAAAAGTGTTGACTTTTGTCCTGGGTGGCAAAAAAGTACCAACAGATTATTTTGTTCCAGTGAGGCCCACTTTTAGAATATATGAGGTTGAGTCTATTTCATCTTTGCCCTAACACATATGTCCTTATTCACATGCCATTGGCATTATGGAGTCTCAAACTAAATGACCTGGTAGTTCACATACTTTTAAAGTATTAATATTTTTGAAGGAACAATACTATTTTTTCATTTCTGGATTCTTACATCTTATTCTTATATAAACAATAAGTTTGCTGCTCTTTATTTAAGTCAACATAAGACACACATAATTTGTGGTAGGAGAACAACACAGTTTAACTTGACCATTGCCAGGTTATACCAGTTATGCTTTCTTCATAATTCCATGCAGAACAATATCAAAATCTGCATTTTCTTTTCCAACCATGCAGCCAGCTATCTAGGTGTCATAAAAAGAAGTTATATTCTTTTAAAAATCTCAGGATTAAAGAGAAAGAAAAGTTTGTTACAAACAAGAACATACACTAACCTATTCTATTAATTCCCCACTCACCATTCTGTCTGCATTCACAATGAGATGAGCTGAGTTGAATGTTAACAAGGATGAATGTCAAGTTCTGAAGTTGAACTACAAACAACAACTTCCCAGGAATAAAATAAATAATGATTTAATGAGCATCTCATGTGAGAATAAAGCTCAGTCTGAATTCTAAAGTTAAGGCTTTAAAATTAACACTAAATGTATATTGGTTAGGAAGGTTTAGTTACCTAAAGATATAGGTGTCTGAAGATGCCCTCAGGCATCCTAGACAGAAAATGTGCCACTGACTTACCCCATAGGAAAGGTCTGGAGCTTCCCTGTTATTTCTCTTTAGAGAAATATTTTTCACTGTATCCAGTGAAAAACATGAGAAAGTGAACCCAGATCCTTAGCAGGGCGGCAATGTGTAGATATAAGGAATCATCAATTATAAGCATGGGACTTAGAGCTTCAGGTTTCCCAAGAAATACCTTGAGATAAATTAAATGTCTTAATTCCCCCCTCCCTGTTTTATTTTGCTATTTTTGAAAAGCTTGTATATAAATCTTCCAATCAATTTTGCTTCTCTGAGGATTCAAAGGTGGTAATACCATCTACCACAGAGCTGCTCAGTAAGCATAATAAATGATGGCTAAAAACAAAACAAAATGTAGAACAAGTTAAAAGAAGACATTGGTGATCTGTTTAGAAGGAAAATCAATTTTACTATATAGGCCTTACAAATTTTGACAGTTATTTCTGCAGAAGTTCAACTTAGCCACAATTAGTTAACTTGTGAAATAACGTGAGGGAGAATAGAACCAATTTTAAACTTATTGGTAACTATCTATTTCAGTTGGGGGACCATATACTTCCTATCTTAAGTATGCTGGACATCATTCAATAGATCAGATATATGAGGTTTGCTCTTTATATATGCTTAATGACATAGGATGATTGATTTCACTAAGATAAAAACCTGATTTGGCTTTTGTCGTTCAGAAGTTCCAAACCATCGCAGATAACCCACTTAGAAATGTTAATGAATGTTGATCTTATACACAATTCAGTAAAGAAGTTGTTAAGCATTCAATGCACAGAATAAAGGACATATTTGTGGTGTGTGTGTTTTTTGTTTTTTTTTGGTGGTGTCATTCTCTGCTAACATTGATTAACTGCCATCCACATTCCAGACAGCAGACTGTGGACACAATGAGAACAAGGATCATGAAATACTGTCTAATGTACACAGTATTTTCAAATAAAATATAAAATATGATTAGTTCTGTGGCTATAAATGTTAAAATTAGGGATATTTGTAGGATGACCATTATAGAGAGAGAAAATTTTTTTCGTGGGGGGGATTCATTGTGTAAATGATATTGGCTTGCTATGATTATGAGAGGTAAGAGTCAGGCAGTTAATGTTAGGAGGGGTGTTGTTAGTGGGTCGGAAGATAAATAGGTTGAGTAGTTAAGGAGGTTGTTGTTAGTTTGGCTGAAGAATAATAGGGGAATAAGACTAATGATTAGACTATGTACGGTTAGGTTAATTCAGATTATGTTGTTTTTGGAAAATCATGTTATCGATAGTAGTATGATTGTAGGGATGACATTTTTAGCATTGAAGTAAGCTCAGGTTGTGGATATAGTCTAGGCCATATGTGTTAGAGATCGAGATTAATAGGGCAAGGCCTACCGCTGCTTAAGAATGATGCTTAATTGAACTTGCTTGCATTTTCCTATATGTTATTTTATTTCATCTTCAAAATTTCCCGGCAAGATACTTCTTGTGCTCATTTCATATATGACGAAATTGAGTCTTAGGGCAGTTGACGGGCTTTCTTGACCCAGGTCCCAAAGCTGTGGGCAAATACGCAATGCTCTCCCTACCTGTGCTCATTTTTTCTGCTGGCTCAGCAGGAAGCAGCCATGGGACCTGGAAAGTGAGAAAGGATCTGGAATTGCAGGTGAAAAGTAAGGTAGATATACCCACATGCCTCGTGAGAGGCAAAGTTAAATTTCAGATTCCAGGAGCTGTGGGAAAGACAGAAAGACAGGAGACAGTAACCATGACAGCTATTTGCAGAGTATGCCACTTGGAGAAGACGTGGAGGCGGGAAAGGAGGCTAATTGAAGACACCTGGAGGGAGATGGCGAGAAAGCTAAAATCATCCAGGATGTCTGGGCAAAGAGCCTTGATGCAGAAAGTGGACATCTTGAGAAGTTGCCATGAGGCCTTGTGAAAGAAACCAGACTTGTAGGTGGAAAATGCAACTCCTAAGAGGAATGTGTGGTTACTAAAATTCCATGGCTATACACTGGTGGCCTGCATCCCAAATCTGGCCTAAATCCTCCTTTGTCTTAAAAATAATGGAACACGGTGCCTTGGGCAGTGTCTGTATTCTTCCAGGTGCCACTATTCCCTATTCACCCTGCACACCACCTCCGTCTCCCCTTAACCTACCCACAGAGTCACAGCAATTCACACGGATGGGCCTGCTCCACTGAAATACAGTCCCCAAAACTTCAGTTCCAAAGGAGCAAAAGTTACACCAGCATGAAACAATTTTCTCTAGACTTGGTGGTGGATTTCTTTGGGCTCATCTTTGTTTTTAGCAACTCTTTTCAACTTGGCTTATCATTATGCAACTATGGTACCAGCTAGAATCAATTGGCCTTCCAAACCCAGACACGTTCATCTTTATCCAAATGTAATTTGTCTGAAATGCCATGTTGTTGTGAGCATTATGCATTAGTGCATGGGCTTCTGTTTTCTTCCTAAATAATAAAACACCCTAATGGAAAATATTCCCTCTAAATAAATTTTAATGAGCACTTACTTGCCCAAATTGTCCTTTGTCTGAATGGCAGAAAATTAATATGAACTTGAAACTATCAGGAGCATTTTGTTATAATGGGTCTTGGGAATAAATCATGCAAATATGAAATATTTTCCTATATCTTCCTAAACTGTAAGTTCTGTAGTAACAACTTCCTCCCAAATGCAAAGTGAGTGTCAATGTCTTATCTTTCATCTGTACAGAAAAATATCACATCAGAAATCATGTCAAAGTGTTAGATGTTACTGGAGCTTGAAGTGAACAAGCAAGAAGCCTAATTGTCAGAGAAGGGTGTATATTCCAGACTTTGCTACTACAAATGACAATGCATGTATCTGCTATGTTTTTCAATTCCGTGCATTGACTCATTTTCCTGGAGAAAGAAAGCAAATGGAAAATATTACCCTGTATCCTGGGCAGCCTAGAGAACTTGGGTCTCATTGTACTCACCAAGAATTAAAGCAGGCGCCAGATGGAGAACTGGATTAAGTGCCTTCCGGAGGAGAGTTTCGGCCGGAGCAAGAATTATGAGCCAATGAAGTGGGGAGCCAGATTTGAGGGCGCCCCCTTAGACTTCAGAGTGCACTACATTAATTGCTCCTATAGACTTTCTCTCCATCTGAAATACTGCCAAAGGGAGCTATTGCCGTTTCTGACTCTTTTTTTTTTTTTAAATAATAGAAATGATACTGAGAGGAGCCATTTAGTTCAGTTTAAGAAATATGTATTGCATACCCTCAGAGTATTAACAAGCAACAATGAAAGAGAGAGTTTCCATTTTCAAGAAGCTTTTCATTGGAATGAGGAGCTCACCACTAAGTTAAAAATACCAGTAAGTATCAGACAATCAGATTCATATTTTCAAACCAGGAAAGTGTCAGCTCAATGAGCACCTCCAGCGGGGAAAGGACACCAATGTCCCATAGGAGGCTTCTGGGCATGGCCAGAGAGCATGGGCTCCAGATGCTGGCAGCTGCACCACTCACTGGCTGAGTGGCCTTGACAAAGACAATGAATTTGCTAAACATACTACTTCCCTATCAACAAAATGGAAATAATCTTGTAAGGTGGTTCAGAGATACACACAGATGGCAGGCATGCAAAGAACCTTCTCGTCTCCTGCAAGCAATCTCCAGTCGCCTCTGCCGCCACCTCGTCATAAGGGTCCCAGATCCCCCCACTCTCCTGGCAGTTTTGTCCAGGGACAGTTCCACAGAAATTACCGAATGATTATATCACGGAATCTCAAAGAAAACATGAGAAGTTATTTAGTCCATGTAGAAGGAAGGTGAAGAAAAATATTCAATGTAATTTAAATTATTTTGTAATCGGCCAGGCGTGGTGGCTCATGCCTATAATCCCAGCCCTTTGGGAGACCAAGGCAGGCAGATCACCTGAGGTTAGGGGTTCAAGATCATCCTGGCCAACATGGTGAAACCCAGTCTTTACTAAAAATACAAAAATTAGCCGGGCGTGGTGGCACACACCTGTAATCCCAGCTACTTGGGAGGCTGACGCAGGAGAATCACTTGAACCCAGGATGTGGAGGCTGCAGTGAGCCGAGACTGTGCCACTGTACTCCAGCATGGGCGACAGAATGAGACTGCATCTCAAAAAATAAATAAGTAAATAAATAAATAAATAATTTTGTAATCAATAATGGTAACATACCCCTCTTAACTGAGGTATACTAATAATCATTCCTACTTACAAAAATAAAAATAATGTTTATAAAGCATTTAAAAGTTGCAAAGCACTTTTATATTTCTTTTCTAATTTAATCTGTAGAACGATCTGGTGTTATTAGCAGAGTAAGAAATTCTACCAATTTTAAGGAGGAAGAAACTGAAGCATTAAGGATTTGTCTGGCTTGACCCGGTCACATAGAGAGCTGCTGGAAAAATGACTCAGGCAAACCCATATCATATTCTTTTCATAGCATGTCACATTTCCTGAATAAATTTCTCTAAAAGAGGACCAGACTCAAGTTTTATTCCATACAAATATGCCTGCTCCATAGCTCAACGAGAATGTCATTTATGTAACTCAAGCTAGGTACCAAACTTTGTGAACTCTCCTCACACTGCCACTCCTTCAAATTTCCTGTCTTCATGTACATACAACCAGTCATCCAGGTGTTCACACCTGTAGTCTTGGGGTCACACCTGACACCTCATCTTCCCCCACTCAATAGTGTCTATCACCCATCTCAGTGGACTTCACCTCTTAAATATCTTCTGAATCTGACCCCATAGTCCTAGACTAGCCACCACTATCTCTTCCTTCTTATTGCGGTGGCACCCAAGATTGCAATCTTGCTATCTCTAATCTGATCTTCCAGAGAACTATCAGTCATCTTTGTAATACACAATGGTAGGTCCTTTCCTTCCCTACCTAAGTCCTTCCTCCCCAGTCCTCTCAGACACATCAAATCTTTCTAGGTCTCATGCATTCTAATTTTTCCTCTCCTTACACCACCTGCCCAGGGCCCTTTGAATCCCAGCCTGCTGAATCTCATCCCACCTCTGGGGCTTTCCATAAGACACTCTGGATTGCATGTTCTTGCTGCCCACTACACTGCTTACCTCCTACTCACCTTTACATCTTTTTCTGAAAGCTCTCTTTTCCTAATGCCTTTTTCTCAACTCTTTTTTTACTCCATGTAGGAGGAAGAATAAGGGCCTCCCCAAAGATGTCTACATCCTAATCCCTGAAAACTGTGGACCGCAAAAGAGACTTTGAAGAGGTGATTAAATTAAGGATCTTGAGATGGAAGGTTACTGTCAATTAGCCAGTTGGCCCGATATAATCACAGGGGTCCTTATCAAGGAGAGAAGAAGACAGGAGAGTCAGAAGATTTTTTTTTAATTTAATTTTTTATTCCCATAGGTTTTTGGGGAACAGGTGGTATTTGGTTACATGTGTAAGTTCTTTAGTGGTGATTTATGAGATTTTGGTGCACCCATTACCTGAGCGGTATACACTAAACCCAATTTGTCAACTTTTATCCCTCACCCACTTCCCACTATTTCCCCCAGAGTCCCCGAAGTCCACTGTATCATTCTTATGCCTTTGTATCCTCAGTTTAGCTCCCACTTATGAGTGAGAACATACAATGTTGGGTTTTCCATTCCTGAGCTACTTCACTTAGAATAATCGTCTCCAATCCAGGTTACTGTGAATGCAGCATTAATTCATTCCTTTTTATGGCTGAGTAGTATTCCATCAGAAGGAGATGTAAGGACGGAAGCAGATGTTGTGATGGATTGCAGGCTGAGAGCCAGGGACCGAAGAATGCAGACAGCCCCTAGAAGCTGCAAAAGACAAGGAAATGGGATCTCCCTTAGAGCCTCCAGGAGGAATACACCCCTGCCAACAGCTTGATTTTAGCCCCTTAAGATGAATTTTGGACTTCTTGCTCCCAGAACTGTAAGATGATAAATATGTTTTGTCTTCAGCCACCAACTGTATGGTAATTGGTTGCAGCAGCAGCAGGAAACTATTATACGTCTCAACTCTTATGCCCCAGGCCCTTCAAGGCCCTTTGTCTCGTGCTTGTACGGCACTCTGTGCTTCTCTTAACTGTGCATAGATCTCTTGCAAATGCTTACTTGGAATATTGTTTAATATATGTTCTCCTGGTCAGAGAGTGTAGCACTCCTCGCATATTGTAGTTTGGCCACTCTGAATCCCCAGCTTCTAGCGTAGCACCTGGCCCACGAAGGAATTCACAGATCCAATGAAAAGATTCACAAAGCACTGTTCTGGCAGGAGAAGCCACCATGCATTAGTAAAATGACCATAACAAGTGGGCTCAGACTACAGAGAAAGGGGCAGGTTCCAGATGTTGTTGAAGACATGGAGAAAGACCATCTTCCAGGGCTAGCTCAACACGCTTCTGAGGTAGCACTGGGGTACTCGCTGCTTGCAGAGTCTGCAATGAGTTTCTGAGTTTGTACAACAACAAAATGAAAGGTCAGGTGCCTCGGAAGGATAGAGGATACCCAGGGACCTGACGCTCTGAGTCTCTTTCCTCTGAAAGGGAATCCTTCAGCAGGCAGAAGGAAATGTGTGGCAGTATTTGTTGCTACTGCTCTGGAATACAGAGATTTGGGAAACAGTGTCTCATGGTGGGAAAACGGGAGGATTTTTGAGTGCCTAACATTACATATGTGACTCCCAAGTGGTAAAACATGCACACAACCCAAACCAGCTTAGGTACAACATATCAAGCCATCTCTCTAGGAGGACTGAGGAGGAGCTAGTGTGGTGCTTGAATTAATCTATTATGAAGTTAGATACATCTGGCTTCCAATTCTGACTCTTCCAGTTTTAGTTAAGAAACTAAAGTCAGATATCTAAATCTCTCATTTTCTTCATCTGCAAAATGAATTTGTAGTGCCTACCTCATATTGTGCTGAGGATTACAGAAGAACATGCAGATTAGGTGCCTGGTGCACATCACACGCTCAATAAATGGGAGGAATTCTTATTCTGTTCTGAGGAAGAGAAGGATAAGAATGCTCACTGAGTGGTTTTTGTTTTTTTGCTTGTTTTTGAGACGGAGTCTCACTTTGTCGCCAGGCTGGAGGGCAGTGGCGCAATCTCGGCTCGCTGCAACCTCCGCCTCCCAGGTTCAAGCGATTCTCCTGCCTCAGCCTCCCAAGCAGCTGGAACTACAGGCACGTGCCACCACGCCAAGCTAATTTTTGTATTTTTAATAGAGACAGGGTTTCACCATGTTGGCCAGGATGGTCTTGATCTCTTGACCTCATGATCCGCTCACCTTGGCCTCCCAAGATGCTGGGATTACAGGCTTGAGCCACCACACCCAGCCCGCTGAGTGCTTTTATAAGCCACAGACTTCCTCAGGGGCATTCACAAGTACAATCTCAATGCATTTCTGCTGCAGTCCAGTGAGACAGACATCATCATTCCAACCAAGCAGGTGAGAAATCTGGCCCATGAAGTGGGTGTGGTCGGCCCAGATCCATACAGTGTGTACGTGGTAGAATGTTTGATCATTCTAAGCCAGAGTGGCCTCGCTGAAGGTGGACTTGTTCTTTTACTGTGGGAAAGAATAATCAATACACCTGCAGGAACACCGTGGAGAGAATCCTGACGTGAGCACAAAGTTTCTGAGAAAAAGAAATGGCAAACATTACTGTCAACAATCAGAAGGTGATCAACAGGAGAAAAAGTACTATGAGAAAGCGTTTTTTAAAAATCTTCTTTGAAACAGAGCTGATTTCCCTAGGCAAACGGAGAGCTGAATTCCTATAATTATCTGTGCATACACTCCTGTCATCTTCTGTATTTGTAGAAAGTACATTTTATTAAGTAAAGAAAATAAAGACAGGCCATTGCTCATGTCTTAGCAAGCTAAAAAAGTATCTCTCCACTCTCTTCTCTATTGCAGTCATCAGCACAATGTGTTATGATAAGTTTTGGGTATAGGTCAACAAATATATCTGTAAAAAAACTAGGAAGAGAAATGTGTGCTGCTTCTTGTTAGCATAAGAGCATAATGAATTGCTTCCTGATTCTTAGAAGAAGGGAGCTAAGGACCTCTCCCATGGTGGAAAATAAACTCTCAGCTCCGGCCAAATGGGTCTGGTGAGTAGGAACGTGAACTCAGGGGGGCAGACATGCATCGACATCACTGCCCACTGTCCCCACACAGCCACCTGAACAACCAACGCCTCGTCACAAGGCCCATCTGGGTTCTATATCCCCAAAGTCAGGAAAGCAAAGCCTGGTGTCTGTTTGCTGAGACTTACTTGGGACTGCTGATATGACTGTATGTTGGGGGATAGAGGGGCCC
The DNA here is from genome assembly GCF_003255815.1 of Theropithecus gelada. NCBI lineage: Eukaryota > Metazoa > Chordata > Mammalia > Primates > Cercopithecidae > Theropithecus > Theropithecus gelada. Next base: position 34,755,322 of record NC_037688.1, read on the forward strand.
GAGCCCAGGCTGGCTAAATGTCAGGGTGGTGGATTTTGTGTAACTGAGTCTACCCACTGCACACTGAGCTGAGAATGCACATTCACACCCATGTGCTGAACTCATTGTTTCCTTCCAGAGCCTTTTCTTGAGTCCCAGAGTGCTAAATACCTTCTTCCAAACCCACAAGCACTAAGACACACTTCCAGCTATATTCAGAACTGTCCAGCAGGCCAACACAGGCTTTTCTGCATTCTAAAAAAATTAATCTATTAGAATATTCAGTCCTGGGGCTCTTCAGGGAAGCTGGTGGGAGCGGCTAGTCAATTTTAGAGTTCCCCAGCTTCTTCCTTTTCCAGGCCTGTTCCATAGCCTGGTGGGCCCAGAAGCCACTGTGAGCGCTGGTCTACACATTCCCTCTACCTTCCCTCTATAGGGATCTGCAGCAGCAGGCTCAGCTCCAACTGGATCAGGGGCCAGAGGGAAAGGACTTGTGTGAAACAAGAATGACCAGAAACCCAAAGCCACCCACGGGAGGCAGTGGAGCAAGGGGTAAAAATAAGCAGGTTAAACCCAACGCCCATCAATGATAGACTGAATAAATAAATGTGGCACATATACCATGGAATACTATGCAGCCATAAAAAAGAATGAGTTCATGTCCTTTGCAGGGACATGGATGAAGCTGGAAACCATCATCCTCAGCAAACTAACACAGGAATAGAAAACCAAACACCACATGTTCTCACTCATAACTGAGAGTTGAACAGTGAGAACACATGGACGTCATGTGTTTGTCAGACACCAGAGCCTGTGGGGGGTGGGGGGCTAGGGGAGGGAGAGCATTAGGACAAATACCTAATGTATGCAGGACTTAAAACCTAGATGACAGGTTGGTAGGTGTAGCAAACCACCATGGCACATGTATACCTATGTAACAAACCTGCACATTCTGCACATGTATTTTAGAATTTAAATATTTAAATACAAATAAATAAAAAATAAAAATACTAATACTAATAAATAAAATAATAAAATAAATAAATAATAAAAATACTAATAAATTTTTTAAAGCAGGTTATAAAATAAATTATACAATATAACTGCATTGTTCTTAATAAAATGTGCATGTTATTTTCATATGTTTTGAAAAGATACCAGAAGAAAATATATCCAAAGTTTGAGAGCTTTTCCCCCCATAACTTCTAGGAATACAGGTGATATTTACTTACAGTCATCCCTCAGTATACTCAGGGGATTGGTTCCAGGACCCGCACATACACCAAAATCCATGCATACTCAAGTTCTTCAGTCAGCCCTATAGAACCCACATATAAAAAAAATGTTGGAGACCAGGAACAGTGGCTCACATCTGTAATCCCAGCATTTTGGGAGGCTGAGGCAGGTAGATTGCTTGAGCCCAGGATTTCAAGACCAGCCTGGGCAATGTAGTAAGACCCCATCTCTTATAAAAACAAACACAAACAAAGGAATTATCTGGGCATGGTGGTGTGTGCCTGTGGTCCCAGCTACTCAGGAAGCTACAGGTCGGAGGATCACTGAAACCTGGGAAGTTGAGGCTGCAGTGAGCTGTGATGGTGCCACTGCACCCCAGTCTGGTGACCAAAAAAAAAAGAGAAAGTAAGTTTGGCCCTTCATATACATAGGTTTTCAATCCATCTTAGGTTGAAAAAATGAGTGTAAGTAGACCTTCACAGTTCACTCTGTGTTGTTCAAGAGTCAACTGTATACTTGTGGGAAAAAAAAAAAAAAAAACTATCTTTTTCTAAATTGTCTATGTTAACTATACGCTACTGTTAAAATGAGAAAATAAACCTATTGTTAAAAAAATTTACAGATTACCTACACTGGCCTTATGAGCTCGTGAGTCAAGGGGAGCCAACTGAGTCCAATGAGAACACCAGTCACGGCCGGGCGCGGGGGCTCACACCTGTAATCCCAGCACTTTGGGAGGCCGAGGTGGGTGGATCATGAGGTCAGGAGTTCAAGACCAGCCTGGCCAAGATGGTGAAACCCCATCTCTATTAAAACTGCAAACATTAGCCAGGCATGGTGGTAGGCGCCTGTAATCCCAGCTACTCAGGAGGCTGAGGCAGCCTGGGAGTGCACCACTGCACTCCAGCCTGGGAAACAGAGTGAGACTCCATCTCGAAAAAAAAAAAAAAGGAAAGAAAAGAAAGCACCAGTCATTTCCAAGCCCCGCTATGCCCCAGAGATAGCTTCCCTGTAACCAAGAAAATGAAGCTTTAACACATGTTCATCATCAAACATTCAGTCCTTAGACAAAATAGTTTTAGATGTGCATAAGTAACTGCCTTTGCACAGATTAGACTAAGGTTATTCTGAACAGGGAAGAAGTGCAGGTAGCATCCTCTTATCCGTGGTCTAATTCTTCCATCCCAGTGCAGGGAGACTATATTTTAACCATCTCCCAGGAGGTCTGATGCAAGGCAAACCTCAGGACCATACTGTGGATGGAACAAATAAGGCTCTAACCCCAGCTCTGCAGCCATCCAGCTGCAGTCTTTGGGTAAATTATCTACTTTCCCCTGGCCTCATATTCCTGATCTGTATTGGTGTTCTCTCTTCTGTCTCCAAGTAAGCATTTTTGAAGTTTCACAAAACATTGACAGCTCAGAACAGGAACTGGGAGAAATTATAACTGTGAATCAGAGACACACAGCATCTTAGCTTGGTAAACATGGAATGGAAATAAAGTTTACTGTGGTTGCCTTTACTTTCGCATAAAATGAAAGAAAACCAAAACACCCCATCCTCACACACACTCCAGACAAACTACAATTGTATACGAAGAAAAACTGGAGGTTTTCAAAGCAAAGCCCAGAATATCAGAATCTTCTGAGTCAGTGTTGGCAGCCACTAGCCACATGAGGATGTTGAAATGTGGCTAGTCTAAGAAAAAAGAATGAGATCATGTCCTTTGCAGGGGCATGGATGAAGCTGGAAGCTGTTACTCTCAGCAAACTAACAGAGGAACAGAAAAGTAACCACCACATATTCTCACTTGTAAGTGGGAGCTGATTGATGGGAACCCATGGACACATAGGGGAATAACACACACCGTGCACCTCTTGGGGGCTGTGGGGTGGGAGGGCATTGGGAAGAACAGCTAATGGATGCTGGGCTTAGTGCCTGGGTGATGGGATGATCTGTGCAGTAAACCACCACAGCACACATTTACCCATGTAACAAACCTACACATCCTGCACATGTACCCTGGAACTTAAAGGTTAAACAAAATTAAAATTAAAATTAAAAAATTAAAGAAATGTGGTTGGTCTAAATTGAGATGTGCTGTATGTTAGTTTGCCAAGTTGTCCTCACAAAATGTAGCAAACCTAATGGCTTAAACAACAGGAATTCATTGCTTCACAGTTCGGGAGGCTGGAAGCCTGAGATCAGTGTGTCGGCAGGGAAATGCTCCTTTTGAAGGCGCTGTAAGGATTTGTTGCAGGCACCCTCTCCTAGATTCTGGTAGTTCTTTCACTTAGGGCAACGTAACTCAAATCTTCCCATGGTGTTCTCCCTGCATGCATGTCTCTATTTCCAAATTTCCCTTTTTTATAAGGACAGCAGTCATATTGGATTAGGGGCCATCCTACCCCGGTATGGCTTTATCTTAAAAATTACATAGGCAGGCTGGGCACGGTGGCTCTCTCCTGTAATCGCAGCTCTTTGGGAGGTGGAAGTGGGCGGATCACGAGGTCAGGAGATCGAGACCATCCTGGCTAACACGGTGAAACCCTGTCTCTACTAAAAATATAAAAAAATTAGCCAGGCGTGGTGGCGGGCACCTGTAGTCCCAGCTACTCGGGGGGCTGAGGCAGGAGAATGGCGTGAACCCAGAGGCAGAGCTTGCAGTGAGCCGAGATCTCGCCACTGCACTCCAGCCTGGGCAACAGAGCGAGACGCTGTCTCAAAAAAAAAAAAAAAAAAAAGTATGTAGGCAATACCCCTATTTCCAAATAAAGTCACATTTTGAGGCACTGGGAGTTAGAACATTAACATACAAATTTTAGAGGAACACAATTCCACCCACGCTATGCTGGATGTGTAAGATACACACCAGGTTTCAAAGATGAGTATGAAAAAATATAAAATCATTATTTATAATTTTATATTGATTATTTAACTGATAATTTGGATATATTGAATTACACAAAATATATATTATTAAAATTAATTTTACCTGTTGCTTTTTACTTTTCATGCACCTTTTCCGTTTTCTAATGTAAAATCACGTGTGTTCCCAACATGATATTTCTATTGGATAGTGCTGATCTAGAAGAAATATTTTTTTCTTTTCTTTTCTTTTTTTTTTTTTTTGACCAGGTGCTGGGGCTTTAGCCTGTAATCCCAGCACTTCGGGAGACCGAGGTGGGTGGATCACAGGAGGCCAGGAGTTTGAGACCATCCTGGTCAACATAGTGAAACCCTGTGTCTAGTAAAAAAATACAAATATTAGCCGAGTGTGGTGGAACACACATGTAATCCCAGCTACTCCTGAGGCTGAAGCATGAGAATTGCTTGATCCCGGGAGGCAGAAGTTTCAGCGAGCCAAGATCGTGCCACTGCACTCCAGCCTGGGCAACAGATTGAGACTCCATCTCAAAAAAAAAAGAAAAATTATAGAGAGAGAGACTCTCTGCATACTCTCCCAGTCACCACATGGCATAAGGAGAGCATTCTGTGAAGTGCACTTGACAGAGGGCAGGTGGAAGGACTGATGGTACTCCACCACCCTAGTACTCTTCAAGTTACAAGAGCTGAGAGTTGAGCCACTTTTTTCCCCTTCCTTTCTCTCTCCTCTCCTTCTTCCTCTTCTTCTTTGCTCTTTCCTCTTTTTTTTTTCTTTTTTTTAAAGAATATTTATGCCAAAGTCATCTGCTGTTGTTGAACTCTAGTAGCAGAGTGGTGTCAGACAGATCATTAGTGGGCTCTATTTCCTTCATCATTAGCAGCTGATTTACTGGGCAAGCTTAACTCCAGGTGACATCATTACTCGCCAGCATGATGTGACTGGTAGAGACAGGTCTTGCCTGCTCAGAATACTTTCAATGTTCTTTAAGTAACAGTGCTCTGTTGTTTTCTTTGCAACTGATCAATTCCTTTGACTGTGTCAATCACAATGTCCCACACCCTTCCCTTCCCCACTGGATTTTCAGGACAATCCAACTCCCTTTCACGGAATGTAGATCTCAAGAAAATTAACACATAATGAGAATGGAGGTGAAGCGAAGCCATTTTTATATCAGCGTCCAAAGGAGACTGGACCAATTACTCTTGCTACTGGATTCTTGGAGGGGCCCTTTATACTGTCCCTAATTACTTTTCAGTTCCTTCCTTTGATCTAATGAACTACCCAGTAGTCTTGAAATAGCTTCCTTTTGCACTTAAGCTACCCAGAGTCATGCTCTGTTGTCTGCACTCACAGCCTTCTATGCTATTATTCTGATCTTGCAAAACAGTGAAATGCTGCAAAAAGTATTTAAGGACCTTTATCCCTGGCTGCAAATATGAGTGCCATCAGGAATAAGACAGAATAAAGGATACATTGGTTGCAATATAGCCATCAGCTTTGTCTTTGCAAAAACTACAATCGACCAGATCCTGAGCTAGTTCTGCTAAGAGTAGAACTGAGTTCCACCAGTGCCTTGCAGACCTCCCTTCCATGGCAGGGGAATGAGCTCTGGGAAATGGGAATTAAGTGGAGCGGGATGGCTTGGATTTCCCCAGACTTTCACTTTTGAAACCCTGCTATAGTGAGTTCTTCACACTCAGGTTGTCCCTTATGAAATCAAATTCTGATGTTGTTCCTGAAGCTACACATCTCTGAATCATCTTGAAGTTATCTCTTAAATTTCATCCTCAAAGAAGCATCTATTTCCTTGTGACATGTACATACAATTTCAATTACTATTGCCATTCTGGTGGAATACCAGTGGTTTTGCCTGAATTTCCTGGTTAATTGAGGTAAAGAAGGGCTTTCTTTCCTCTCACAGGTACCCAAATTTCCTCTTATTTGGGGGGTTTTTAAAACTTGGTCATAGTCTCTCACCGATTCTAATTGTTACCCAATATAAACTTTTAGAATTTTATGATGGAAAGAAGAGACGGGCTATGTAAGATTTCATGTACGTTTTGTAACTGTGGGCAGTGAATTTGCCATCGCTGAATACATCGCATTTGCAAAATAAATTATCAAGAATTTGTTGTTTTTTCATGAGCTCTATGTTTGTAGGTTCTATATATGCTAGAAAAGTAGGTGCCAGTCAAGAGGAAAGGATTCGGGTATAAATCTAACTCCCTGATATGTGTGAGATACTGAATACTCATCTATACAAAAATGTTTTTTGCTTCCATGCTAAGATTCAGACATTGAACTAGGGTTTTTCATTTATTATTTCATTTGTTTGACATAAAAACTCTAAGAGTTAAATATTATTATCCCAATTTTACAGATGAGGAGACTAAACCAACATATTTAAGTTATCTGACTAAAGTCACCCCACTAAGATATAGCCAACTGAGGTTTCAAAGTCCAACAACATCTAATTTCAACTTTAGTTAATTCCATCAGATCTTCTTGTTACATTGCTGTTATTACTGTTGCTGTTTAATAAAATTAATTTTAGTAAAAAGTTAAAACTTTTATCAAGCCTACCTTGTTTCTTATGTGCTAGTAAGAACATTTTGTAAAATGTGCTTAAGTAAAATGTGAAACAATGAAATAAACAGACCTCTCGTGAAGGATAGGTATACTAAACCAAAATAGGAAGTTGGGTTCCAGTTTTTAAAATTTATCTCCAGTTCCCAAGCATCAGATTGAAGCTGATGTTAAGAAGCCGTTATCCTCAGTCTGAACAGATAAAACAGACAAAATAAACCTGGCGTACTTTCCCAGGTCCTGCTGCTTGGAGTTACTGGATCCAGAGACAGTGTTCCCAGCAGGCATTCTATGACTTGTTGGCTGTTCTTCCTCATGAAGAGCATCTGAACATATTTGCCTCTAGGCTTGTCCTGCCAGGTTTCTCCCTGAGGCTTAAACCAAGCTGAAGCCAAGAGGACCTCACTGCAGCCCCCAAACCTGCAATGCTAAGTTTCTAAACTTCTCAGGACCGGATCCCCCTCCTTTTAAATAAACACTTGAGCAACTACACAATGTGGTTAGTTATCCTCTGGCTCTCCATCCAGGATGTACCACTTCTCAAAGTCTCATGACTTTCAGCCACACACCTGAAATAACTTAAAATACAAAATACTAAGTTACATGGTTATTTTCAAATAATGTCATACATGGGGGCTTATCCTATTATAATATATGGTTATTTCTCAGTAGAGTCATGGATGGATTATCATCTGAGACTTAGTTAAAAACAACAACATATCAAGGGGAGTCAGAATTTGGATCCAGGCATTCTGGCTGTAGAGAGTATCCTCTAACCCACCATGACATAACCCTTGCTTCACCATGTTTCACTACCTTGATGGTGGTCCTGACCTCAGCTGATTGGGTGAGCACTGCATGCAAAGGTGGACAAGCTCCTCATGTCCTGGAAGACCTGACTCGAAAAGATGAGCTGAACCAGTCTACTTCTCACTCAGACATCTGAACTAAGACACAAAGAGTTTTCCAGGAAGCGGTAGGACTTTGGGTTCAAAGTTTTAATTATAGATAAGGTCCACATCAGTAGGCTATGTGATGTGCAAATAAAGTTGGGCAGCAGAAATCAAGGCAGGCTGGGAGAGCAGCTGATGGGCAGGGAAGAAGCAGGTGTGCTGGGTAACTAAGGTTGGTGGCACAGCACCGAGGGCTGAAATCCTGAAGCTTAGGGGTTCTGCCTGCCCATGCAATCTCTGCAAGGCCGGTCTCTAATATTCCCCCCATTTTGGGTTTCCATGCCTGCATTAAGGAGAGTTTTTCAAATGGCCCCCCAAAGATGTCCTTCTTGAATCTTCAAAAGCTGTGCACATGACGAGAAAATGTTAAAACAAACATAAGAAACGTTGTTTGGCAAAAGACTTTGCAGATGTAATTAAGTTACCAATCAGTTGACCTGAATAGTATCTTTAGATAGGCAGATCATCCTGGAGCATCCTAGGTGGGTCCAGCATCATCACATGAGCCCTTCAAAGCAGAGATTGGAGGAAAAAAAAAAAAAAGAGGGATTTGAAGTTCAAGAAGAACTACATGCATGATTGCTGGCTTGAAGATGGAGGGGCCACGTGGAAATTTGAGAAGGAAATAAATTCTGCTATTTCTATAATGACAGAGCTTGAAGAGGACCTTGAACCCTAGGTGAACTCAGCTGGCCAATAGCTTGAGCCAAGAAGTCAGGTAAACCCACAAGAGTTTTGAGCTAACAATATGAGATAATAAATGTTTTACTTTGTTTTGTTTTCCTAGCTGCTAAGTTGTGGTTATTTGTCATACAGCAATAGAAAACTATTATAATGTTCCTTTGTCCCTCTGTTCCTATGTAATGAAGCAAAGTGTTCCATCTATTCCTCATCAAAGGTGGGTGAAGAAACAAAACAATTTAATGCAGACCTCACTAGAATGGCCAATAAGAGCCCTATGTGGGGTGACGAAAAGAACAGACATTAAAGGGTAGTATAGCTTATATATTATTCCAGCAGACATGAAATAGAACATGAAAAAATGCTCATGATACCTTGCTCATTGATACCAATATTACCTTAGATTACAGTGTTCCCTGGAGAATTCTTATTCCCCGTTGATAGATGTGCAGGTGCTTGCTGAAAAAGTCTAATAGTAAAAGAAGCCTGACGCTTTCTGTGGTTAGAATGTAAAAAGTATACCCCACTCTGGGAATGCCTACTAGGCCAGGTGACCTAGAGTACTGTGGCTGCCCCTGCTCCACCTGGCCCTTCCATAGGCCTTTGGCATCATGGGCTATAGTGATCTTCAACAAAAGCTCCATGTATTCTGGTCATGATGACTCTGACTTGGTGGGGACTGTCAAAGAATAAAATTTTAACAAATTCATTTTCAAAGATCTAACTGGCTTTTATTCCCAATTCATAAATCAGGTGGCATTGAATCTTCAAAATAAAAAGGCACTCCAATGAACTGAGCAGAGGGCGGTGAGATTTATAGACAGAAATGGCTGAAGAAAGAAGGAACAAGAAACAACAACAAAAAAGGATTGATATTTTCAAGTTAATTTCCTTAATGGGCTCAAGCAGAGGAGACTTTCTTTTCATGCTGATTGAGGTTGACTGAGCCCCTTTGGTTGCTCTGAATCTCCTGGGTTTTGGAAAACGGGCACTTTCTAGGTTCTGTTTGACTTTGTGGCTCCTAGCATGAGTGACTCCATTCTGGTTCAGTCTTGTCTGTTGAGATGGAATTCAGTCCAAAGCAGTGACCTCCCATAAATCTTACTTCACAGGATGAAGGGCTCAGAAGTTAAAATACTGCTTTGAGGGACATGTATGAAAATTTGCAAAGAAAGACCAAAGAAAGAAGTCTTTGGGGTGTGACCTGAGTCCATGGGTGAGGAAAAAAATAGAGAAAGAAAAATATGAAGTCTTTCGTGGGGCCTGGTGCAGTGGCTCATGCCTGTAATCCCAGCACTTTGGGAGGCCGAGGCGGGCGGGTCACCTGAGGTCAGGAGTTCAAGACCAGCCTGACCAATACGATGAAACCCCATGTCTACTAAAAATACAAAACTTAGCCAGGCATGGTGGCAGGTATCTGTAATCCCGGCTACTCAGGAGGCTGAGACAGGAGAATTGCTTGAACCTAGGAGGCGGAGGTTGCAGTGAGCTGAGATCATGCCATTGCACTCCAGCCTGGGCAACAAGAGTGAAACTCTATTTAAAAAAAAAAAAAAAAAAAAAAAGAAGTCTTTGGGGGAAGAGAAGAGGCCATGTGATCCAGAGAAACTGGGGAAAGGCTACACTCCTGAAAGGACAGACAATTCAAAAGCAGACAGTAAGGCCAAACTTCTTGCTTGTCACATCTTGACGTAAGCTTCCTCTGGGAATGAAAAACTCCCAGTCTGGGTTACCCTGTAAGTATCATTTCCCCTCCCTTCTAGGAGCTGGATTCAAGTCACTACTTAAGCATGTCCATTATATTATTCAGCCATCTATTGAGGATTTTAAGGTTATTGTGGTAGAAATATATGGAAAGAAATAAAAATGTTTTAAATTGTAGCCAACTAAACTAAAACAAAACATTTAAAAAATATTGTTACTCCTTTACATGTAAACTTTTTTTTTTTTTGAGATGGAGTCTCATTCTGTTTGCCCAGGCTGGAGTGCAGTGGCACGATCTTGGCTTACTGCAAACTCTGCCTCCTGGGTTCAAGTGATTCCCCTGCCTCAGTCTCCTGAGTAGCTGGGACTACAGGTACACGCTGCCACACCCAGCTAATTTTTTGTATTTTTAGTACAGACGAGGTTTCACCGTGTTAGCCAGGATGGCCTCTATCTCCTTGACCTTGTGATCTGCCTGCCTCAGCCTCCCAAAGTGCTGGGATTGCAAGTGTGAGCCACCGCGCCCAGCCTACATATAACTTTTACAATGAAGAAAGAGAAAAAAATCATCTTGTATTCCTTTGGAATTTTCCAAAGTCTCAGTTACCATTTATATTAGGGTTCTCTAGAGGGACAGAACTAATAGGATATATGTATACATGAAAGGGAGTTGATTAAGGAGAATTGACTCACATGATCACAAGGTGAAGTCCCACGACAGGCCATCTGCAAGCTGAGGAGCTCGGAAGCCCATAGTGGCTCAGTCCAAGTCCCAAAACCTCGAAAGTAGGAAAGCCAACAGAGCAGCCTTCAGTCTGTGGCTGATGGCCTGAAAACCCCTTGCAAACCACTGGAGTAAGTCCAAGGATCTAAAAGCTGAAGAACTTGGAGTCTAATGTTCCAGGGCAGGAAGCATCCAGCACTGGAGAAAGATGAAGGCTGGAAGACTCAGCAAGTCAGCTTCTTCCACCTTCTTTTGCCCACTTTTTCTAGCCCCACTGGCAGCCGGTTGGATGGTACCCACCTACACTGAGGGTGGGTCTTACTGAGGATGGGTCTTCCTCTCCCAGTCCACTGACTCAAATGTTAATCTCTTCTGGCAACACCCAGGTACACCCAGAAACAATACTTTACATCCTTGAATACGGTCAAGTTAACACTTAATATTAACAATCACACCATTGCACAAAGTGTCTTTTGTGTTTCATTAAAAGACAGAGTTAGGGGCCAGGAGCGGTGGTTCATGCCTGTAATCCCTTCGATTTGGGAGGCTGAGGCGGGTGGATCACAAGGTGAGGAGATTGAGATCATCCTGACTAACATGGTGAAACCCCGTCTCTGCTAAAAATACAAAAAAAAAAATAGCCAGGCATGGTGGCACGTGCCTGTAGTCTCAGCTGCTTGGGAGGCTGAGGCAAGAGAATTGCGTGAACCCAGGAAGCTAAGGTTGCCGTGAGCCGAGATGGCACCACTGCACTCCAGCGTGGGCAACAGAGTGAGACTCCGCCTCAAAAAAAAAAATAATAATAATAATAAAATAAAAGACAGAGTTAGGAAACCACAAAGCTCTCAAGATAGCCTCTCAACGGGATAGGATCCCGTGTCTTCTTTATCAAGGATATAAGGTAATCAGTGACAGCAATATTGGACAGAGATACACAGAGCAGGTCTTGTAAATCTTGTAAATATTGTAAATATTACAGGTCTTGTAAATCTTGTAAATATGTAAGTCCACATATTTCCTAAAAGTAAATATATATGTAAGTCCACATATTTCCTAAAAGTCCAGTGAAATTCAACAAAACCAAAATTATCTGGATAAGAATTGTTTCCTTTCAGAGTGTCTATTTTCTGGACCGCAATGCAATGGTTTGCTGGCTCTTTCGTTGCATCTATTTCAGAGCAGTCTATTTCTGCTCGTGTTTTGTATCCTCTCTTTCTATTTTATAGTGATACTCTCCCTTAACCCTCTAAGGATACTAATTATACGAAAAGTCTTATTCTGATTGTTCTACCAACACTTGCCTCATTATAAACTCCTTTCTTATTCAGTTTGTAGATTCTCTTTTTAGAATTAGTACTAATGTATTTTAGTGATTCTTGATAGTGGACTCATCTTTCAAGGATAGCCCCTTCGACTTTCCTCTTCCTGCTCCAGCTTCTGTAGACACCTGAAGGAAGCAAAGCGTAGAAGTAACTTATGGATGTGTGCCCTGCACAGTTTCCAGTGACAATGGAGCAGGCTATTAGGTAGAGGCTGTTTCAAGGTGACTTTTCCTCTCAGCATGGCTATTTCTGATTCTCCAAGGTATTATTGACCACTTAGACCATTGAATTGTCTCTACCTCCAGTATTGTTCTGAGTTAAACACAGACACAATGGAGGGGAGGAGGGGAGGGATGCACAAGGACCAACTACTCTGATTGCTCCTATGTAGGTAGTCCCTAAAATTCCCCCCATCAGATGGCTCCAGCTTCCCTAATTTTTAGGGATAGAGTATGGATGATACCCATATTTTGTAGTTGAGCTTCCGTTAATCCTCCTGAAAGCATTTTGTTTTGCTATCACCACTTCAAAATGATCCTTTCTGATTTCAGACTTTTAGGGATTGCGTACAATTTTTGGTCCTCCAATATAGCTACAGATTGACTTATAGGTTTCACACAGATTCCTAATCATCTCTAAGGAGTGGAACAGGGAAAGACAAAGAAGGGGCTGCTGCTTGAGTGCAGTCTACCAGGTACTTCTTGGCTTGAGTCTTTGGTGCTTAAAGAGAGACAGAGAGAGAGGCAGAGGGGAGAAATGGAGGGAAGGAGGGAAGGAGAGGCAGAATGACAAATTTTAGAGAAAAATGTGTGTTATATAATCTTGGAGGGGAATAAAGAAAGGTAAAAAATAAATAAAGGCTTGAATCAAATAATAGAATAAATGATCTTCATAAGTTGCATTTTCTCTGCCTCTTAACCTTTCTTGGGGGAGAGGGACAATAAAGAAAAATATTTCCTGAAACAGCAAAATGTACATTATACTTATGCCCCATGCTACTATTTCTTATTTGTCCCAATTCTATGATAAAATTGAAAATTCAAATCCATTTCTAAAAGAAGCACCGATCACTACTCTGGAATATCAAGCACAGAATACCCACAGTCGTGTAGCTAGATATACCATTTAAAATCACTCAGCAGAAAACTCCAAAAGTTAAATAAGTCTAGCCCCAATCATCTCTCAGTTTAATCACAAAATAACCTTTTGGATGGCTGTTGGAAGGGAAGAACATGGAAGTTCTGAAGTTCTATGGAAAGAAAACTGAGGTTCTCTTATAGTGGAGACCAAAGGCAGATAACATGTGCTCTGAAAAAGGTGTAAGCCAAATAATTTCCACTATTTTGGTGTCATGGGGAATAAATGAAGATGACTACCTGGATCTCAATCTTGGCTCCTCTGGTAGCTAGCTTTGTGACCTTCAGTAGGATGTTTAAACTGTCTATCAGCTCCATCGGTTATTAAAATGGGCATGATTCTATTTGCCTCATGGATTATTGTAAAGATTGAACCAGGTAGTATATGTAAATAAGCTAGCTCAATCCCTGACATAATATGAGCTTAATGAATATTATATTTTTCCTCTTAGTTTGAGTATATCTAATACTTCTGTTGGAAAAGAGTCTTGATTTTAACTATAAATATTGTTGCAACCAACTGTCAGTTGAGACAGGAGCTCAGATGAGGGCTCCCATCAGGCTTCTCAGTTTCCCTAAAAATGTCAAATATGGAATTTTAATTTTCCAAGACTCAGAAGTAAGGAGTTGTTCTTACCTCACAGGACTGTGTAAGTAGAAAATTAAACTATGTAAAACACCTTGCACTGTATAGCATTGACACATATTGTATGTGGGTGTGTCCCATTGAAGAAATTATTGCCAGTCATAAAGTTATGAAGATAGTCTCCTAAATAGTGTCTAGAATCATGATTGTTTTCTCTCTCACAGTGAGAAACACATCTGGAAAATCCATTTACAGCCCATCTGGAATTGATTTTTGTTTATGGTATGGGAAAGGGAGTTTATAATCATTAATGATATTTATAAGACAAAACCAGCAAAGATACTCAAAACCACCTAATTCTTCAGTAGACTCTTTTTGATCCATGAGACACTCACGACCTTGCCCCACCAAAATTACCAGGTTGCTGCAGCACTCTGTCTTCCTTCCTTCCTCCTGCCTGTGTCAAATTCTCTTTCCCACTCTTCAAGTTTCCTATATAAGCAGACACATCCAGCCAGCAAGAGAGATTGCCTATCTGTCCTTCTGAAGCACTCATCCATCATAAAAGATGGTCCTGGAAAATGTCTAAAAAGTTGAAGTATAGACTTTTCACAGTGGGAAGAGCCACATCACATCCTGATCCTTCTTTCTAATCTTCTGTTCATAGAGGCTGGGCAGGAAATAAGAACAGGATGATGATTGAGACAGCAGAGAGAACTTGGAGACTTCTCTAGGGGTCTAGGTTTGACCCTAGTTGTCTGGTCTCTGAGACTTGCTTCTGGGTCCCATTTATCAATTCCCAGGACACCAGACAAGTGTCACAGGTCAACCTCCCATCATACTTGGGTGGGCATACAAGGAAGAAAGGGCAGTAAAAACACGTAGCTGAGGTCCAAGTGTATATGGCGACCACTTGTCAATTTCACCGGCAGATTTACCTGCTCACAGGCTTAGAGAAAGGAGGAGTGCTAGCGCCCCCTGCAGTACAGAATCAAAAATCCCTAGTACCCAGGAGAGCATCGGTGATTCAGACTGAGGGCACATCGGGTAAGAGGCTCTCAGCCCTCCTAAAAAATTGCAAAACTAAAAAACTTCTCACAGCTGAGAAGCTGGAGATAATGTTCATTTAAAAAACTGAAACAATCTCTGTTGTCAAAGAGCTATGCGACACCTGAAAAAATGGCATGCCAATATTTGGGGAGGAAAAAAAAATAAAGCAAAACAAATTAAAAGAAAAAGAACACTTCTATCTCAAAAGACACAGATTTTCCCAATTCTGAGAATGTGAATTACAGCCAACGTATAAAGTCCCTTGAAATTAACAGGTTATAAAGAGCTGATACAGCCTTATCTAAAGAGAGCAAGAACAGCCCCATTACAACAGAAAAACAAAACAAAAAAACTTCTAAATCATGCATGGCCTGAGATAAAGAAAAATTAAGGTCTTTGCATAATATTGCCCCAGAACTAAGCCTAGGAATACAATTTCCTGAGTAATCTGGAATGGGGGCCAAGTCAGATTTTCTTGTGTGGCAGAATACCTAATGGGAATTTTTAGAGCTGTGGATGGCCAGAAATTGTACTAAGAAGCAGGAAAAGTTGTGGGCAAAGAAACAAGAGTAATGATGCATGGAGGGAAGTATAGGCAGGGGTTAGGGAGCAGGCAGAGAGAAAGAGTTTTTAGAGTCTTTCTTTCCAGTTTCTGCTTCCATTCTTCCTGGAGTTCAGCCATTTTCCATCCTGCCTGCCATGAAGTAACTTTAACCGATTTTATGGCCACTTTTTCAATGAGATGCCTGGCATTGGTTTCTCCTACTTTCAGCCGAGAATCCTGACCACCATAGTGGGTTTTAGGAAACGGGCCAGCGTGTGGGGAGGCTGTTCTCTGAACACAGGACCCTGACACACACATCCCAGCACTGACAAAGCTCACTCCTCCCAAGGATGCTGAGCTGCTGCAGGAAGCTCTTGAACATCAAGTTATGCCAGCAGAAAAAGACATCAGGTAGGAAGAATTTGGGGGATGTTTTGCCTGTGGAGGGGGTGGAGGATAGCCTTGAGTTCATTCCTCGCAGAAACTGGGTCATGTGTTTAGCCACCCCATGGCACTACAGAGGGTCATGTAACCTGGAGCTAGCAGGACAGCGCTGGTTTAGAATATTCTGCTAACATCGTCCTAGCTATTGTCACATGTTCCTTTAAGCATTAATTTATGGTCACAGTTACTGTAACACAGCTAAAAATATTTTTTTTTACCATATCTACTCTTTCTAATGGTCTAATAATGAGAAGATTTTTAGCACATGTGTCACAGGGTCAAGAGAGCAATTACTTTTCATCTGAATCCATAAAACCCTTATTATCCTAACATAAAGCACCATATTTTTAATTCCATGTAGTATAAATAAATAAAAAGAAAATAGGCACATACATTTTTCTAACCATAATGACCTTGAACAAGTTACATGAACTCTGTGGAGATCTGTGTACTTTTCTGCAAAACAGATTTACTATGCATTGCATCATATAATTACTGTGATGGTTAAATAAATTTATTCATATAAGGTGCCTAGCACAGTGCCTGGCACATGTAAAGTGCTGAGTAAATATTGGCTCTTATTATTACTAGAAGTACCTGGCTTTCCCCATTGACTTGATTTCAGAGGCAGATGAATTCTCCCTTGTCCGAAATTATTTCGTACGCCACTCTGGCCACTAGAGATTCATTCACGCTTTGAGTGGTCAAATAATTTCTACTGTTATGCAGAAAATCCTAGTAGAAACCATAAAACACTACCTAATAGTCATTCAAGCTTTTTATAAAATAGTTTTCAAAGTAGATTATTTCCTTTATGGGTTTTAATGAAGAGAAGGATGAGCTTAACCACAGGACTCTTGAGAGAGGTACAGATTTGGGGGATTTACATGGGGGTGGACTGATATCACAATGATCCCTAATTTTCTATATTCATCAGGCAGATGAGCTGGTCTCAGAAATACTGTTTCAAAATCTTCGGAACAGTTGCCTCTGTATCAGGTACATGGGTTTTTTCTGCCATCTAGTGGCCACCTTTGACAAAGACAGTCATCTTTGTGTGAGTGAAGGTTTCCCACCCAGAGCACTGCACAGGAACTTCGCTGGCTCCCAGGCATCTTTTTCAGTTTACGCTTTTCAGGGAGTTCCCCTAAAATCTCCTCTAAAATTGGAATAAAAGCAAAGGTCTTAGTCCTCATGGAGGCACAAGGCTAGGATAAGTTGTTAGAATAGCACTAGCTGAGCCACTGATTTTCTGGGTGACTGCAGGCTAAGTCACTTTTCCTTCCCCAACCTGTCTTCTCATCTATAAGATAAATTACCCTGGCAGGTCCCTGTTGGCTCTAATACTCTGGTGTTCTCGAGTCCCTCCAATTTTAAATCTTTATTTGGACAAGCATGTCTATACTTCCCTCATTAATAAAAGTAAATCGAGGAGAAATTATAACATCTAGACAACGAAGTTACTATTCCCTAGGACAACTCAGTGATAAGGTGGTTGAGTATAATGTTTCTGACATCATCTTCCTCTTGGGGAAGGTCTTCCTTTTCAATTTCCTTGTAGAGACTGTATGAATCAGGGCTTCATTTATCCTAAAGTCCATAAGCAAAATGCAAATTAGCAATGAGCAAGTTGTTTATTTCAAATATTTAGATATTCCTTGACAAATTCTCGAAAGGTTTTCATCGCACTAATAACGGACAGTAATCTGTTTATTTGATGGGATTTATTTAAATAGTAATTTTCCATTCGCCAGAGAAATGGCTTAAGTCTTCCCAAGCTTTTATTCGAAGAACTGCCATGTTCTCGTTAGCATCCAACCTGCTTCTAAAATCTCTTTCCCTTCATCATTATTCCATCCAAACCTCAGGAGAGAATAATCTTTTTTATTCATCTTTTTAATTGACAAATAAAATTATATATAGATGGTGTCCAACATGCTGTTTTGATACATGAATAGATGTTGTCAAATGGCTAAATCAAGCTACTTATGTATTACCTTCACATACTTAACTTTTTTTTTTTTTTCTTGCAATACAAACACTTAAAATCTACTCTCTTAGCAATTTTTCAAGTTTGCCATACTTGCACCCAAAGATTCCACTGGCTTCCTGCCACCATCCTTCAGTCTAAACATGTATCATGCCATTCCTGGCATTCTTTGATCAGGGCCTGTGAGAGAAGTACATTTCTTGCTTCCTAGGCATTCAGATTCCCACCAGCTGCAACAACCTGAACTTCGTTGGGAAAATTCATCCTTATTACGACTTGAGTGATCTCAGCCTCACCTTCAAGCCCAGAGTGAACCTTCATTGCCTTGGGCCACTCTAAATGAATCATTTCCTGGCCAAAGTGATTGGTTCTGGCATGGACACGTATCCAACAAGAGTTGATGAGATTTCCACTGAGACTTCTGAGAAGTAGATTCTCTCCCATCTCTTCTGGACTTAAAGCAAGATATATGTAGCCATGGAAGCTGCTGGAGCCCTCTTGAGACCTGGAGGGAGAAACTGCTAGAAAATGGAGTATACACCAAGGAAGAAGAGGAAAGAATGAAGAAAGAAACTGAATCTTCACCACATCATTGGAGCCCTGGATCAACCCTCACCTGAAGATTGCCCTCAGCTTCTTTTCAACTAGCCAATAAGGTGTTTCCATTGTTTGAGGCAGTTCAAATTGGGTTTTCTGCATTTTAAAATAATAATAATAATAAAATCTATAGCTCATGTGGGTTCCAAGCAATCTTTCCATGTATTTCACATTAGTCTTCATAGACGCTTTTCTTCCGGTTTTGCCAAACTAATCAGGCAGCAGAGACAGTGGTTTACTCTAAGAACCCATCCAAGTTCTGAGAGTCCTGAGTTGATCATTAGTAATTGGACCTGAGTATGTGGGAGAAGGCAGAGGCAAGGGTGACCCCAAGGTGAGGGACATGAGTCACTGTGGCACTGAGTTCTAGTAACATTAAGAGAAGAAATGGCTGGGTGCGGTGGCTCCTGCCTGTAATCCTGGGATTACTTTGGGAGGCCAAGGCAGGTGGATCATGAGGTCAGGAGATCGAGACCATCCTGACCAACATGGTGAAACCCCATCTCTACTAAAAATACAAAAATTAGCTAGGCATGGTGGCGCGTGCCTGTAATCATAGCTACTCGGGAGGCTGAGGCAGGAGAATCCCTTGAACCTGGGAGGTGGACGTTGCAATGAGCCAAGATCGCGCCACTGCACTCCAGCCTGGCAACAGAGCTAGACTCGGTCTCAAAAAAAAAGAAGAAACAAGTTTGAGGAAAGGAGATGAGTTTCCATTTGGAAAAACCTGAATTTAAGTAGACTTATCCTTTTGAGCTGCAAACGTTGACCTGTCTGCATCCCCCAGAAAACTGGCAGCTTGTTAAGGGCATGGACTGTGGGTTCTTAATCTTCAATCATCTCCCACAGGACCCCAACAAATATGTGTTCTAATAATAAAGAAAGAAAACCAATGAAAGTTAAGTTACCCAAAAAGAGAAGAGTAAAGTCCAAGTCTCCTCTGTAGGCTTGGTGATTACATCTGTTAAAAGTTTGGAAAAATTCTGAGATGCCTGCTGGAGAGAATGAGTTATGTCAGTAGAGGAGGCAGCATTGAAGCTGTACTTATAATATTTGTTTGGAAGGAGAGGAGTACCCCATCCTGGAGGAAGGGCTTGAGCAAAGGCACGCCTGCTCCCTATCTGACTGGGGAACAGCACTTGTAGGGTACAGAATCATACCATTATTTCAGAAAACTGGCGAAAGGGCTGGAGTGATACTACCAATCAAAGATCCCACCTCGCCCGACAAACAATGACCCATCAGAGTGGTCAGAGAATCAGAGGCTACACAGAAGGGATGATGCTTGGAGAAATAGGTCACAGATAATTAAACAAAAAAAGAATTTTTTTTTTTTTTTTTTTTTTTTTGAGACAAAGTTTCACTCTTACGCCCAGGCTGGAGTGCAGTGGCCGGCAATCTCGGCTCACTGCAACCTCTGCCTTCCAGTTTCAAGCAATTCTCCTGGCTCAGCCTCCTGAGTAGCTGGGATTACAGGCACCCACCACCGTGCCCAGCTAATTTTTGTATTTTTAGCAGAGGGGGTTTCACCATGTTGTCCAGGCTGGTCTCGAACTCCTGACCTCGTGATCCACCCATCTTGGCCTCCCAAAGTGCTGGGATTACAGGCGTGAACCACCACACCCAGCCAAAGAGGACTCTCTTTAACAATGCCTGTTCTTGTAGGAGTAAGATGGAATCTCATGGTGGTTTTAATTTGCATTTCCCTGATGATTAGTGATATTGAACATTTTTTATATGTTTTTTGGCCATTTGTATATCTTCTTGAGAAATGTCTATGGTAGGAATGTAAATTAATCCAACATCTATGGAAAATAGTATGGAGATTCCTTAAATAACTAAAAGTATGTTTACCATTCAATCCAGAAATCCCACTACTGGGTATCTACCCAAAGGAAAAGAAGTCATATATTAAAAAGACACATGCACACATATGTCTATTGCAGCACAATTCACAGTTGCAAAGATATGGAACCAACCTAAGTGCCCATTGGCCAATGAGTGGATAAAGAAAATAGGGCATATATACATCATAGAATACTACTCAGCCCTAAAAAGGAATGAAATAATGTCTTTTGCAGCAACTTGGGTGGAGCTGGAGGCCATTATTCTAAGTGAAGAAACTCAGGAATGGAAAACCAAATACCATATATTCTCACTTATAAGTGGGGAGCTAAGTTGTGAGGATGCAAAGGCATACAGAGTGGTCTAATGGACTTTGGAGACTCAGAAGGAAGAAGGTGGGAGAGGAGTGTGGGATAAAAAAACTACATAGTAGATAGAACGAGCACAGCTCGGATGATGGGTGAGCTAAAATCTCAGAATTCGCCACTATATAATTCATCCACGTAACCAAAAACCACCTGGGGCCTAAAAGCTATCAAAAAAAGATATACATATATATGTTAAAATGTATATTTTGTATATATTATATATATGTTAAAATATTTTTTAAAAAGAGGATTCTGAACAACAACTTTCTACCTCCTTCAGCTGACTCAGGAGACCATTAAGTGTGTCTCTATTGAAATCCAAGGACGGGGAAATGAGGCAGATAGTGCTGATGCTATGGGCTTCTTTTTTCTGATTACATACAAGATGGAGTGAAGGAAGAAGTGACTTTGACCCATTCTGATAAACGAATTCAGAAGTCAATTGCATTGGTTTGTTGTCCTAACGCTAAAGAAATTTTCCAGGGGGAAAGCTATAAAGAAAATATCTATTTAAAGAGGAAAAGTCTAACACCCATAATTGTTGCAAATTTAAGAAAAAAAAATCTTCAAAAGGAAAGCACTACTTCTAAGCTACATGTTCCATATGCATTTTAGAAAGAAAATATGGGACAATATAAAGCAGCTTTCTGTCAGCTATTGGGGATTTGCATGAGAATGATCAAAAAGGCCCTCTTCCCTCTCTCTGAGATGTATAAAGTCTTATCAGTCTCTTCTCAAAAGACTCTCTGAGTAGGCAGTTACTCCTCTATCAAAACTGTTTACACTTGCAGGCAATATAACTCTCATGGCTGGTTTTATGAATTTCTTAGCTGTCTGAAAGGAAGTAGTTTGAAACATTAGAAAACCCATTCAAATCTTATTTCGCTGGCAGCAGGTAACTTGGAAATGATTTTGTGCTCCTTCCCCTTTTCTAATTCTTTGAAGAGTGATGATACTGATGGGCTTCATTACTTCCACGGGGAAACAGATCTGGGGACCTGTGAAGGCAAAGGTACTCGCCCATCATCATGATGCAATTTACACTGTCTAAGTTTTTGGTGGCCAGATGAGATTTATGCAAAAGAATACTGAGATAATTGTGGCCTTGAAATTCTGGGAGATTGCTCATGTTTTTGCATTTCAATAGGAACACTGTAAGGGAGAGCTAAAGTGGGGAGGAATAGTAGATAAGGCATGGGATAGTGTGGCATGAAATCTCAGATGCGAATTCAAGTTTGACTTGGCTAAATAATGTAAACTTTCTAAGCATCTGTGTACTTTCACTCTAAAATGGGATAGCTATATTCATTTCAAAGGGGTGTTCTGGAGATGAAACAAGATAATGTATCCATATGTAATATATGTACATAATATGTAAGATAATATATGTAATATATACATAAGATAATGTATATCTATCTATCAGACGTTCTCCATATATGTCACACAATAATGGTTCAGTGAATTGATGGTGGTGGTGGTGGTGGTGGCAGTGGTATTATTATTCTTACTATACTTTAAGTATCCAATGAAAGACAACATTTAAGTGAGAGAGTCAATTCTGAATTATCCATGATGATGGCAAAGGCTTAGAGTAGGAATTAATGTCACAGATAAGTAACATTATTCAAACATTATTGAAAACCAGCATTGCTTAATGTGGGATATAATTATTGTTTTGTTATTTAATGTATACTCATTTTCAAATATGTTTTAACATATAAAAAGCTGTTCATTTTTAAGTATATAACTTGATATATACAAAGTATACAAAGTGATATATCACTTTGGTGATAAGTATATACCCATAAAACTATCACCACTACCAAGCCACAAACATATCCATCACCTCCCAAATTTTCCTCCTGTGTTCTTTATTATTATTATTTTTGGTGGTAAGAACACAACATAACACCTACCCTTTTAGAAAATTTTAAGTATGCGATATAATATCATTAGCTGTAGGTTTTACGGTGTATGGTAGCTCACCAGAACTTACCTTGTATAAATAAAACCTTGTAGGCATTAACCACTCCCTCTCCAACTACCCCTCACCCCAGCTTCTAGTAACCACCATTCTACTCTCTGCTTCAGGGTTTGGTTATTTTAAATTTCACATGTAAGTGAGATCATACAGTATTTGTTGTTCACTGGGCAGAATGCCCTCCAGATCCATTCATGTTGTCACCGATGGCAGGATTTTATTCTTTTCTAAAGATAGATAATATTGCATTGTAGGTATGCACCATGTTTTTTTAATTCACTCATCCATCAATGGATATTTTGGTTGTTTCTTTTTCTTGGCTATTGTGAATAGTGCTACAATGAACATGGGAATGCAGATATCTCTTCAAGATCCTGATTGCAATTCCCTTGTATACATACCTAGAAGTGGGGTTGCTGGATTATATGGTAGTTACATATTTAATGTTTTGAGGAATATACACAGTGGTTTTCATAATAGCTGGACCAATTTAAATTCCCACCAAGAGTATACAAGTGTTTTATTTTCTCTACATTCTCACCAACATTTATTATTATTTTTTAACAGCTATCCTAACAGGTATGAGGTGATATCCTATTGTGGTTTTGATTTGCATTTCCCCGATGATTAGTGATGTTGAGCACATTTCTATAGACCTGCTGGCCATTTGTATGTTTTCTTTGGAGGGATGGCTGTTCAGAACCTTTGACCATTTTTCAAATCAGGTTATTTGCTTTTTTTGCTATTGACTTATATGGTGTTCTTTATATATTTTAGATATTAACCAAATATATTTTCAAATATTTAAATGACAATTGTATAAAGTGGGAAATGAAAGTATCTTAGAATTGTATAACTTCTTGCTCTATGATATGGTGATTATACTCTCAAATTTATTTTTGTGTATGTATAAAATAAGTTTTAGAACAAAATAATAGCTTTTGACTCGACATTAAGGCTTGATCTTGATGAGATGATGGACCATTTTATCTCTAGGGCCTTATCTTTGAGGTAGAGTTCACTGAGAACTTTAAAATTTTGGTTCAGTTTATGAGCCAATAGCAAATTAGGCTTTCAGATGAACAGAGGGGATGTGAGTTTTCTATTACCAAATAGTCTTGTTGAACTTAGTATTTCTTGTTGAACTTCACAAAGTAGTGACTTTTGGCAAAGAATAATTTCAAAAAGCTAAAACCAGGATTTTCATATAAACATAAAATAAAGACATACAAAGATTCCTTTGTACACCTCATTCAGTTTAGAATTCAAGGAACAGAAATTTAAATAGTCACTCAATGAAATGTGAAAATTAATTTGTTAATAGATACAAATCTGCTTAATGTTAAAGATGACAAAACAGTCACCTTTGGCATTTAGAGTTCTGATCAAACAAATCTAAAACTTAACACACAAAATTATATTATCAACGTTCCCATCAAACAATAAAGAACAAAATTAAACATAGGTGCATTGTCTTAAACAAATAATCCTTGGATGAGACCTCTTAACAATGACCTCGTTTGACTTTGAAAATGCAGGATCTCATCTTTTGCTTTATTTCTAAATTTTGAATGTTAATTTTTCTTAATACTTTTTTTCACCTGTTCTTGCTTGTTATGATCATGGTCCCTATTATCTTTTGACTGACAAAATATTCTCTTCTGATGTGTCTTTTATTTTTTTCATGTGTTTCATAACAGAAAAAAATCTTTTATAAAGAAACAAGATGTTGAATTTTGTTCACTTGTTCTTTTTATTTTATAGATAGGTAAAAGGGAAATGGAGTCCATTTTATCTCCTATTCTAGAGCTGATTCCACCAAAACTAAAGATTAACTATTAAACTCTTATCTTATTGCTACTTTTTGCATATTTCTCTGAAGTTTAAGCTTAGAATAAATTCTTCTTGCTGGGAGCGGTGGCTCAAGCCTGTAACCCCAGCACTCTGGGAGGCCAAGGCTAGTGGATCACCTGAGGTCAGGAGTTCAAGACCAGCCTGGCCAACATGGTGAAACCCTGTCTCTACTTAAAAATACAAAAAAATAGCCAGGTGTGATGGTGGGCACCTGTAATCCCAGCTACTCGGAAGACTGAGGCAGGAGAATCACTTGAACCCAGGAGGTGGAGGTTGCAGCGAGCCAAGATCACGGCACTGCACTCCACAAAATAAGACTCTGTTTCAAAAAAAAAAAAAGAATAAATTTCTCTTATGCCCTATCCCACCCCAAGACCATATAAAATGTCTCTCTTTTATGCCCCACTGCACTTGTGACTCTAAGATGATACACTTCCTAGCCACCTTCCACCACCCTCACGCCCTTCCATTAAGTTAGAATCCTTAAGGGCAAAAATTGTCTTTGTTCCCTGCTCCTCATGGCCTGATTTATGTTAGGCACTTAATAAGTAACCCCTGAATTATTTACTGATGTATGGACACTATTCTTGTGGTCAATGAAGAAAATGAAAAAAAAAATGTTTAATGTAAAAATGCAAACTAAAAATAAATTGAAAGCTTCTTTCCTCATATCTCCCTCATGTTTTTGTTTTAGTCATTAAACAAAACTTACCCTATCACTCAACCTAAACATCCTAACACTCTTCCCCTTTTAGTGTATTTACACAATTAATTAGTAATTCTGCTGTAATTTTACCTTAATTACTCTTCCTTGGGTGAAACATAGCAAAATGGTCAAATCTGAGTTTCTCAACTCAAAGTTGAGCTTAGGTGTTCACAACCAGGTTTACTGAATGTAAACATGTGTTTAACTTTGTTTTATATTCAATAGTTATAAAGGGATGTTTCCCTTCTCTGAGAAAAAAAAAAAAAAAAAAAAAAAAAAAAGCCCTCCTAATTTCTTAGAAAATAACTGAATGAGAAAGAGTTCCTTATCGTAAAGCAATTTTGTGGTGCATCTAAGGCTAATTCTTGACACTCAAACTAGTAGATGAGACATGAGATGCTGCAGTGACAAGTTGGTATGTATTGCCCAACCAGTGTCACACAATGTTCCCATCTGTCTTTGTTCCAAAATACATGGCAGACAGGAACAAGCACAAGTAGACCAGAGTTAGATAATTCTTGCTGCATAATGCACCCATATGAGGCAATCAAAAACCAAGGATTACTAGGTGACTTAGAGATATTACATAAAGGCCGGGCGCCGTGGCTCACGCCTGTAATCCCAGCACTTTGGGAGGCTGAGGCAGGCAGATCTCAAGGTCGGGAGTTCAAGACCAGCCTGGCCAATATGGTGAAACCCCATCTCTACTAAAAATACAAAAATTAAGCGGGCATAGTGGCATGTGCCTGTGGTCCCAGCTGCTCGGGAGGCTGAGGCAAAGGAGTCACTTGAACCCGGGAGTCAGAGGTTGCGGTGAGCCGAGATTGCACCATTGCACTCCAGCCTGGGCGACAGAGCTAGACTCTGTCTCAAAACAAAACAAAACAAAACAAAACAAAAAAGAAGTATTACATAAAATACTTTGCAATACCACACTACCATAATGAGAACTGAAAGAAGCTAATGTGTTGGAGAAACAAGAAGCCAAGCCTTCCCCTACTGTTGTTACTATCACTGGGGGACGACATAATAAATGCTCAATGAATGTCGGCTCATTCCACTCCTCTCTCACCTGCCGCCCAGGCCGGATCACCATCTGAGAGGTCTGACACGTACACTGAGAGTTACCAAGTAAGGAGGAGCATGGTGACTTGGGGCAATTGGAAGTGGGGTTTCCTCTTTCTTTTCGGTAGGAATTGTCCAGTGCCATGCTAGTTAACAATCAGCACTCCCAAGCATGGCAGTGGACAGCCTTGGATTTTACCATTTGCCAATTTCCATGGTGTAAATACTTTCATCATCTCATTGCCAATCTCAAGCTACTAACCTGAGTTTGCTGAAATATGTCCTTTAAATATATTAGATATCTCGGATATTTCAGCTTCTCCCTTCAGTAACTTATAAAAATAAACAGAAAATTACTTGGAATTTAGAAGACATAAACAACACTGTTAATCAACATGATCAACAGCAGGATAACAATTATTTTCCTTTGCAAATGGAACATTCTCCAATAGGGATGATATTTTATGACGTAAATCTCAAATATATAAAAGGATTCAAATAATGCAGACTATGCTCTCTAATCACAGAGAATTAAACCTATAACTGAAATTATTTGAAAATGTTTGGAAATTTACAAATTAAACAGCACACTTCTGCATAACCCACAGAAAACAAAGAAGAAATCACAGAAGGAATTAGAATATATTTTGTGCTGAATAAAAAACCAGAACATTTCAAATTTTGTGGAATAGGACTTAAAAGAGCATTGAGTATAATTTATAGCTTTAAATGCTTCAACTAGAAAAAATAAAAAGATCTCATATCAGCAACCCTAAGATTGTCATATTAAGATGCTGGAAATGAAGTATATATTACAATGAAACTTAAGAAAAAAAATACGAGTATAAATCAAAAGAGAAAACTAGAGAATTTCAGTTAAACCAAAAGGTTATATTTTGAAAAGGGCAACTTGCTAGGTATATTAATCAAGGAGAAATTAGAAAAGGTGCAGATGACCATTATCTAGAATAATAAAAGAATATCACTACAGATCTTACCTACATAAAAGTAGAATAAAAAATTAAGAAAATGTTTATGCTAATTAATTTGAAAGCTTAGATGAATTGGGTAAATTTACCTTGAAAGATAAAAATTACCAAAAGAGGGCCAGATGCAGTGGCTCATGCCTGTGATCCCAGCACCTTGGGAGGCTGAGGAAGGTGGATCAATTGAGATCAGGAGTTCGAGAACAGCCTGGTTAACATCGTGAAACCCTGACTCTACTAAAAATATATTTTTTAAAATTAGCCGGGCATGGTGGTGAGTACCTGTAGTCCTAGCTACTCAAGAGGCTGAGGCAGGAGAATCGCTTGAACCTGGGAGGTGGAGGTTGCAGTGAGCCAAGATCACACCACTGCACTCCAGCATAGGTGGCAGAGCAAGACTCTATCCAAACAAACGAACAAAAAACTTACCAAAATACACTCAAGAATAAATACAAAATTTCAATAGCATGGAAATAATTAAATAAACAGACTTTGCATATTGAATTGGTTTTACAGTTTAAATAGAGTTTGTTTAACTGAATTCAAATGAATACTTATGAAAGAAATAATACACTCACAAACTTTAAAAAAAAAAAAAATAGAAGAGAAATAGGCTGGGCGCCATGGCTCACACCTGTAATCCCAGCACTTTGGGAGGCCGAGACGGGCAGATCACGAGGTCAAGAGATCAAGACCATCCTGGCCAACACGGTGAAACCCTGTCTCTACTAAAATACAAAAATTAGCTGGGCATGGTGGCACTGGCCTGTAGTCCCAACTACTCAGGAGGCTGAGGCAGGAGAATTGCTTGAACCTGGGAGGTGGAGGTTGCAGTGAGCCAAGATCGTGCAACTGCACTCCAGCCTGGAAACAGAATGAGACGTCATCAAAAAAAAAAAAAAAAAGACGACGACAAAGAAGAAGAGAAATAAACTTTTCTCAAATATTTTATCAGTAAAAAATTATCTTGATACTAAAAAATCAGAGAAAATACATAAAAATACCCTCTAACATCAATGTTACTCAAGAGCATATATGCAAATCCCAAAAGAAAATATTAGCAAACTAAATCCAGCAATAGTAACATTGGGATTTAGGTCCCAAAGCAAAGTTAATTTACCTTTAGGAAAATCAAACAAACAAGGTACTTCACCTCATTAACCAAATAAGGCTAACATCTATTTGATTATATAACCAGATGCAGGAAAAACATCTGACAAAATTCAACATCCATTCTTAATATTTCTCAGAAATGTAGCAATAGCAAAGTACATTGTTAACCTATTTAAAAATGTACAACACCTTACAGTTAACATCATACTAGTCATAAAGGCTGAATGATTTCCTCTTAAGATCAGTAACAAGATAAATATTTTTTTCTGCCTTTATTCATTCTATTCATCATTGTAACAAAGGTTCTATAGTCAGTCTACAGAGCAATTCAAAGGAACAAAAGTCAGTGATTGAAAAGGAAGAAGGAAAACTGGCTTTATTCACAGATGACATTATCGTATGTGTAAAAATTCTTAAGAAATTTAAAGACAATCTATAGTAACTGATAAGTGAATCTAGTCAGGTTATGAGACAAGAACAATGTACAAAATGTATGTGTATTTCTACATGACAGGAACACTTACAAATTGAAATTAAAAATCAATATCTGTTACAGTAGCATAAAAATAAATAGTTAAGAACAAATTAAACAAAATGTGTGCAAGATTCATAACACTGAAGATGCTAAACAATTGCCAGAGAGAAATATAAAATGATGTAATGAAGGGGTGTAAAGTGTTCAAGGATTTGAAGACTTTACTTTTCCTTAAAATCATCTCCAGAGTCAAATATATTCCAATCAAAATCTTATCAGGCATTTTTATAGATATCGACAAGCAGTATTTAAAATATATATGCGGTGGGATTTACATAGAATGGAAATAACAAGATTGCTCTGAAAAATAACAAATTTGAAAGAATTATATTATCAAATTTCTTTTTTTTTTCCCCCCCCAACAAAAGCAGCTTGATTTTATTGCGGGAAAGCTAGGAAGGTATAGGACAACTGAGGGTCTCCACAGGAACACCATTGCCCAGCATGACTGCCAAGTCCCAGGTCTGTCTGGAAGCCAGGGGAGGATCAGCATCCTGCCCCCTTTGGTCCATCCTGTGGGCTGTGGGGACCAGGTCCCTACTACTCGAGGCCAAGGTAGGAAACAGTCTTTCCTGTTTTCTTCAGGGTTGCAAGCAGAGTGTCCACGCTGTGCTCAGAGTCAATGCAGATTTCCTTGTTGGGCAGGTCAATGTCATACTTAATTCCTCCAAGCTTATCAAGGACCCGAGAGACAGCTTCAGCACAGCTTCCACAGGTCATGTCCACGGAGAACACGTGCTTTGGCATAACTGAGGCAGCGGCAGCGTGGTGGCGGTGGCAGCAGCACCTCTCTGGGCTCCTGTCAAATTTCAATTATTGTATAAAGCTATGGTAACAAGGTACAGTATTAGCCTGAATTTAGATGTATAGGTTATAAAACAAAATATCCAGAAACAAATTTACACATGTAAGCTCAGTTGATTTTCAACAAAGTAGCTAGAGTGATACAGTGGAGGAATTGGTTCTTTCAAAAAATGATGCCACAACAATTTATATTATCTGGGAAATAATAATTAGCTTTGATTCTGTCCTCAGACCAACCACAAAAAAATTAACTTGAAACAGATCACAGGCCAAAAGTAAAAATTTAGGATGTGTAACTTCTAGAGAAAAACAGAGTAGAAAATTTTTGCAACCTTGACGTAAGCAAAGATAGGCCAAAAAAAGCATGACATATTTTTCTTTTAACTTTTGTTTAAAGAAAATACTTCTGCTCTTCAAAGGATGCTGTCAGAAAAAAAGCAAGCCAGACTAAGAGAAAATATTGAGTATTTTATGCAATAAAGTTGAAAAATAAGACAGCTGATTATCCCTTTTTGAAATAATAAAAAATTAAAACTTGCCAAAAATTAATCTTTTAATATTCTGAGATAATAATAGTGATAATATTTGTTGTAATAGTAGCAGTAGTAAATTAAATAGAAGTTTATCAATTATGGAAAGCTGAGAAACACCTTAATTGCTTGTTCCTTTCATGAAAATTCCACTTTAAAATACCTGCCAAAAAACAGATCGTTAAACACTGTTTGGGTGTTGTGACTATTGCATTATGAGAGAAAACACAGAGTTTATTTGGTTAAATATTTTTCCAGTCATGTAAAGTGTGCTCACTTTCTTTTTTTTTCTTTCTTTTTTCTTTTTTTTTTTTTTTTTTGAGATGGAGTCTCCCTCTGTCGCCCAGGCTGGAGTGCAGTGGCGCAATCTCGGCTCGCTGCAAGCTCCATCTCCTGGGTTCATGCCATTCTCCTACCTCAGCCTCCCGAGCAGCTGTGACTACAGGCGCCCGCCACCATGCCCGGCTAATTTTTTTGTATTTTTAGTAGAGACAGGATTTCACCATATTAGCCAGGATGGTCTCGATCTCCTGACCTCGTGATCCGCCCACCTTGGCCTCCCAAAGGGCTGGAATTACAGGCGTGAGCCACCGTGCCCAGCCAGTGTGCTCACTTTCACTTAAATTCCTCTAATTAAATCATGCTTAAATTCTTCTGATTAAATTGTGTGCCTACACATAATTTAAAGAAGAAATATTTTATTGTTAAAATAATTTTATATTACTCAATTAACTTACTATTAAAAAATTATTTTAACAAAACCCTGGCCATCCTCCTCCCTACTGCATTTTCGTGGATACTAGCCTGCCATCAGTCACTCGGAGTCAGGGACCTGACAGCTCTCATCTCCCGCACTTTGGAGCACATGAGATCTAGAATGCTGAGAGGTAGAAGACTTCTCTTCCTCTCTAACCCTCTCACCACTGATTTGCCCGTAGTTCCTAGCCTTCCAGCTCATACCAATTATACGTGTCCTTGTTTGAACCTGAAATGTTGATGAGACCCATGTCTATAATATAAGCACCTAGGCGGGTGAAGGTCTCCTGCCCAATTTCCCATACACTCCATGGGTTGTACATGGCTGCTTCCTTCCCCATCACATCTGTGACATGTGAACTACATTTGCTCATCCTCCTCATTTCATGAAGAGAAATTCTGAAACAGTATTCTGTATGTGCCTCTTGATTATGTTATTAGTGATCTTGAAACCCCTCAGCAGGTTCTCCATAACCAGATGGCTAGGCAGGGTAACCTGCTGACAACCTAGGCCTGTAGGCAACAGACTGACCTCTCAGCACCGGACCTTGTCTCACCAGCCTTTTGCTAGTCAGGACCTGGCTCAGAGTATCGCAGATAGTGACAAGCAGTATCTAAAATGTATATGCAGGCCAGGTGCAGTGGTTCACGCCTGTAATCCCAACACTTTGGGAGGCCAAGGAGGGCGGATCACCTGAGGTTGGGAGTTCGAGACCAACCAGACCAACATGAAAAACCCTGTTTCTACTAAAAATACAAAATTAACAGGGTGTAGTGGTGCATGCCTGTAATCCCAGCTACTGGGGAGGCTGAGGCAGGAGAATCACTTGAACCCAGGAGATGGAGGTTGTGTTGAGCCGAGATCGCACCATTGCACTCTAGCCTGGGCAACAAGAGCAAAACTCCGCTTCAAAAAAAAAAAAAAATTGTATATGTAGGCTGGACGCGTGGCGCATGCCTGTAGTCCCAGCTATTTGAGAGACTGAGGCAGGAGAATTGCTTGAGCCCGGGAGGCAGAGGTTGCAGTGAGCTGAGATCACACCACTGCACTCCAGCTCTGGGCAACAGAGCAAGACTCTGTCTCAAAAATAATAAAATAATAAAATGCATATGCAATGGGATTTACATGCAATGGGAACAACCAAGATTGCTTTGAAAAGGAACAAATTTGAAAGCATTACATTATCAACTTTAATTATTTTATAAATTGATGGTAACAAAATGTAGTATTTATCTCAAAATAGATGTGTAGGTTACGGGACAAAATGTGCAGAAACAAATCTACACATGTAAGACTAGTTGATTTCACAAATACAGACCTCAAAAGAGAAAGCACTCTGCTGGGCACGGTGGCTCATGCCTGTAATCCCAGCACTTCGGGAGGCCCAAAGTGGGCAGATCACTTGAGGTCAGGAGTTCAAGACCGACTTGGCCAACATGGTGAAACCCCGTCTCTACTAAAAATACAAAAGTTAGCCAGGAGCAGTGGCATGTGCCTGCAGTCCCAGCTACTCGGGAGGCTAAGGCAGGAGAATCGCTTGAACCCAGGAGGTGGAAGTTTTAGTGAGCCAAGATTGCACCACTCCACTCCAGCCTGGGCAACAGAGTGAGACTCTGTCTCAAAAATAATAATAATAATAAATTAAATTTAAAAAAAAGAGAGACAGAAAGCACCCTTAGTCAACGACTGCTCACTAGACATGATGGCCAATGTGAAGTGTGAGTGGCCTCTATGAGGCAGAAACCATTCTATAGAGAATGTATAAATGAGGCAGCCCATAGTTGAGAAGGGTGCTTTTAATAGTTTTAATGAGGCATCGTCAAACTGTAAAATTTTAGGTTCTTGCAAATGTATATATGCCTATGAAACCATCACATAATTAAGACAACAAACATATCCTGTACCCCAAAAGTTGTCTCATGCTCTTTAATAATCCTTCTCACCTCCCCTTTTCTGTCCCCATCTCCAGAAGACCATTGCCACTATGGGTTAGTTTGCATTTCCTGGAATCTTATATAAATGGAATCATACAGTACTCTATATATATATATATATATATATATATTTTTTTTTTTTTTTTTTTTTTTGAGACGGAGTCTCGCTCTGTCGCCCAGGCTGGAGTGCAGTGGCCGGATCTCAGCTCACAGCAAGCTCCGCCTCCCGGGTTCATGCCATTCTCTTGCCTCAGCCTCCCGAGTAACTGGGACTACAGGCGCCTGCCACCTCGCCCGGCTAGTTTTTTGTATTTTTTAGTAGAGACGGGGTTTCACCATGTTAGCCAGGATGGTCTCGATCTCCTGACCTTGTGATCCACCCGTCTCGGCCTCCCGAAGTGCTGGGATTACAGGCTTGAGCCACCACACCTGGCCACACAGTACTATTTTTAAACATCTGTATTGAGGTATAATTTACTGTATTGAGGTATAATTAATATAAAATTCAATAATTTTAGTAAATTTGCACAGTGTACAGCTACCACCACATCTAAGTTTAGAATATTTCTACCACCACAGAAATTGCCTCCATGCCCATTTACAACTACCCAGCCCTAGGCAAAAAATCTGTTCTGTTTCTTTATAATTAATTGTTCTAGACATTTCACATTAGTAGAATCATATAATATGTAGTGTTTTCAGCCTGGCTTCTTTCACTTAGCTTAATGTTTCTAAGGTTCATCAATGTTGGAGGATGTATCTCTTCCAGTTAATTGTGAAAGAAAATACCATTTTAGGCTGGGCATGTAGGTAGCTCACACCTGTAATCTCAGCACTTTGGGAGGCTGAGGTGGGCAGATTACCTGAGGTCAGTGTAAGAGTTAAAGAGGAAAGAAACATGAAAAGCGGCTCAATAGTCAAAGACAGGTTTATTTTGTTGAGCCACTTTTCATGTTTCTTTCCTCTTTCTTTAATTCTTACAGTCAAGAGTTTGAGACCAGACTGGCCAACATGGCAAACTCCATTTCTTACTAAAAATACAAAAATGAGCCAGGCATGGTAGCAGGTACCTATAATCCCAGCTACTCAGGAGGCTGAGGCAGGGAGAATTGCTTGAACCTGGGAGGCGGAGGTTGCACTGAGCCGAGATCATGCCACTGCACTCCAGCCTGGGTGACGGACCCAGATTCCATAACAAAGAAGAAAGAAAGACGGAAGGAAGGAAGGGAGGGAGGGAGGGAGAGAGGAAGGAAGGCAGGAAGGAAGGCAGGCAGGCAGGCAGGCAGGCAGGCAGGAAGGAAGGAAGGAAGGAGGGAAGGAAGGAGAAAATAAAGTACCGTTGTAAAGTATACCCCTTTTATCTATCAGTTCATGTAGTAGGCTACATAATGGCTGCCTGAAGGTGTCAGGTCCTAATACTTGTAAATATTATCTTTTTTGCATGATAGGTCTTTGCAGATATAATTAAAAATACTAAAATTAAGGGATTATTCTCAAATCATCCATGTGGTCCCCAAATGGCATCACAGATTTCCTTGTAAGAGAGTCAGAGGGAGATTTGAGTCACACAGAACATGGCAGAATCTCAGGAACGAGGTTGAGTGGTAAAAGCCAGAAACAAAGAGCAGAAGGTGACAGAGGTAGAGAGTACAGTGATGTGACTACAAGTCAAGAAATGTCAGAATGTTGGCAGCCAACAGCAGCGGGAAGAAGCAAAGACCTGATTCTTCCGTAGAGGGAGTGCAGCCCCACGGACATCTTGGTTTCAGACTTCCAGCCTCCAGAACTGTGAGGGAATCAGTTTCTATTGTTCTAAGCCACAAAGTGTGTAGTGATTTTTTATGGCTGCCTACTAATATAATTCACCAACTGATGAACATTTGGAATGTTTCCAGATTTTGGCTATGATGACCAATGCTGTTATGAATATTCGCATGCACGTCTTTTGGGGGACACAGGCTTTCGTTTATCTTGGATAGCTATCTAGGAGTGGAATTGCCAAGTCATATGGTAAATCCACGTTTAACACTTTAAGAAGCCACCAGTCTTTCTTCCAAAGTGCCTGTGCGATTTACATTCCCACCAGCAAAATACGAGGGTTTCTGAATCCCCAGACCATTATCAACCCTTGGAGTTTCCTTTTCGTTTTATTATAGCCACTTTGGTGAGTGTAAAGTGGTTTCTCATTGTGACTTGCCCTAATTGTTAATGGCACTGAACACCTTTATGTGGGTATGTTAGCCACTTGCATACATTCTTTAGTAAAACGTCCAGTCAAAATTTTACCCACTTTTAATAAGGCTGTTTTTCTTCTTATTCTTGAGTTGTAAGGGGTGCTGTTTTGTGGGGTGTTTTTTTTAAGTAGACATTATTTTTAAAAGAAGTTTTACCTTCATAGAAAATTTGAGCAGAAGGTATTGCTATTTCCCAGGTACCTCTGACCCCCACACATAAATGGTCTCCCCCTTCATTATCAACACTGTCTACCAGAGTGGTACATTTTTTTACAATTGATGAACTTGATGAACCTTCATTGGCACATCATTAGCACTCGAAGGCTATAGTTTACATCAAGGTTCCCTCTTAGCGTTATGCACTATATTGATAAATGTATAACATGGACCCACCAATATAGCATCACACAGAGGAGTTTTACTGCCTAAAAAAAAAAAAAAAAAAAAAAACCATCTTCTGTGCTGCATCCATTTACCCCTCCCTCTCCGCTAACTCCAGGTAACTACTGATCTTTAACTGTTTCCTTAATTTCGCCTTTTCCTGAGTGTCATTGAGCGTCATATAGTTGAACTCATACAGTATGGAGCCTTTTAAGATTGGTTTATTTCACTTAGTAGTATGCATGGTGTTTCTTTCATGTATTTACACGGTGTGACATTTAATCTTCCAATCCAAAAACATAAAATGTCTTTCCATTAAATTTTATATTCTTTTATTCTTCTTAGCCATGTTTATAGTTTTCTCAGTACAAGTCTTTCACTTTTTTTTTTTTTTTTAACTGCCAAGGGCTTTATCTTTCCAACATAACCACTGTGCCATTACCATACCTTTTAAAATTAACAAGCATTTCTTAAGATCAAATAATACCCAATACATATTCAAATTTCTCAAAAATATCTTTTTATATATCATTTGTATGAATCAAGATCCTAACAAGGTACATCCATTTAGTATTCTCTTACCTCTCTTTTTATTTATTAACAGTCTCTCCTCTCATTTTTTTTAACTTTATAACATGCATTCCTATACACCTTTTTATTTTATGGCTATTTTATTTCTGGATTTCATTTTCAAATTCTTTATTGCTGTTATATAAAAATAAATAAAATTGTTGTTTATGTATTTGTCCCATATTCTATAGCCTTGCTGAATTTATTGTTTTTTACCTCTAGTAGTTTTTTGGGTTTTTGTTTTGTTTTGTTGGTGGTGACAGTAGTGTTGTTTTGTCTTTCACAGTTATGATTGCCTTTGCAGATGTTTTAAGATTTTCTGCATACAGAATTATATCAGCTGTGAATAAAGCGTTTAACATCTTCCTTTCCAAACTGAATGCTTTTACACTTTTGCCTAATGGCACTGGCTAGAACTTGTACTTCATGGTTAAATAGAAGTGACAAAAACAAGGATTTTAGTCATTTTCCCAATTGTAGTGGGAAACGTTTTTTGTTTTTTGTTTTTTGTTTTACTATTACATATGAAATAAAGTGAAGGCATTTTGCAGATGTCCTTTATTTCATATGCGTTTAAATATATTTTCACTTGATATAGAATTATAGGTTGACCTGTTTTTTCTTTCAGTATTTTAACAATGTTTCTCCATTGTCTTCTATCTTTCATTATTGCTGTTGAGAAATCTGCTCTTATCCTTCTTTGTTTCTCTGTACATAATGTGGCTTTCAGCTCTAGACGCTTTTAAAACTTTATTTTTATTACCTATTTTGAATACTTTAATTTTAATGTGTTTTTGTGTCATTTTATTCATCTTTCTTGTTTTGGAGGTTTGTTGAGCTTGTATCTGTGAGATTCTAGTTTCCAACAAATGTTTTACCATTATTTATTTACATAGCTTGTTCTGCTGCACACAGGGGACTCCAATTATACATATATTTTCTGTTACTTTCTTTCACAGGCTTATTGACTGTATGTATATTTTCAGACTATTATACTTGTCTTGTGTTGGATAGATTATATTAGGGTGTTTTTAAGTTTCCCAATCTTTTCTACTATAATGACTAACCTGTTAATCTCATCCAGTGAAACTTTCATCTCAGATACTGTCATGTTCATTATTAAAAGTTTAATTAAAAATTTTTCATAGCTTCCATATATTTATTTGTCTTTTAAGACATATAAAATGCAGTTCAGTAATTTAATGTCCTTATCTGTCAATTTGAACATCGGTGTCAGTTGTGGATTGGTTTTGATTGAATTTTCTCTTCAACATAAGTTACATTTTCACACACACACACATTGATCAGTTCTCTGTTGAATACATGGGGATACTCTTTACAGAACCGTAAAGTTGTCTGTGCAAGTCTCTGCTTTTGGCTACTCTGTCCTACAAACTTTAGCTACATTGGTCTTTCTGGATTCTCACCTCTGTCCTCTGGTTCATGCAGTCCAGCAGGTTATACCCGAGTCAAGGCAAAGAGCTAGAACATTGATAAGTTTTACCTTGTTTATTTTCCATTTCAGAGAGATCAATGTCCTTTGTTGCCTTGTGTCCGATAACTTAAAAATACTCTATCTGATTTTTTGACTGTTTCAGACTGGAGGGTAAAATTGATCCCTGTTACCCCATCTTTTCTGGAAGAAGGGATCCTTCACTGAGTTGTTTTGAAGTGTAACCAAAAAATAATAATGCTTTGTGTATGCTCCATTTAAATTTTCTATTTGCAATCCTTAACAAAAAGATGCATTGATACACAATCCAGCGTAAGCACTTTCGTCTAACTCCACCAGCCTTCCAGTATTATCCAGCCTCACTCACACTGGCTTTTGCCATATTTCTGCCTGATCTGTCTCTGAGGAATTTGTCATTTCAGTACCTACATAACCTGGTGAAAAATACTAAGGCTTTTCACCTGCAGGAGACAAGATAAACAGCAGTTAATGCAACGTGTCTTCTAGAAAACAGAGAAAATAGCGATTAATGCAACATGTGTTCTAGAAAACAAATATCTTACACTGATAATATTTGTTTAATTATTCATGTCTGCTTTTCATTTTAAATTTAATATTTTCTAAGGGAAGTGTCATGGACATATTTGTATGAATTTGCATATTATCTCTTTGTACTCAATGAGAGAAGTTCTGTAAAATCAATGATAGATGGTCTGTGAGCCAGTCATGGGTTATTTGATGATCTGATTTGTGGCAGGTCTGAGAGATTAGCGATGTAAAATTTAGGTGCAGTCCTGGAGATTTGTGTGTTCAGATAAGGATGTCTGTGTGGAGACTGACACGTGGCCCATTAAATCAGAAATTGGAAGGTATCTATGGTCAATAATGAGGAATCTTTGCAGTCAATGATGGGGGGACTATGGGGTAAGTTATAGGGCTTTGGGGTTAATAATCAGGTGTATGATTAATTATTATAGGGTCAGTGATAAGTCTCTGTGGCTTCAGTGGTGGGAGTCAGTGGATCCATGAGCAGAGGCTGAGGGATGAGTGACAGAGGACTGCAGTATTAGAAATGAGGTTTTTCTGGAGTCAGCAACTGTGTTCCCTAGATGTGTCATCTAGAAGAGGTATGAAATCTGGGTCTGTGATCTGGGGTCTCCAGCCTCAGGATATGGAGTTTTGCATGTCAGTGATGTGTGGCAGTGATATGAGTCTGTGAGTTGGCTAACATGTGGTCTCTAAAGCTAGTGATACGGTCTCTGGGGCCAATAACAGAGGTCTAGAGAGTCAGCAAGGGGAGTACTGTGGGCTCAGTAATGGAAATTCTATAGTTTGGTGATCTGTAGAAAAAACCATGGTGAGGCCAGGCGCGGTGGCTCAAGCCTGTAATCCCAGCACTTTGGGAGGCCGAGATGGGCGGATCACGAGGTCAGGAGATCGAGACCATCCTGGCTAGCACTGTGAAACCCCGTCTCTACTAAAAAATACAAAAAACTAGCCGGGCGAGGTGGCGGGTGCCTGTAGTCCCAGCTACTCGGGAGGCTGAGGCAGGAGAATGGCGTAAACCTGGGAGGCGGAGCTTGCAGTGAGCTGAGATCCGGCCACTGCATTCCAGCCTGGGCGACAGAGCGAGACTCCGTCTCAAAAAAAAAAAAAAAAAAAAAAAAAAAAAAAAAAAAAAAAAAAAAAAACCATGGTGAATCTCTGAGCTGATGATAGTGCATCTGTGGCTTTAAGGATAAGTGATGTTTGTATTAGGCTGTTCTTGCATCGTTATAAAGAAATACCTGAGATAGATTCATTTATAAGAAAAGAGGTTTAATTGGCTCACGGTTCTGTAGGCCATACGGGATGCATAGTGTCGGCATCTGCACGGCTTCTGGGGAGGCCTCTGGGAGCTTTTTCTCATGGTGGAAGGTGAAGTGATAGCAGGCACATCACCTGACAACATGGCAATAGCAGAAGCAAGACAGAGTTGGGGGAGGTGCCACACACTCTTAAACAATCAAATCTCATGAGAACTCACTCACTATCATGAGGATAGCACCAAGCCACAAGGAATCCACACCTAGGACTCAAACACCTTCCACCATGTCCCACTTCCAACATTGGAGATTACATTTCAACAAAATATTTGGAGGAACAAATATCCAAACTATGTCAGTGTTGCTTTCTACCTTTTGTATTACCACCTGGATCAGTATTAGATGCAAGCTTTATGCAGAGAGCAGGTGGAAACTTATACAATTCACATAAAATGAGAGCAATTCCCTGAAGGTAACTCAGCTATAAGATGTCAACAGCCATCATACCCAGAGTGTCCCAGACCTAAAAGGGGCTGAAAGAGGGAAGCTGTACCCCACACCGTGAACTAACACAGACAATATGATTTTAAATGTGGAAAACCCAAAAGAATGATTGCAATATCACTGCAACCAACCATAATAATTAGTAAAATAGCAAGCTGTAGAATTAACCTACGAAAATCAATACTGTGGACATATATAAAGAAATAGAACATATAATGGAAAAGAATTCTCCATTTACAGTCACTAAATAGGTATGTAAACAGATAAAAGGCTTAGGCACAAATATATCAAGAAAGGACCAGCATTAAGATACAATTTTGCTTTATTTATATTCTTGGAAAACTGCATAAACTGAATGTAATCATGGGAAATATCACCAAACTGAAGTTGAAGAAATATTGCACAAAATAACCAGACAGAACTTTTCAAATGTGTGAAAGTCATGAAATAAAATGAAAAGCCGAAGAACTGTTTTTTAGTAAAGAAGTCTAGAGAGACATGATAACCAAATAAAATGTGTGATTCCTGATTGAATCATGGGGATCCAGATATATAAAAATAAAAGTAAATCACTCACAAAGGACAAAAAAAAAGTCAATAATGCATTAAATAAACTTATTGAATCATTGAGAAATTTCTTGGCCCTGGGGAGAAAAAATCCTCATTTTTAATGGATACATAAATTCAGGTTAAAATATCATGCTGTTTAAAATTTGCCTTCAAAGTTGTTGAGAAATGAAATGTGCATGCACTTTATTTTTATTTATTTATTTATTTATTTATTTATTTATTTATTTGATACAGAGTCTTGCTCTGTCACCCAGGCTGGAGTGCAGTGGCATGATCTCAGCTCACTGCAACCTCTGCCTCCCGGGTTCAAGCGATTCTCCTGCCTCAGCCTCCTGAGTAGCTGGGATTACAGGCAAGCACCACCATGCCTGGCTAATTTTTGTATTTTTAGTTGGTCAGGCTGGTCTCAAACTCCTGACCTCATGATCACCCACCTCGGCATCCCAAAGTGCTGGGATTACAGGCATGAGCGACCGCACCCAGCCTGTACGTGCACTTTTTAAAGAGGTAAAAACATTGTTTTTCAATAAGAGGTTCCAAAACACATAAACTATAAAGTCTCAAAAGACACAAATATAAACTTGAATAAGTGGAAAGATGTAACCTGTCTGAGGTTCTCCAGATTTAAGCTCTAAAGTGAAGACTAAGGCCCTCATTATTTATGAAGGATGTGTTCCAGATAAAACCAGCAAGAGAACTGAAGCAGGATAAGAAAGGGGAACCAAGCCAGTGGACAATCTCTGGCCAAAATACCATCGTTAGCAGTTTTCAGGCTTGGACTGCAGGGAGCACTAGTGTATAAGTCTGGCCACGGAGTCTTCTGACCTTGTGCGCCTGGTTTTCTTTGCTTTTTGAATTTCATTGGCAAATGGTCTTTCCAAAGCTGGGATTAAACATCCTGCCCTTTCACTTTCTACATAAACTGTGCAATTCACAGCAATGTGGCACCATTTGCCTGGAGATAGGATTGTAATGAACCTCACAGAGGGTAAAAGGGATGGAGTATGTCTAGTCGAGCTCTGATTTCCTAAGTCCTGGAATAGGAGTATATATCTCAATGTTTTTTAAGTAAATTAATACATTGAATGCAATTCTACCCCATGATGGTCGGAATAATGCCCTCCAGAGATGACCTTTTCCTTGGAACTCATGAATATGTTATGTTAAAAGA
Source organism: Theropithecus gelada (assembly GCF_003255815.1). Lineage (NCBI taxonomy): Eukaryota > Metazoa > Chordata > Mammalia > Primates > Cercopithecidae > Theropithecus > Theropithecus gelada. Next base: position 34,796,910 of record NC_037688.1, read on the forward strand.
CAAAGGGAAGTTAATGTTACAAGTGGAATTAAGCTTACTAATCACCCAATTTAAAGAGGTTATTATGGGCCGGGCACGGTGGCTGACACCTGTAATCCCAGCACTCTGGGAGGCCGAGGCAGGCATATCACCTGAGGTCAGGAGTTCGATACCAGCCTGACCAACCAGGTGAAATCCATCTCTACTAAAGATACAAAAAATTAGCGGGGAGTGGTGATAGGTGCCTGTAATCCCAGCTACTTGGGAGGCTGAGGCAGTAAAATCGCTTGAGCCTGGGAGGTAGAGGTTGCAGCGAGCTGAGATTGTGCCACTGTACTCTAGCCTGAACAACAAGAGCAAAACTCTGTCTCAAAAAAAAAGAAGGAAAAAGAAAAGATTGTTCTGGATTATCTTGGTTGACCCAATGTAATCATAAAGATCTTTTAAATGTGGAGGAAGGCAGAAGAGTCCATGTCCTATGACGTGATGTGAGAAAGACTTGACTAGACATTGGTGGCTAGACCAAAGATGGAAGGGGTCATGGGCTAATGCATGCCAGCAATATCTAGCTGATGGAAAAGCAGAAAAGGAGAGTCTTCTCTAGAACAATATCAAAATATCAGGAACATAATAAAATATTTTTAGAAGTCTCTGTAGTGTAGTATTGGTGCAGGAATGGACACATAGACAAACTGAATAGAATAAAATATCATGATATAGATTCAAATGCATGTGGAATTGTAGTATATAATAAGGAGGACAGCTTAATTAACTGTGTAAAGGATATCTTTGTACTAGTGGTATTTGGTTAATTGTACATTCCTTAGGAAAAAGATAAAATTGGGCACATGCCTCACAATAACACCAACATAAACTCCAAATGGGTTAAAGATCTAAATTTTAAAAAAGAAATTGCATAAATAGGTAAAAAATAATGGGTAAAATCTCTAATCCTTGTTAGTAGGAGGACTCTGTACTATGAGTCAAATTCCAGTGGCAGTGAGTCAAAACATTCTTAAGTAGATCCTATTAAATATATATATACACACACATATATGTATATATGTATTATATATATATTTTTTAACTCAAGAAAAGTAGATGTTATATGACAAACTGAGAAAACTATTTACAGTCATGCCATGAAGAGTTAGTATTTTTTTTTAATGTTTTTATTATTTTTTTGGGGGGTATATCTGAATTTCTTTTTTTTATTATACTTTAAGTTCTAGGGTACATGTGCATAACGTGCAGGTTTGTTGCATATGTATACTTGTGCCATGTTGGTGTGCTGCACCCATCAACTCGTCAGCACCCATCGACTCGTCATTTACATCTGGTATAACTCCCAATGCAATCCCTCCCCGCTCCCCCCTACCCCCTCCCCATGATAGGCCCTGGTGTGTGATGTTCCCCTTCCCGAGTCCAAGTGATCTCATTGTTCAGTTACCACCTGTGAGTGAGAACATGCAGTGTTTGGTTTTCTGTTCTTGTGATAGTTTGCTGAGAATGATGGTTTGCTGAGAATGATGTCCCTACAAAGGACACAAACTCATCCTTTTTTATGGCTGCATAGTATTCCATGGTATATATGTGCCACATTTTCTTAATCCAGTCTGTCACTGATGGACATTTGGGTTGATTCCAAGTCTTTGCTATTGTGAATAGTGCCGCAATAAACATACGTGTGCATGTGTCTTTATAGCAGCATGATTTATAATCCTTTGGGTATATACCCAGTAATGGGATGGCTGGGTCATATGGTACTTCTAGTTCTAGATCCTTGAGGAATCGCCATACTGTTTTCCATAATGGTTGAACTAGTTTACAATCCCACCAACAGTGTAAAAGTGTTCCTATTTCTCCACATCCTCTCCAGCACCTGTTATTTCCTGACTTTTTAATGATTGCCATTCTAACTGGTGTGAGATGGTATCTCATTGTGGTTTTGATTTACATTTCTCTGATGGCCAGTGATGATGAGCATTTTTTCATGTGTCTGTTGGCTGTATGAATGTCTTCTTTTGAGAAATGTCTGTTCATATCCTTTGTCCACTTTTTGATGGGGTTGTTTGTTTTTTTCTTGTAAATTTGTTTGAGTTCTCTGTAGGTTCTGGATATTAGCCCTTGAGTTAGTATTTTTAACCTATAGTTTCTAAAATCAGAGGAAAAGTCAATCAACCTTGTAGAAAGAAGTGCATAAGATACGAACAAATCACGGAAAAGAATTGCTATTGGCCCTGAACTCAACCCTATTTCTAGGAATCACTTTTAAAGACTTATTTTCAAATATAAGAAAAGGTATACAGTTGAGCCTTGGACAACATGAGTCTGAACTGTACACTTCCACTTATATGCTGATCTTTTTCAGCTGAACACAGATCAAAAACATGGTATTTGCAAGATGTGAAACCCACCTATACAGAGGGCTGACTTTTTGTAAAGGCAAGTTCTGAAGGGCTGACTGCAGGCCTTGAGGACATGCAGATTTTGGTATAGTGGGCAGTCCTGGAACCAAACCCCAATATATACCGAGGGACAACTCTACTCACAGACCTATTCATTGTGGTATTATTGTAAGAGCAAACAGCAGAAAATTATTCAAAGGACCAAAAATTAGGAATTGGTTGGATAATCTAAGGCACTTCAACACGGAGTATTATCCAACTGTATAAAGAATGAAGAATTTATATACTACTATGGTACCATCTCAGGATATATTATAAAATTAAAAACATGAGGTCACAAAAGCTACACAGAGTATGCTACAATTTTACCTAAAAAAGGAGATGCGGCCGGGTGCAGTGGCTCACGCCTGTAATCCCAGCTCTTTGGGAGGCCAAGGCAGGCAGATCACAAGATCAGGAGTTCGAGACCAGCCTGACCAATATGGTGAAACCCCGTCTCTACTAAAAATATGAAAATTAGCCGGGCATGGTGGCGGGCACCTGTAGTCCCAGCTACTGGGGAGGCTGAGGCAGGAGAATGGCTTCAACCCAGGTGGTGGAGGTTGCGGTGAGCCGAGATTGCGCCACTGCACGCTAGCCTGGGTGACAAAGCGAGCCTCCATCTAAAAAAAAAAAAAAAAGGAGTAGCGTGTGTTTATGACTATGTTTATAGATGTTTAAAATTAAAAGAGCAATGGAGGATAAGTTGTAACATAATAAATGAAAGTCTATAGGAGTGAGATAGAAAACAGAGGTATAGAGAGGGAAGAGAAGTTGGGTGGGTGGCTGAATAAATCTGGTTTTAAACATTTGGTGTTGGAGGTGATTTATTTTTCTCAAATTCCTAATACAAGTTTAAGTTGTTTAAAGGCCCTACATTATACACACACACACACACACACACACACACACACACACATATATATGTGTGTGTATATATATTCAATGAAACAAAGGAGTTTGTTAGTTTTTTAGAGATATCATAACAAAGTACCACAGATTGAGTGGCCTATATGGCAGAAATTTATTTTCTCAAAGTTCTGAAGGCCAGAGGTCTGAGATCAAGATGTCAGCAGTGTTGGTTTCTTCTAAGGGACTCTCTCCTTGGCCTATATGTAGCTATCTTCCTCCTTTGTCTTCACATGGTCTTTATGCTGTGTGTGTGTGTCCTAAAGCTCCTCTTCTAACAAAAGACCCAGTCATATTGGATTTGGACCCACCATAATGACCTCGTTTCTCCTCAGTTACCTCTTTAATGATCCAATCTCGAATACAGTAGCATTACGAGGTATATTGGAGGTTAGGACTTCAACACATGTATTGGGGTGGGAGGTGAAGGAAAGACACAATTCAGCTCATAACATTATCCGTGAATGAGTGGAGTTGGTGCCTTTCGTGTAACTATAGAGAGAAGGAGGATTCCAAGTGGCAAGTGCACCCAGTAATGAGATTGTACCTGCCTAGTTGATACGCTTGAAGGATGAAAAGAAAATGCAGATGAGAGATGAACATTCCAAGTAACCAGTACACCTGGTAATCACACCGTACCTCCCTAAAGGACATGCCCCAGGGTTGAAAAGGGCATGCTAACGACATATATTCTCTGCGGGGCTGGGTGTTCTGCAAAAGCTGTGGTATACCTTGGCTGAGACTGGCAGTGGTGAGTCATTTCAAATGTGGGGCACAAGATCAGGGGAGCTAGACCACTCCATCCCTCCCAAGTCCCCAGGCATTAAGAAAGGGGAGGGTCCTCAAATCCAGCCCAGCTCTGGTCTAGAACTGAAGAGGGAGGGAAAGCCGGGATAGAAAATGTTCATGCCTCAATCTGTGCCCTTTGTCTCTCTAGCACGCACCATGGACCCTTCATTCCTGCTGTCCTTTTCTTTGCTCCTGACTCTATTGCCACCTTGTAATGCTTGTCTTTGTAAATTACTGCACCCCCAGACTGTTTACTGCGAGACGGATGTCGGTGAGTCTAGGGAAACACCAGGGAAGTCTACCAAGGAGAGGGTCTCACCACTGGGGTGTAGAACTGTGGAGCTGGGGGAGGTTTTAGGATGAGGGAATCTTAAGTCACTAAACCCCTATGTCCCCTGACCCATTTCTTCTTCCTTCAAGTCATAATTGTTGATATACTGGGACCAGGAGAAATCACCAGAACTAGACGAAATTTCAAAGTCAACGTCACTCAGGTAAATCCAATAACCCCTTTCTTCTCAGCCCCTTTCCTAGAAATAAACAAGTCTCTCCAATCTGCTCTTGCTGAGGGAGTTGGTTTCTGGAGTCCAAGAACTTCTGTAAAAGTATACGATCCTAACCCCCTCCCCCTCCCCATCACAGATACTGAAGGCTCCCAAGGGGACCTCTGAAATCCGTTATATCTACACACCCCGCAGAGAGGAGGACTGTGGTTACACAGTGGTCAATTCTCACCAGTCACAATTACTTATTGCAGGTGAGCACTCCTATTTATGCACAGCACCTCCACCTGGTACCTCCCCCTGAAAGCACCATCTTTCTCCCCAACTCCAGCACCACCAAAGACCAAGCAAAAGCTCATTCTCCAGGGTCTGACAGATTCTTCCCAGGGAAACCCCGAACCAGCCAATCATGGCTGACTGTATCCGCCTTAGGGCTTCCTTACTTTCTGGGGCGGACTACGTATAAGTCATAGCATGTCCTTCCCAAGGGTCAACCCTCCCTGCTGCACTGACTCTCAGGCCGTGCCCTCTGCTTGCCACAGGTTACCTGAGTAGGGGGAAGGTGTACTTCACAAGATGCCATCTGTTTTATTTTTGGTATCGGCTTACGCCACATCAGCAATTAGGTTTCCAGTCAGTGTACAACGCAGGATGTGACTGTCAAGTGAGTGGACTCCTCAGCATGTGGGTTTGGTTTTTGTGATGCCTGGGCACTGGTTCTTGCTGTCTGTCCCTGTTCCCAGATCCTTTTTGCTATCTCTGCCCTCTAACAGGCCTCTGCTCTCCCCTGCCTTCTTCCTATCCCAGGCCTTCCTGTTCCCTGCCCCGTCACTGTCCAAGGTAGCATCGCTCAGACCCAGACCACTGGTGGTCTTATCTTTCTAGAATGGGGTATGTTAACAGGAGGTGGGAAGGGAATGCCAACAAAGGCATCTTGTCTCCGCTTCACCTCTAGATTCTGCCCTGCCTTCTCTGCTGGCGCAACTGCCCTGAACCTGATGTCACAGACTGTACATGGAAACAAGCAAACTGTGAGTACAGTATATGGCAAGGAGACGAGTCCCTGTTTTCCACGTGTGTTCCTTTGACATCTGGTCGGTGTGGGTGGACGAGAATTTCACTCCGGCCCTCAAATACAACTTCGCCAAACTCTTTGCTTACAACGATTCCTCCAAGCTCTTCACTTACGCCTTTACCATAGGTTTTAATATTCTCTTTCTTGATCTGGGTGATGTTGATAGAACTGGGTTCATTTTGTAAGCAATCATTGAGTTGTACGCTGAAATTTGGTTATTCTAAGCGCCTGTCGACCAATGAATGGATAAAGAAAGTGTGGTATATACACACTACAGATTACAACTCAGCCATAAAAAAGAATGAAATAATGTATTTTGTAGCAACTTGGATGGAGCTGGAGGTCATTATCCTAAGTGAAGTAACTCAGGGATGGAAAACCAAATATAGTATGTTCTCACTTATAACTAGGGGCTAAACTATGAGGACTCAAGGGGAAAAAAAGTGATACAATGAACTTGGGGACTTTGAGGGAAAGGCTAGAAGGGGAGTGAGGGATAAAAGACTGTCATGTACGCTGCTCGGGTGACAGGTGTACTAAAATCTCGGAAATCACTGCTGAAGAACATATCCATGTAACCAAAAACTACCTGTTCCCCAAAAACTATTCAAATAAATTAATTAAATAATAAAATTGTGGTTACTTTCTGCAAGTAGTGTATACATCAACAAAATTTACAAAATAAATCTGAGGCCAACAAACCCCACCCTAGTGACAAATCCTCTTGATCTTCTGAGTTCTTCATTCACTCTTTGTTTCTCATTCATTTGGCAACTGCATGCCTGACATCAATCTTTTTCATGCCAAAGTTTCTTCCATCTCCTCATGCTACCAAAAGCAAAAGCTCTGGATATAGATAAAAGGATAGATCCAGAAAAACTAGAGGCTCGACTTGACATGCTCTGAACCTTCCCTAGATGATTAGCTGAATCAATCATCACTGAAAGAGGGAGAAAGAATATTCCTTATTCTTGCAGAATCAAGACTCCACTGCAAATATTAAAAAAAAATCATTCCCTGACAGAATAAAAGCCTGTGAATAGAAAACAAAACTTTTAGTTTTTATAAAAACACAAAGGACAACATTTCTAGGACTTGAAGACACAAAAGGCAAAGATGAAGAAAAATACTGATAAATGTGACTGCTGTAAAATAAAATACATTTCAAAAAAAAACAACTAAAAATACTATGAAAATATAAGAGGTAGACACACAAATCAGAATTGTAGAGGATTTGTAACTTTATAGTACACATACAGTCTGAACATGAATGTTTTGAGGAATTGATTGAAATTTTCCTTTGAACAAAATTTACCAACTTAATTTTTTTTCAGATTTCTTCCAAAATCAATGTCTTTTCTCTTTATTTGATTTTTGGGAAAATTTTTATTTTTCATGTTTTTGGGTTTTTTTCTAGCTTGCAGTAATTTTAGATATACAAATAAAAGTGCCAAGGTGATTACACACAATTTCTGAATACCCTTTACCTAGCTTGCCCTAATGATAACATCTTATGTAACCATGATACATTTGTCAAAACTAAGAGATTTAACATGCATACAATACTGTTAACTAAATGACAGAGTCTTTTCAGATTTTTCAGATTTCTTTAGCTTTTCTTTTTTCCGTGTACCAAATTCCAATCCAGGATGCCATAGCAATTAGTTTTTCTGTTCCTTACTCTCCTCTGGTCTATTACAACTTCTGATTTTCTTTGTTTTTTTTGTGACTTGATGATTTCAAAGAGGACTGTTCAGGTATCCTGTAGAACGTCCCTCCCTCAATTTGAAATTGTCTGCTATATTTTCATTATTAGAATGGGTCTACAGATTTGGGGAAATAACACCACAAAAAGGAAGTGCCTTTCTCATTGCATCTTATCATGGGTACATAACATCGATACGACATCATTACTGTTGTTAACTTTGATCACTTGGTTAAGGTGGTTTCTCTGCCTTAAAAGCCAGTATTTTTGCCTTTCTGTATTTTATTGGCCATGTCCTCCCCACCTTTTGTGTTAATTGGACAATGCAATTGAGAAACATATCTAGGCATTGGGAAAGTCATTACTACCAGGATATCACTGCTTCCAGGCCATCTCAGTAGACAGAACTAGGAAATATATGCACAGATACTAACCAATTAGACACACCTAGTTATAACTATTTCTATGTTTCTCTCTCTCTGTGTGTATATACACGCACACACACACACATATATAGATACATATATACAGATATATCTGCATATATATACATACACACAGATATATATACACACACACATATATATCATACTGATATATCCAAGTGAAACAAGTAACACAGGGTTCATTGTTAGCCCTCAACCCCTGATTACTTGTACTTTTTTTCTGACAGTAAGAAATATGACTCCTATCTTATACAATTTATGTACTTATTTTTTCAACATTAGCATACATGCGTTTTCAGAATTGTCAGCATATGACCCCGTGAAAAATAAATATACCAACTAGAACGTCAGGTTTAAATACAGTGTTTATATAAAACACTCAACTCCTTCAAACTTGAATGCGCACAGTTCCTCCCCTGGGGCCCCAAAGGTTTCCAAGCGCACCTTATCTCACTCTGGAAGGGAAAAGCTTTGCAGGGGAGATGGTTCTCCTGGCACAGACTCAGAAATCCCAGTGGATTTAAGTGCAGTGTAAAGAATAAAGACACTGTGTGATATTTATATACCCCTTGCCCCACCCCATTTATCCAGACTCTGCATTTCAGTCTTCCAATGAACAGGTCTTCCCATTTAAAATTCTCAGCATAAGATGGAGCTTCTGGCAAAGAATCGAGAATCTGGGTGGGCATAGTTTTGGTTTGTAGGCAGAAAGAGGCTGCATAATCCCTGCACAAATCATCCGTCATCTCATCCTCCCTGGAGTTCAACCAACAACCTTAGAATCAGAGGAGGATTCCAGGACAGGAATACCTATAGAACAGGTGGAATAACTGGCACAGAGAGGTTTCCTGTGGCTACCATCTGGATTCTACAGACAATGGCACATGACTAGTGGAGTAAGCATCCATGAAGGAAGACCAGGGTGCCATCCAGGAGGCTTTCTCCTGCCAGGCACCAGAAAACTTGATGACCCAGAGACAGCCCAGCCAGAAACAGACTTGGGAAGAGCAGGGAGTGGGTGCCGCTGCAGTGAAGCTTCACCAAGTTGAGTGCTTTCTTTCTGAGAAACAGATCATCCAAAACAGACTGGGAGCTAAAGATAGAATTCTGTTTATCTGTAAAATGCTGTTAACACACCAGCTAGATATATTTCCCAAATGCAGGGTGATCATTCTCTTATTTGAAGACATAAAGAGTGCTGAAGACTTGAGAGAAAAGGTCACAGAAGTCATCTTCAATGGTTCATTAATAAATGCTATAGTGACTATTGATCTATTTCAAATACTTGTGGCATAAACAAAGCAGTTCACCTCTACAAAGTGGGAAAAATAAAGACCAGAATTCTATGTATGGAAATTATTCCCAATGTTTCCCCAAATAATATTATTTTAGAGGCTTTGAAAAAAAAAGTCTCAATAAATGGCACTTTAATTTTAATTTTTTTACAGTAAAAAGAGAGAAGAAATCAAGAACTTTATATGTTAAGTAGAAGGTCATCAGGTTTCTCTGAAAAATCTCCCTAAAATAACAAGTATTATAAAAGTCAAAAGTTATCTGAGCCATCTTTGCAAGAAGAAAGTATAGAAACATTGGATGATATCATTTGTAGAATATTAACAAAATTGTTTTGTGAAATGTCAAAAACACTAACAACAATTTTCAGCCTTTAAAAAAATTGACTTGGCTGGTTGTGGGGGTTCATGCCTGTAAATCCCAGCACTTTAGGAGGCCAAGGAGGGCAGATTGCTTGAGCCCAGGAATTCGAGACCAACCTGGGCAACATGGTAAAACCTCATCTCTACTAAAAATACAAAAAAAAAAAAATAGATGGACCTGATGATGCGTATCTGTAGTCCCATCTACTTGAGAGGCTGAAATGGGAGGATCACTTAAGCCTGAGAGGTTGAGGCTGTGGTGAACTGTGATCACACCACTGCACTCCAGCCTGTGTGACAGAGCGAGACCCTGTCTCAAAAACATAAAAATGTTTTTCCTTTCCTGATTACAAAATAAATATATGTTTCATTATAGAAATTTTAAAAATACAGAATGATATAAAAGGAAGAAAATAAAATCCACTTCTCATTCTACCTCTTTTAATATTTTAAAAGATAACCACTGTTAATATTGTTTCTTATTCACTTCTAGTCTTTCATCTCTAGTCAATTATATTATAAAACTGTACTATAATTGAAAAGAAAAGACAATGACTTCTCTGCCATTAAGTCCATAGGACTTGACCACAGCAATACAAGTATCACCATTGCTAGTACCAGAAACCCTCATCCCTAATATATATCTCCCTCATTCACTATGTGAGTCACATCACTGTTCCAAAAGATGCCTTAACATTGAGGCCACAGACCCTCAGCACTGAATCCACAGTTGCGTATCAGGGGAACCACCCCCAATATTTCACATAGGTTCTTTTCTATTTCCCTAAGTGTCAGTCGGTCTGAGAAATAAAGGGAAAGAGTACAAAAGAGAGAAATTTTAAAGCTGGGTGTCCAGAGGAGACATCACATGTTGGCAGGTTCTGTGATTGCCCCCCAAACCACAAAACCAGCAAGTTTTTATTAGTGATTTTCAAAGGGGAGGGAGTGTATGAATAGGGTGTGGGTCACAGAGATCACATGCTTCACAAGGTAATAAAATATTACAAGGCAAATGGAGGCAGGGTAAGATCACAGGACCGGGGCGAAATTAAAATTGCTAATGAAGTTTTGGGCACACATTGTCATTGATAACATCTTATCAGGAGACCAGGTTTGAGAGCAGACAACCGGTCTGACTAAAATTTACCAGGCACGAATTTCCTCATCTTAATAGGCCTAGGAGCAATATGGGAGACTGGGGTTTATTTCATCCCTTATCTGCAACTGTAAAAGACAGACATTCCCAGAGCGGCCATTTTAGAGACCTCCCCCTAGGAATGCATTCTCTTTCTCAGGGCTGTTCCTTGCTGAGAAAAAGAATTCAGTGATGTTTCTCCTATTTGCTTTTGAATGAAGAGAAATATGGCTCTGTTCCACTCGGCCCACAGGCAGCCAGACATAATGGTTACCTCCCTTGTTCCCTAAACATCACTGTTATCCTGTTCTTTTTTCAAGGTGCCTAGATTTCATATTGTTTAAACACATATGCTTTACAAACAATTTGTGCAGTTAACACAATCATCACAGGGTCCTGAGGTGACATACATCCTCAGCTTATGAAGATGACAGGATTAAGAGATTAAAGTAAAGACAGGCATAGGAAATCACAAGAGTATTGATTGGGGAAGTGATAAATGTCCATGAAATCTTCAAATTTATGTTCAGAGATTGCAGTAAAGACAGGTGTAAGAAATTATGAAAGTATTAATTTGGGGAACTAATAAATGTCCATGAAATCTTCACAATTTATGTTCTTCTGCCGTGGCTTCAGCTGATCTCTCCATTCGGGGTCCCTGACTTCCTGCAACAGTTGCCAATACTAGACTTAATCACATTCTTGAAATTTAAAAATGTAAAACTGGAGAATGATTATTGGCTTCCAGGGATAAGAGGGATAGGGTAAGGGGGAAAGGAGGTGGATATGACAATAAAAGGGCAATAGGACTGCCATTACTTGTACATGCAGGTGCTTCCCAAGGGCATAAGGACAGGCCCAACACACTCATCTTTGGTGCCCTCACATGCCTGCCAGAGGCTCAGGGACTGGCTCATGCAGCCTGCTGCTACCAGTACCCATTCACACACGCCGTCAGAGGCCTGGTGACCAGCCTGCTAAGCATGCCACTGCTACTGCTAGTGCCCATGCTAGCCATTCACAGGCCCAAAAGTTAGCCTGCCACTACTACTGCCATCATCAATGCCATGTATGCTACCTACAGGTTCAAGGACCCACCCACTTAGCCCACCATTCCCACCACAAGAACCTGAGCACATCACCTGGAGACACAAGAGCCAGCATACTGGGCATGCTGCTAACCACTGGTGCTTGAAGACTGACCTACCTGACATCCCCCATTCCACCAAAGCCTTTCCACAGCCTCCAGTATCAACTACAGCCTAAGCCACTAAAGAATTCACAGATACCACTGATGCTGGTGATAGCCAAAAAAAATCATACAGAGACTACATTACTGTACCCCCCAGAATAAAAGCCAAAGCACCCTATCCAACCAACACTATAGATAAATCTATTGGAAAATGTATTTTCCTATGAAAGTCAATTGATAAAATTGGAAGAAGTGATGCACAAATATCAATGTAAGGACACAAGAAACATGAAAAAGTGAAGAAACATGACACCTTCAAAGAAACACAATAATTTTCCAGTAATAGATTCCAAAGAAAAAGAAATTTATAAAATGCCCAAAAGAGAATTCAGAATAATGATATTAAAGGAACTCACTGAGATACAAGAGGAAAATGTATGTAATGTTCCCAACACAAGGAAAAAGATATTTTAGGTGATGGATATTTCAGTTACTCTGATTTATCATTGCACATGGTATACATGTCTCACAATATCACATGTACCCAGAAATATGCACATCTAATATATATCCATTTTTTAAATTTTTAAAAAATAACAGAGGTAAACAATACAGAGAAATCAGGAAAACAATTTATGATCTGAATGAGAAATTCAACAAAGAAATAGATATTATAAAAAAGAACCAAACTGAAATTCTGGAATTGAAAATTCAGTGAATGAAATAAAGAACACAATCAAGAGCTTCAACAATAGACTGGATCAAGCTAAAGTTCTGACCTTAAAGACAGGTCTTTTGAAATAACACAGTCATAGAAAAGAAGAATAAAGGATAAAAAAGAATGAAGAAAGCACATGTGACATAAGAACACATATAAAGCCACCAATTTTTTTTTTTTAATTTGGGAGTTGCAGAAAGAGAAGAGATAGGCCAAAAACATCTCAAGTGTTACAAGACATTCAGATACAGGAGACTTAAAGATTCCCAAAGAGATTCAACCCAAAAAAAATCTCCTCCAGGGTACATTATAGTCAAACTGTCAAAAGTCAAAGACAGATAATTTTAAAAACAGCAATAGAAAACTTTCAAGTCTAATATCAGAGGCTTTCATCAAACTAATGGTAGACTTCTCAGCAGAAACTTTACAGGCAAGGAGAGAATGGGGTGATTTATTCAAAGTACTGCAAGAAAAATGTTGCCAGCCAAGACTACCATACCCAGCAAAGCTATCCTTCAAAAGTGAAGAAGAAATGAAGTCTTGCCTAAATACGAAAAAAAAAGTGAACTCATTACCAGTAGACTGGCCCTAAAAGAAATGCTTAAGAAACTCCTGGAAGTGAAATGACCATATCTACTATCATGAAAGCACAAAAGTATAAAACGAACTGGTAAAACATACACTCAGAGAAAAAAAAGGAGTCAAATATTCCCACTAGAGAAAACCAACAAATGATAAGCAATAAAAGAGGAAGAGAGGGGAAAAAAAAGAATATATAAAGCAAACAAAACAATTAACAAAATGGCAAAAGTGTTCATGTATCAATAACCATGTATATTAATGGTTTAAATTTCCAAATAAAGATATAGATTGGGAAAATGGATTAAAAAATAAGACATAACTTATATGCTGCCTACAAGAAACTCACTTGACCTGTAAAGATACACATAGACTGAAAGTATTGTGATGGGAAAAAATATTCCACACAAACAGAAACCAAAAGCATGCTGGAATAGCTATACTTACATCATACAAAATGTATTTGAGGACAAATATGTAAGAAATATAGGAAGTTCCTATATAATAATAAAGAGATTAATTCAGCCCAAGGGTATAACAACTGTAAATATATATGTATCCAATACCAGAGCACTCAGATATATAAAACAAATAGAGCCAAAGAGAGAGACAGACTGAAATACAACCATAGTTGGGGACTTCACCCTACTTTCAGCACTGGACAAAACTTCTAGACAGAAAATTAACAAAGAATCATGAGACTTAATCTGCACTATCGACCAAATGGACCTAACAAACATTTACAGACTATTTCATCCAATAGCTACAGAACACAGATTTTCCTAATCACACATGGAACATTCTCTAGGATAGGCCACATGTTAGACTACAAAATAAGCTTCAGAAATTTTTGAAAAGTAAAAATTATATAAAATATCTTATCAGACCACATGGGAATAAAACTAGAAACCAATAACAAAAGGAACTTCGGAAACTCTACAAATACATGGAAATTAAACAACATGCTCCTGGGTAAACATTAGGCCAAAGAAGCAATTGAGAAAGAAATTTTAAAATTTCTTGAAACAAATGAAAATGGAAACACAACATATCAAAACCTATGGAATACAACAAAAGCAGTGCCAAGAGGGAAACTTAGAGCAATAAACATACAAATCAAAAAAGAAAGATTGCGGTCAGGCGCGGTGCTCACACTTGTAATCCCAAGACTTTAGGAGGCCGAGGTGGGTGGATCACCTGAGGTCAGGAGCATGAGACCAGCCTGGCCAACACAGTGAAGCCCCACCTCTACTAAAAATATAAAAAATTAGCTGGGCCTGTTAGCAGTCACCTGTAATTCCAACTACTCGAGAGGCTGAGGCAGGAGAATCACTTGAACTCAGAGGCAGAGGTTGCAGCGAACGGAGATCACACTGTTGCACTCCAGACAGGGTGACAAGAGCAAAACTCCGTCTAAAAAAAAAAAAAAAAGATTTCAAATAAACATCTAATGATGCACCTTAAAAGACTAGAAATGCAAGAACAAACAAAACCCAAAATTAGTAGAAGGAAAGAAATAATAAAGATCAAAATTAGTAGAAGGAAAGAAATAATAAAGATGAAACTAAATGAAATAAAGACTAAAAAACAATACAAAGGATTGATGGAACAAAAAATGGATTTCTTAAAAAAAGATAAACTCAATGAACTGCTAGCTAGACTAACCAAGCGAAAAAGAGAGAAGACCCGAATAAATAAGAAACAAAAAAGGAGACTTAAGAGACTTACAATTTTATATAACCACAGTCACATCAAAAGGATCGTTAGACACTATATACAATGATACACTAACAAACTAGAAAAGCTTAAAGGAAATATATAAACTCCTGGACGCTTACAACCTACCAAGATGGAGTCAGGAAGAAATAGAAAACCTGAGCAGACAAATAATGAGTAACAAAACTGAATCAATAGTTAAAAGTTTCCCAATGAGGAAAGCCCCAGGACCAGGTCGTTTTACTGCTGAATTCTACCAAAGTTACAAAGAAGAGCTTGAAGGGGTGGCCTGTCCCTCCACACCTGTGGGTATTTCTTGTCAGGTGGGATGAGACTGAGAAAAGAAATAAGACACAGAGACAAAGTATAGCAAAAGAACAGTGGGCCCAGGAGACCGGCGCTCAGCATACGGAGGACCTGCACCAGCACCAGTCTCTGAGTTCCCTCAGTATTTACTGACTACTATTTTCACTGTCTCAGCAAGGGGAATGCAGCAGGAGAACAGGGTGATAATGGGCAGAAGGTCAGCAAAAAACCATGTGAGCAAAGGAATCTGTGTCACAAATAAGTTCAAGGGAAGTTACTATGCTTGGATGTGCACGTAGGCCAGATTTATGCTTCTCTCCACCCAAACATCTCAGTGTAGGAAAGAATAACAGAGCAGCTTTGCCGCCAGCATAGGTCGCCTCCTGCCACAGGGTGGTTTTTCTCCTATCTCAGAATAGAATAAATGTACAATCAGGTTTTATACAGAGACATTCAGTTCCCAGGGGCAGGCAGGAGACAGAGGCCTTGCTCTTATCTCAACTGCAAGAGGCCTTCCTCTTTTACTAATCCTCCTCAGCACAGACCCTTCATGGGTGTCGAGGTGGGGAACGGTCAGGTCTTTCCCATCCCACAAGGCCATATTTCAGGCTATCTCAGGGGAGAGAAACCTTGAACAATACCCAGCTTTCCTGAGCAGAGGTCCCTGCAGCTTTCCACAGTGCATTGTGCCCCGGTTTATCAAGAATGGAGAATGGCGATGAGTTTTACCAAGCATACTGCCTGTAAACATTTTGTTAACAAGGCACATCCTACACAGCCCTAGATCCCTTAAACCTTGGTTCCATACAACATGTTTCTGTGAGCTCAAGGTTGGGGCAAAAGTTACAGATTAACAGCATCTCAAGGCAAAACAATTGTTCAGGGTACAGATCGAAATGGAGTTTCTTATGCCTTCTTTTCTACATAGACACAGTAACAGTCTGATCTCTCTTTCTTTTCCCTACAAGAACTAACACCAATTCTCCAAATATTCAAAAAAATTGAAGAGCAAAAAATTCTTCTTAATGCATTCTATGAGGCCAGCACTACCCTAATACCAAATCCAGACCAGGACACAATTAAAAAAAAAAAAAGAAAGAAAGAAAACTACAAGCCACTGTACCTGATGAACATAGACACAAGAATCCTCAATGAAATACCAGCAAACTGAACCCAACAACATATCACAAAGATAGTATACCATGATCAAGTGGAGCTTATCCCAGGAATGGACGGGGTTCAACATGTGCAAATCAATAAATGTGATACATCATATCAACAGAATGAAGAACGAAAACTTTATGATTATCTCAATAGATGCAGAAAAAGCATTTGATAACATATGACATCTCTTCATGATAAAAACTCTCAACAAATTGGGCACAGAAGGAATATACCTCAACATAATGAAGATCGTGTATGACAAACCCACAGATGATATCATACTGAATGGGAAAAAAAGCTATTAGGCTTTCCTGTAAGAACTGCAACAAGACAAGGTTGCCTGCTTTCACCACTTTTATTCAAGATAGTACTGGAAGCCCTAGCCAGAGCAAGCAGGCACTAGAACAAGGCAAGGTTGCCTGCTTTCACCACTTTTATTCAGCATAGTACTGGAAGTCCTAGCCAGAGCAAGCAGGCAAAAGAAAGAAAAGTCATCCATATTGGAAAAGAGGAAGTCAAATTTTCCCCCATTGCAGATGACATGATCTTATATATAGAAGAAACTAAACTCTGTCCCCCAAAAATTCTTAGAACTGATAATGAATTCGTACAGTTCTTTATACAGAGTTTCAGGCTATAAAATCAACATACAAAAATCAGTAATGTCTTTATACACCAAAAATAAACTAGCTGAAAAGAAATCAAGAAAGCAATCTCATTTATAATAGCTACAAGAAAGATAAAATGCCTAGGAATAAATTCAACCAGAAAACTGAAAGACCTCTGTAATGAAAAACACAACACACTGATTAAAGAAATTTAAGAGGACTCAAACGAATGAAAAGATATCCATGCTCATGAATTGAAAGAATTAATACTGTTTTAAAATGACCATGCTACCCAAAGCCATGTATCTTTTTTCTTTTCCTTTTTTTTTTTTTTTTTTTTTTTGAGATAGGATCTCACTCTAGTTGCCCAGGCTGGAGTGCAGTGGCATGATCTCAGCTCACTGAAGCCTCAGCATCTGGGCTCAGGTGATTCTCCACCTCAGCCTCCTGAGTAGATGGGACTATAAGCATGTACCACCACACCTGGCTAATTTTTTGTATTTTTAGCAAAGATGGGGTTTCACTATGTTGCCCAGGCTGGTCTGAAACTCCTGGACTCAAGTAATCTGCCCACCTTGGCCTCCGCAAGTGTTGGGATTACAGGCATGAGCCACCGCACCCGACCACAATCTATATTTTCAATGAAATTCCTATCAAAATTCCAATGACATTCTTCACAGAAATAGAAAAATAATCCTAAAATTTATACGCAACCGCTAAAGACACCTAATATCCAAAGCAATGCTGAACAAAAAGGAAAAAGCTTAAGGCATCACACTAGCTGACTTCAAAATACATTACATGATTATACTAACAAAAATAGCATCACACTGGTATTAAAAACAGACACACTGACCAATGTAACAGAATAGAGAATCCAGAAAAAAAAAAATCCATGTGTTTACAGCCAACTGATTTTCAACAAAGCCACCAAGAACATACATTGGGAAAATATTACCTTCTTCAATAAATGGTGCTGGGAAAATTGGATATCTATTTGCAGAGGAATGAAATTAGAACTCTATTGGCCGGGCATGGTGGCTCACACCTGTAAGTTCAGCACTGGGAGGCCGAGGTGGGTGGATCATGAGTTCAGGAGTTCAAGACCAGCCTGGACAAGATGGTGAAACCCTGTCTCTACTAAAAATACAAAAATTAGCCAGGCATGGTGGCGTGCATCTATAATCCCAGCTATTCTGGAGGCTGAGGCAGAGAATTGCTTGAACTCAGGAGGCAAAGGTTGCAGTGAGCTGAGATTGCACCACTGCACTCCAGCCTGGGCAACAGAATGAGACTCTGTCTCAAAAAAGAAAAAGAAAAGAAAAAGAGATTAGAACCCTATTTCTCACAATATACAAAGATCAATTCAAAATTTATTAGAGAGTCAAACATAAGACCCAAAACTACGAAATGACTAGAAGAAAACATAGAGGAAATACTTCAGGACTTTGTTCTAGGCAAAGTTTTTATGGCTAATACCTTAAAAGCACAGGCAACGAAAGCAAAAATAGACAAATGTGACTTCATTAAACCGAAAAAGAATCAGCAGAGTGAAGAGACAATCTGTAGAATGGGAGAAAATATTTGCAAACTATTCACCTGACAAGGGACTAATATCCAGAATATACAAGGAATTCAAACAACTTAGAAAAAACAACAATGGTGATGATCTCATTCAAAAAGTGAGCAAAGGATCTGAATCGACATCTCTCAAAAGATTTACAAATGGTCAACAGGTATGTGAAAAAGTCCTCAGTATCCCCGGTTATCAGGGAAAGGCAATTCAAGAACATGATGAGCTATCATCTCACCACAGTTAGACTGGCTGTTATTAAGACAAAAAACAACAAACACTGGCAAGGATGCAAAGAAAAGGGAACCCTTATATACTGTTGGTGGGAATGTAAATTAGTACAACCATTATTAAGAAAAAAAAAAACAGTATGGAGATTTCTTTAAAAAGTAAAAATAGAACTATCATAAAATCCGGTAATCCCATTACTGGATATTTATCTAAAGGAAAGGAAATTAGTATTGCAAAAAGATACTTACAGCAGGGCACAGTGGGTCATGCCTGTAATCCCAGCACTTTGGGAGGCCAAGGTGAGTGGATCACCTGAGGTCAGGAGTTCGAGACTAGCCTGTCCAACATGGTGAAACCCTGTCCCTACTAAAAATACAAAAATTAGCCAGGCACGGTGGTACATGCCTGTAGTCTCAGCCATTCAGGGGGCTGAGGCAGGAGAATTGCTTGAACCCGGGAGGTGGAGTTTGCAGGGAGCCGAGATCATGCCATCGCACTCCAGCCTGGGCAATAAGAGTGAAACTCTGTCTCAAAAAAAAAATAATAATAATAAAATAAAAATAAATAAAATAAAAATGCCTGCACCTCCAAGTTTATTGCAGCACTATTCACAATAGCCAAGATACAGATTCAACCTAAGTATTCATCAGTGAATAACTGGATAAAGCAAATGTGGTATATATACACAATGGAATACTATTTCTTCATTTAAAGAATAAAATCCTGTCCTTTGCAGCAGCATGAATAAATCTGGATGTTACTATGTTTAGTGAAATAGGAAGACAAAAACAAATATTACATGTTCTCACTAATATATGGAGCTAAAAAAGTTGATCTTATGGAGGTAGAGAGTAGAATGGTGGTTACCAGAGGATGGGAAGGGAGGTGGGGCGGTGGTGAAGAGAAGTTGGTTAATGTATAAAAACATACAGTTAGGTAGAAGGAATAAATTATAGTGTTCAATAACGCAGTAGGGTGACTCTAGCTAACAATAATTTATTGTGGGTTTCAAAATAGCTATAAAAGAAAATTTGAGGCCGGGCGCGGTGGCTCAAGCCTGTAATCCCAGCACTTTGGGAGGCCGAGACGGGCGGATCACGAGGTCAGGAGATCGAGACCATCCTGGTTAATATGGTGAAACCCCGTCTCTACTAAAAAGTACAAAAAACTAGCCGGGCGAGGTGGCGGGCGCCTGTAGTCCCAGCTACTTGGGAGGCTGAGGCAGGAGAATGGCGTGAACCCGGGAGGCGGAGCTTGTAGTGAGCTGAGATCCGGCCACTGCACTCCAGCCTGGGCGACAGAGCGAGACTCCGTCTCAAAAAAAAAAAAAAAAAAAAAAAAAAAAAAAAAAAAAAAAAAAAAAAAGAAAATTTGAAATGTTCCTAACATGAAGAAATGATCAATGTTTGGGGTAATGGATATCCTAAATACCCTGATTTGATAATTACCTATTGTATGCATGTATCAAAATATCATATGTACCTCATAAATATGTACAATTATTATGAATCCATAAAATAAATATAATGGGGCAATAGGAGAGATTCTCATATTGAGGGAATTATATTATGTGCTAATTATATCACTGTCAATATCCTGATAGTATACTGTAGTTTTGCATGATCTTACACTTGTGATAAACTGGGTAAAGGATACACAGTATTTCTTTATGTTATTTCTAAAATTGCATGTGAATATACAATTATCTCAAAATGAAAATATAATTAAAAAATAAAAGTAGATCATGCTTGGTGGTCATGCCCGTAATCACAGCACTTTGGGAGACCGAGGTGGGTGGATCATTTGAGGTCAGGAGTTCGAGACCAGTCTGGCCAACATGGTGAAACCCCGTTCTCTACTAAAAATACAAGAATTAGCTGGGCGTGGTGGCGGGTGCCTGTAGTCCCAGCTATTCAGGAGGCTGAGGCAGGAGAATAACTTGAATCCGGGAGGTGGAGTTTGCAGTGAGCTGAGATTATGCCACTGCACTCCAGCCTGGGTGACAGAGCGAGACTCCATCTCAAAAAAAAAAAGTAAAATAAAATAAAAATAAATAATAAAGTCATCAGCTACTGATTCATGCAAAAGCATAGATAAAACTGAAGTGCCTTTCCCTAAGTGAAAAAAACAGACCCCAAATTTTACATGTTGTATTATTACATTCACATTCATCAAACATAAAAAGGGAACACCTATGGGCTTTTCTTACAAGGATAGAAAACACATCAGCGATTGCAAGGACTTGTAGGAGGTGGGAGGGAATGACTAAAGGAGGACTACACGGGGGAGTTTTTAAGGTGCTGGAACTGTTGTGTATGGCACTGAGGTGGTAGACACACTATGCTGTATTTGTCAAAACTATAAAATGCATATACAGCCCGCAGAGTTAAACTTTACTGGTTGTAATACAAACAGGTAGGAAACAGGTAGCAAGATCAATGTCTGGGGATAACGGGGTGAAATGCAGTGCAGCCTGTGGCAAAAGAACCCAATTGTTTTTATAAATGTGGGCTATAACCTCTCCGAGGAGAATAATGAAAAACAAAGCGAAACTAAATAACTTTAGAAAACATTGTTTTGACCGAATATTATAAATTTGAAGACAAAAAGAACTGCACAAAACTCTGTTTAGTGAATTTGTTTCTTACAGGGATAGAGATTAACGACGTTAAACCATTTACCAGGAGTGATAAGAAAAATAATGGCTCCCCAAAGATGTCCACATCTCAATTCCTGGAAGAAGGCTGTGAATGTGTTACCTTAAGTGGCAAAATCATCTTTGCAGAGGTGGTTAAGTAATGGGGATGAGATGGGGAGATGATACCTTGAGATGGGGAGATGATACCTGATTATCATTGGCCTCAAAGTAATCACAGGTGTTATTGGAAGTGAAGGAGAAAGGCTGAAGACTCAGAGGGGCTGGGGGCGATGGCATACACCTGTAATCCCAGCACTTTGGGAGGCTGAGATGGGTAGATCACTTGAGGCCAGGAGTTCGAGACCAGCCTGGCCAACATGGTGAAACCCCATTGCTACTGAAAATACAAAAGTTAGCCAGGCATGGTGGCACATGCCTGTAGTCCCAGCTACTTGGAAGGCTGAGGTAGGAGAATCGCTGGAACCCAGCAAGCAGAAGTTGCAGTGAGCTGAGATCACACCACTGCACTCCAGCCTGGGCAACAGAGTGAGACTGTCTCTCAAAACAACAACAAAAACAAACAAAACAAAACAAAAACAGAGAGAGAGGAGATTGGATGATGGAAGCAGGAGTCAGAGTGATGCAACTGTTAGCTCTCACAAGAGAGGCAGGTCCCATGATCAAAAAAATGAGGCAGCTTCCAGAAGCTAGAAAAGGCCAAGAAATGAGATCTCCCTCAGAGCTTCCCAGAAGGAACACAGCCCTGCATACACCTGACTTTCAGCCCAGTGAGACCCTTTTTGGACTTCTTACCCCCAGAAGCATGAGATAGTAAATCTGTGTTGTTTTAAGCTACTAACTTTGTGATAATTTATTATAGCTGAAATACAAAACTAATATATATTTTGGTAACAGGCAGTGGGGTGCAGTTGTAGCAAATGCCTAAAAATATAGAAGTGATTGTAGAATTCAGCAGTGATCACAGGGTGGAAAAAAATGTAAGGAACATTCTTTTTTAAAATATTAGGTCGCCTTGAAAAGGCTGTTTATTAGAAATATGGATGCTCTTGACTCTGCTAGACAGAACTCAGAAGGAAGTAAAGAGAATAGCAGAGAAAACATATCCCCTTAGAGAATACCTAAATCATCATAAAAAGGCTCTTCAGTAAATATATGGATGTTAAAGATATTGCTGGTGAGGACTCAGAAAAAATTGAGGACCATGCTATTGGAAACTGTAAGAAAATGAATCCTTGTTATTTAACAGCAGAAAGCTTAGTGGAATTGTGCCCTGTAGTTATGCAGAAAGCGCAACTTGAAAACAATGAACTTGGATATTTATCTCAGGAGATTTCCAAGCAAAGTATCAAAAGTATAGCCTGGTTTCTTTTGCAACTCGCAGTAAAATGAGAAAGTGAAAAAAAAAAAAAAAAAAAAAAAGACTTCTCTTTCCCATCTTGCAAGATGGCGGGTGAAAAAGTTGAGAAGCCAGATACTAAAGAGAAGAAACCTGAAGCCAAGAAGGCTGATGCTGGTGGCAAGGTGAAAAAGGGTAACCTCAAGGCTAAGAAGCCCAAGAACGGGAAGCCCCATTGCAGCCACAACTCTGTCCTTGTCAGAGGAATTGGCAGGTATTCCCGATCTGCCATGTATTCCAGAAAGGCCATGTACAAGAGGAAGTACTCAGCCGCTAAATCCAAGGTTGAAAAGAAAAAGAAGGAGAAGGTTCTTGCAACTCTTACAAAACCAGTTGGTGGTGACAAGAACGGCAGTACCCGGGTGGTTAAACTTCGCAAAATGCCTAGATATTATCCTACTGAAGATGTGCCTCGAAAGCTGTTGAGCCACAGCAAAAAACCCTTCAGTCAGCACGTGAGAAAACTGCGAGCCAGCATTACCCCCGGGACCATTCTGATCATCCTCACTGGACGCCACGGGGGCAAGAGGGTGGTTTTCTGAAGCAGCTGGCTAGTGGCTTGTTACTTGTGACTGGGCCTCTAGTCCTCAATCGAGTTCCTCTACGAAGAACACACCAGAAATTTGTCATTGCCACCTCAACCAAAATCGAGATCAGCAATGTCAAAATCCCAAAACATCTTACTGATGCTTACTTCAAGAAGAAGCAGCTGCGGAAGCCCAGACACCAGGAGGGTGAGATCTTCGACACAGAAAAAGAGAAATACGAGATTACAGAGCAGTGCAAGATTGATCAGAAAGCTGTGGACTCACAAATTCTACCAAAAATCAAAGCTGTTGCTCAGCTCCAGGGCTACCTGCGATCTGTGTTTGCCCTGATGAATGGAATTTATCCTCACAAATTGGTGTTCTAAATGTCTTAAGAACCTCATTAAATAGCTAAGTACAAAAAAAAAATGAATTAAAGGAAGAATTGTTAAGAATGAAGAAACCAGGACCTGATTCTATGGAAAATTCTCAGGCTATCTAGTTTGTGAAAGATGCTAAAACTAGGATATTGACTGTCAGGAAAGTGTGCTTGAAGAGAAAACCAAGAGTATGGCTAAATAATCTTTTCCTAGTGCCTCAGCAGGACAAAAGTTCAGAGTATTCAGTCATATGTAGGGTTCTTTGAAGGAACTGAGCATGTGACTTACGGATCCTGTCAGCCACATCAGCGAAAGCCAGGAATAGAGATGAAATTGCACCGGAAAAATATGCATAGGCATCTCTTGTCTAATGGACTGAACCCTGTGTTATATGTGGCAGACCCACAAAGTTCTTGAGAATTCCATTCCAACAGCAATAGGAAATGAACACACTGGGTTTGAAGAAATAGGTATCTAAAATGTAGGTAACAGGAAAAGATTTATCACTGTCATAAAATGACATTATACATAACCAAGAAGGGAGGCTTTAAATATACCAAGCAAACTTCTTTCCTAATCAACCTTGTTTTTTTTTTTCCACCATCAGATGGATATGTTAGAAATGTAGTAAAGGCCTTGGTACAATGATATGAGGTTCTGGGCTACTTGCTCACACAGTTTTTAAGATGTAAACATACCCTGGTGTTGTAGAGTCCTCTCACCCCTGAACCAATCCTATTCTGTATTCTGTGGGTTCCAAGTATAGATATTAGCTCAGGTGTGTTACGGCCTCTGAATCTTCATCAAGCAAAGGGAAACACTAGCCCTTAATGACGAGGAGTGGACTAATTGGATTCACTCATAATGTCGCTAGGATTCCGGGCTTTTGAAACTTTTTAGTACATCAGCCCAGATATATCTGAGGCCCAGGGCCGTGAACTGTAGAGCCCAGAGGTTACAGCAGCTTCATGTCCCCTGGGGCATGGAACCTAGGTCTTTCCTCTTATTCATACTGGTCTAGTGTCAGGATACGGCAAGATTCATCTATGTGTTTGATCTTATTTCTGCTATTGCCATTGTGCCTGTCTTTGATTCCATATTCCCTTCAGTTGTACCTCTTTTCCAATACCACTGGGTGAGGGAAGACCCTGAGAAACTTAGAAACAGCATTTATATGTATGATTTTGGCACTTAGTTATTATTTATTTAGGATGTGTGCAACTTAGTATTCCATTCTTTTCTACAATTTCATAGCTGGGAATGTTCTCAGTAGATCATATTTGATGTTCAGACAAGAGGAGCATTAATGGTTCAGTAAGGAAATAATGCTCTGTTGATCTGATCAGAGCATAAATTGCTCTTGACCTCAATTTACCATAGGCTTCGACTTACTCCAAAATGTATATTATCATAGGCCTAATTTCGTCGAAGTGAAGACCATATGAGATGCTAAAAGAGGTAAAACATGCTCTTATCTCACTTGACAAAGCTGTAAACACAATGGCTTTCAGGAAAACTTGAATGGAGTTTCAGTCCTTTCACAATACTCCACGTCCCCTCTGCATTTCCAATTCAAGTGGCTATATTTCTTCTTTTCTCTTTGGTGCTTTTTCTTTCCTATGCTTAGATTAACCCAGAGCAACTCTTAAATATGCCCTTACATATGCATTTTGCCTTTTCCACATTCTCCTTCAATGAACCTCGTCCCTGTTTTACCTTTGTTGTGAATCCCAAACTATGGCTCAATACAGATCCACACAATAATTCTACATGAGAAGTTATGACTTCCAAGTCC
This sequence comes from Theropithecus gelada, assembly GCF_003255815.1. Lineage (NCBI taxonomy): Eukaryota > Metazoa > Chordata > Mammalia > Primates > Cercopithecidae > Theropithecus > Theropithecus gelada. The sequence goes on from NC_037688.1 coordinate 34,822,397, forward strand.
CTGCATGGAACTGTTAGGAATCTGACACTTGGAAGGAAATGCATCTTTCCAAAGTAAAACAGCTCAAATGCAGAGAAAATGAGCCTTGGGTGATACTGTGGGCTTCGAGTTCACAGTGTTGTTGGTAGCGAGGACTCATTTCTCTTGAATTTGTGGTCCAGGGTTTGGGATGAGGTTTCTCTGAGGGTTCTCATTTCCAAACCATTCACTAAATGAAGGATTTTTTTCTTCCTGATTATCGTGCCAGTCTCAGTAGACTTTTTTCATAAATTTTTGGTCAATACCGAGCACTGCATTGTGTGGGGTGGAACAGGGTAGATCTCTTCAGCCTGTCCCTTACTAACCAAACACAATAGTTGCTTTCTATTACATTTAAGATGAAGATAGAAATTCTTATGATGATACTTGAGGATTTTCTAAGTTTTTCAATTAAGAAAAACTCTACAGAGAACTGTGTGTGTGTCATGAGGACATTGCACTCTCAACTTGTACAAATCACAGTATTCCTCTCGCCTGAACCCAGATCAAGAAGAAAAATACAGGAGAAATAAATGTTGATAGAAGTGAAATCTGTGAACATTATGATTTATTTCAAAATGACTGTTCACAGAGGGTAGACAGGTGCTTGCCTTGGTACGCTGTATTCCTTGAATACAGGGTAGTAACAATTTTACCCACACATTGAGAATCTGAGTAAGCAGTGACCAGTATCTGTATGGAAATCTCTCTGGAGGGTGAGGAAAACAGAAAAACAAGCTTAGCACATCTTTATCCTGTGGCCTTACTCATGGAGGCAATACAGGAAAAATGGAGCAGAAGATGAGAGAAGAAGAGAGTCCTGGGATCAGAGAGGAGCATGGAGCAGAAGGGGGAAACAAAAAAGATTAAAAATGGAACAAACAATGGCCAAGAGCAGCAGATACCGCTGACAGAGAAAAGAGGAGAGAGAGGAGGCTGACAGAATATAAAGAAAGAGCAAACACAGAGAGAAAATAGGGAAAGGGGGACAGAGAAAAAAAGGGGAAAGGAAGAGGGAAAAGTAGTAGGATATGGGAGGAAAGAATAAGCAACAGACCCTGGAATGAAAGAACAGCTGGTGGGCCACTCATGGTAGAATTGCCATCTGTCCTGGGGATATCAAGGCTCCTTCTTTCCCCTCCTAGTCATGCTATTTTGAATATTTCACTCTACACCTATTCCGCTTTGATCTATTGATCTTCAAAGCTGCTCATGAAGACAGAAGTCATACTTTGATGGTCAGCACACTCTGTCCACTCTGTGGTTTATGTGATCCGGCCCCAGATCCTCGGGACAAACAGAAACAGCCATGGATGGGCAGTCGTGGAAGGACAATGTTCTGAGTTACTCAGGGGAGACAATGGGTGTGTTTCTGGTCTGTCCACCAGAATTGAGGGTTCCATACAGGGTCAGAAAAGGCAAAGGTCCAGGAGTGTGTGAGCTTATCCTAAGTGAGGTATTTTGACTGAAAAATACTCACTATGAATATTACCATAACAGTTTTCCTCAACAGCTGTGTGGATAAATTCAGATTATCTCCTTAGGGGCCAGATTACCTGTGAAGGAAACAGGAAATGATATACAGCACTCAGGAATATTTGTGGGATTTGGGACCAATAGTCTTGGTATTTGACCAGAACCTGTTAAGCTCTGAACATGCTCCACACTTTCTCATAGCAGGGTAAAGAGTCTTCCGTTTTGGCAGGGAGATATGTATGGGAGGAGTTGATAGCTTTACCCGGGTAATGTGATCTCATACAGCTGCATTTTCCTGCTGACTTGAACAGCCCCGGAATAAAGAAATACTGCTGTGGAGGTTGGAAAGAATCTACCTGGGATCCCCCATAGTTAGGCATTCAAGATGCCACTTACATGCCTTCAGCCAAGTCTCAGAACAATAAAATATGCAATCCCCCTGCACCTCCACCTTGGGTCTTCCTTAACCACCGGAGGTAGAATTTTCACCTCTCCATAATTATACCATAGTAGCAAGACATCATGGTGAAGGGCTCTACATTCTCACCAAACTCACCACCTCCCAGGTAAACAATCGGTGGTGTGACAGTGCATAAGAGCAGGGCTGCCTAGAGACAGTGCTGAGAGGCAGGAGGATAGAGGCCACCAGGAAGGTGGGAGCCCGGTGGAAGCTGGGGAACAAGAGAGGATTTCGGAAAATACCTTCTTTCCATTCCTCTGTCTTCTCTGATATAACACTATAATATTGACAAAATGTAGATAAATAATATTAGTAACTCTCATATGTATTTCTTAGTCATCATGAGAAATATAGAAGTTAAGTGAAATCTGGACCCAAGGTACTTGGTTTAAAATTCAAGTGGTATTAATTCATGGCTATAGTAGCTCAGGGTAGGTCATTCAATAATTCTTTGCCTCAGGTTTCTCAACTGTGAAATGTGGAAAAATATAGAACCTCTCTACAGGATGACTACCCAGATTAAATATTTAATACATGGAATGCACTTGAAATATCTAAAACCAAGTAAGTGCTCTATATATTTTGCATTTGTATTATATTTATCACCATTAATCTATGGTATTTATTATTACTACTAGATTAGCAATAATTAACACTGCTTTAATAAATGAGGATCTACCTCTTTTAAACTACAAAATATCCATTAAAATATGAACTTATTCATACATTTACAAGCGTGGCTTGTAAACATCTGGCTTACAAGCATCCCTTCAATCCCAATTGTAGTATTAATTTCAATTATACTATTAATATAAATGCAAATGATAATCATATCAATGAGGATCATAACGATCCTAATTTCAGATAGATTAAGGGGGAACAACAGGACCCAGCAGAGTAGTTATGGTTTTATATGTATATAGTCATATATTAACATTAGTTATAATGTTGTGCTATTGCAAATTAATCATGTACTGAAACTATACCCATTTCCCAAAGAAAAACCAACATTCCCAAAGAGAATGCCAATATTCTTATGACTATTCCGTTGTCCCTAGAAAGGTCCCAGAATATGAAAGAACTCTGTAGGATGTTGCAAAGAGCTCAGAGATTAGTCCCACAATCATTGTCCTTCAAAGATGGCGATGCTTCTTCTTGGACAAAGTCATGCCCCTACATCGTCACCTGGTGACAACTCACCATGGTGAGGTCATGACCCTAGTCTCTCCCACTATTCTAAAAATCATCAGGTCCAGGCAGGCATGTAGCTGGAACTTTCTTGCAGAGTAGGGGCCCATAGCCATGCCCTCAACACAATCCGTCCCCCAACATACAACCTACAAATTTAGGCCATGAACCCTGGGCTTAACCACATCCTGAGCCTTTTGCCTTAAGAGGAGACCGCAAGTAGGTCAAGGACAATTTGCTTGACCCATTTGCTATTCCAGGCCCTCTCAGTACCACCAAAGAACTCATCAAATCCTCTGCATAAGCAAGGGGAGAAGGGCTACATTGTATTCTATGGTGATGAGAGACACTTTAGAAACGTGTCCTAGACTGGGGTCATCTTGTCCACAGGATCAGAGATATCAGCACAGTGTGAATTCATGGTTTTTTTTTTTTATTTAAAATGTTTTTGTAGAGATAGGGTCTCCCTTGTTGCCCAGGCTGGTTTCAAACTCCTTCCCTCAAACTATAACCTCAGCCTCCCGAAGTGCTGAGATTATAGTTATGAGCCACTGCACCCAGCCCAGGTTTATTATAATGTATATTCAGATATACATATGCAGACATAATTGTAGAGATGCTTATATACAATGATTTTCTGGCTCTGTCCCCTGAGTAGACCTGGAAGCATTGACGCACAGTAGAATAAGAACACCTGGAACCAAGATATAAACACCATTGGTTTCTAAACATGATTATTCATTAAAAGAAACCAGAGCCCTCTGGGGGAAGGTCAGGGTCAGAGAAAACACAAAATAATCCTGGGTGTTTCAAAAGGACACATGAACCAATCTGAAGTAGCCTCTAATAGCCAAGGCAGCCTCAATGAGGCCTCAATGTGATCTGTTATCCTGGATTGAATCGGGGAAATGAAAAAGGTATGGGTGGGAAAACTTATTAAACCCAATGAAGTTCATAGTTTAAACAGTATTGCACCAGCCGGGCACAGTGGCTCTTGCCTGTAATCCCAGCACTTTGGGAGGCTGAGATGGGTGTATCACCTGTGGTCAGGAGTTTGAGACCAGCCTGGCCAACATGGCAAAACCCTGTCTCTACTAAAAATATTTAAAAATTAGCTGTGCATGGTGACATGCACCTGTAATCCCAGCTACTCAGGAGGCTGAGGCAGGAGAATCACTTGAACCTGGGAGGCAGAGGTTACAGTGAGCCAGGATCGCACCATTACACTACAGCCTGGGCGACAAGAGCAAAACTCCGTCTCAAAAAAATAAAAGTAAAAATAGTATTGTACCAATGTTAATTTCACAGTTTTGACAAATGTACCATAAGATATAAGATATTTATACAATTTTCCCAAGTTTTCTGCAAATCTAAATTTATTCCAAAAAGTTCTCTTAAAAATGTTAATTGTAAAAATATTCCAAAAAATAAAACAACAAAGCTGACAAGTAGATAGAGTTAGTGGCTGTTGTAAAGGAAACTGAGAAAAATGATTACAATTAACTTGTGAAGCCATCATCAGACTGTATCTCCCTCATGAACATCCCCAAAAGATGAAAAAAATGCAGGTGACTATATATCCCCAGTGTAATTTGGGGGAGACAGTTTACAAACTTGTCCTAGTGGTCCGGCGCGGTGGCTCACACCTGTAATCCCAGCACTTTGGCAGGCCGAAGCAGGCAGATCACCTGAGCTCAGGAGTTCAAGACCAGCCTGGACAACATGGCGAAACCCTATCTCCACTAAAAAATAAAAATAAAAAATAGCCAAGCATGGTGGGTGGACGCCTGTAATCCCAGCTTCTCAGGAGGCTGAGGCAGGGAAAATTGATTGAACCTGGGAGGCAGAGGTTGCAGTGAGCTGAGATTGTGCCACTGCACTCCAGCCTGGGTGACAGAGCAAGACCCCATATCAAAAAGAAAAAAAAAAAAAGAAAAAGAAACTTATCCCAGACTAGGGTCATCTTGTCCATAGGATCATAGGACCCAGACCACCCCTAGGCTGCTGAACATTAAGAAAAATGCAGCTCCCCCAAATCCAGCCTTGTTTCTGGTTAAAGATATGGGGCCACCTGAACTGGGAAATAGTCATGATTCAAATTACTTCAGATATCCTTCAGTGATCACAATAGACTCTGCATTCTTTCTGATCTTTGCTTTGCTCTGGCTATAGTCAGGCACACCTTATCATTCTTGTGATTGTAAAGTACTGTTACCCTAGATCATTCACTACGTATCAGACATTGGTGAGTCTAGAAGACTCCAGAAAGGGCCCACAAAGAAGGAAGCATTGGCTTTCACTTGGCACAACTATCTAGGCACGTGCCTCTTGCCATTTCCCAATGTCCCAAAGCTTTTCCAAACCCTTCCATCCAACTGGATTCTGGTGACAAAGTTGGTTTTGTTTTTTGAAATTTCATTAGCTATACAATTAGGTATTGTGCACTTTCTGCACATGGTTAATACATGAATTAATTCTCTAATTGCCTTTCAATCTCTTAAGCATCCAGCAAATGCTCCTGGGACCTTCATCCTTCTCACCACAAAGGTCCTCCTAGCTCCCCACCCTACACAAAGCAGGAGCCCAAGGCTCTGGAAAAAGGCTGAATCCAGAGTGCCTGGGTAAAACACTCCACCTGGCAACACCAAAGCTTTTCTGAGCTAGGATTTGCTTAGGTTGAGGAAAAAGGAAGGTTTCCCTGGCCCCATAACGTCACAACATAACACAATGGGGCCGGGCATGGTGGCTCATGCCTGTAATCCCATCACTTTGGGAGGCTGAGGTGGGTGGATCACCTGAGGACAGGAGTTCAAGACCAGCCTGGCCAACATGGTGAAACCCCATCTCTACTAAAAATAAAAAAATTAGCTGGTGTGGTGGTGGTAGGCGCCTGTAATCCCAGCTACTCAGGAGACTGTGGCAGGAGAATTGCTTGAACTCGGGAGGCGGAGGTTGCCGTGAGCCACTGCACTCCAGCCCAGGCGACAGAGTGAGACTCTATCTCAGAAAAAAAAAAAAAGACAAAGAAAACATAACACGATGAAAAAGATAGGAGACAACTGGAGTTGTAAATGATTTATAGCTTTGTGATAAAGATGGATCTGCCTATCATGTTTTGGAAATTGGTTAATGTCTTCGGACCTAACTTACTGATTTACAACATTTTCCAAAGAGCAACCATGAATGTGTTCTCTCAGTTTTTAGGTTTGTAAAGTAACCTATACAATCCAATCAACAGCTACTGCACAGGATCCTTCGCTGAAGTCACAAACATTTCCCAGAAGCACTTGGGCTGGCTGTGGGCGGGGAACTGTGCTGAGGACACAGTGCTCCTGGCACACACTGGCAATCTGAGTGAGCCGAGGTGCACTGACGGGAATATATGCACTTCCACATATTGACATATTCACCACATCTCCACGTTCAGACCCCAGATTTCTCCCCTCAACTAAGAAAGGCCCTCATAGCTGACTGAAAGGAAGATAAGTTTCCTTTCACAGACTCCAGAATCTGAGGGAACAGATTCTATGCTGTGTTCTATAAACATAGAGGAACTTTTCCAGTTCCTCCCGTTCCCAGAATTCCAACCATACATCTGAGAATCAAAGTGTGTCTTCTCAGATAGGAACACACCTGGGAGAGACGGTATAACGAACACAGACTTGGAAACGTGAATCGGCACAGATGGGTTTCCTGTGGCTTCATACTGGCCCTATATTCCAGAGACCCTGTGACCTTACAGCTGACGGAGCCTCCAACTGATGCCCAAAAGGAAGCCAGGGTCTTCAGTCCTACAGCAGCAAAGAAATCAATGCAATGAAAATCCTCAGTGAACATGGAAAAATCCTCAGTAGATCCTTTCGTAATCAAGCCTCCAGATGAGAGAGCAGTCTCTCTAACACCTTAATAGCAGCCTGTGAAACCCTAAGTAGAGAGACCTATAAACAAAGCTCTGATTTATCAGCCACAAAAATTCTAAGATAATAAATAAGTGTTGTTTTTAGCCGCTAAGTTTGTGGTAATTGGTTGTGCAGGAATAAATGACTACATAGTTCACTGTTCAACCATCACTGATCGTACATTTAGAATATTCTCCATCACTGGCCTCCCATATCTAAACTTATAAATACCACATCACTGATCACTTGACTTCACATCCACTTTACTTATCCACAACTTTCATACCATGCAGCCTAAAATACCACTTGGCAACATTATCCTCTTATCTCTGGAATCCTATCATTGAAACTATAGACTCCACCTCACTAATCCGATAGTTAACACCTTCCTGAATCCAAAGCTCTACACCTTTAACACAATGGCTCCCATAACATAGAACCCACATCACTGACAATAGAGTCTCCTCCTCACTGGCCTGCATACCAACACAATTTAATCTATACCCTGACTATAACTGACCCAGTAGTCTGCTATCCCTTGCAATATGATCCTTATCTTTGAGCTTACATATTCTGATTATCAATATCATTGATTTTGAAATGTAACCAACCCCACATAACAATATTATTGGCCCCACAGTTCAATAACACTGGCACTAGGAACCCTGGTCACTGAACTCACAGACCGTCATCAATGAGCCCATATATTCCAGCAATTTCCCCACAAATCCTCATCACTCCACCTCTAACATTTTATATAAATGGAATCACAAAGTAGGTGGTATAATGTGTTTAGCTATTTTCACTTAGCACACTATTTCTGAGCATATTATTCTATGTTGTAGCGTATTTGAGCACTTAATTCCTTTTTTGTTGGCTAATAGCATACCACCGCATGAATATACAACATTTGCTTATTCATTAATTAGTCGATAAATACATTTTGGCTATTATGAGTAATGTAGCTATATGCATTGGCATATGAATATTTGTATAGATGTCTATTGTAATTTATCTTGGGTGAATATCTAGACATGAAATTGCTGGGTCATATGCTCAAATTTATGTTAACTCTTTGGATAAACTGCCAAACTAATATTGCAAGATGGCTGTACCGTTTTACTTTCCCTACAGTAGTCATAAGGCTCTCAGGTACACTACCTCCTCACCACCACGTGTCAATAATTTTTTTTTTATTATATCCATTCCAGTGGGTCTAAAGTGGTATCCTATTATGGATTTAATTTCCCTAATGACAAATGATGTTCAACATCTTTTTATTTGCTTATTGATCATAAGTATATTATCTCTGGAGAAATATCTACTGAAATGTTTTGCCCATGTTAAATTTGGTTGTCTTTACTGAATTTAAAGCGTCTGTTATATTTTAGACAGAAATCTTTTATTAGGCATGAGATTTGAAGCATTTTCTCACATTGTGTTTTTTTAAATTTTTTGATGATGTCTACTGAAGTGCAAGTTTGAATTCTGATGAAGTCCAATTTATTATTTTTCTTTTGTTGCTTTTTATAAGCTAGTCCTTTCATAAACCAGGTAACACTTCTCCATTTGTTGAAAAGATTATCCTCTCACAATAACATTGCCTTTGCAATTCTAGAAAACTAATTATTGGCTGACAGTGTGGCTTTTGCTTTTTTCTTTCATCATTTTGGATATATCATTATGTTGACTTCTGCCCTCCATTGTTTCTAGTGATAAGTGAGCTAATTAACTGACTGTGGGTTACTTCTAGATGATGAGACATTTTCCTTTTTGCTGCTTTTAAGGTTTTATTTCTGCATTTGATTTGCAACAGCCTGCCTAATGTGTCTAGGTGCGGATCTCTTTGTTGTAACTACTTTGGATTTGTTAAACTTCTTGGAAGTTCAACAAACTTTTAGCCATCATTTCTTTAATATTATTTTGCTCCTTTTTTTCTCTCCTCCTCTTCTGGGTATAGACTTAAATTCATGTTCATAGGCTTAATGGTTTCTAATTGGTCTCTGAAGTTATCTTTATTTATCTATGTTACTTTTTCTCTCCATTCTCCAATTGGCTCATCTCTATTGATCTGTCATCAGGTTTCTTGGTTCTTTCTTCCACCAGCTTAAATCTACTGTCGGGTCCCTCTAGTAAACTGATCATTTTAGTCATTGTATTTTTCATCTGCGGAATTTACATTTGATTCATGCTTATACTTTCAACCTCCTTATTGATATTATCCACCTTATGTGTCATTGTCATGGTGCTTTCTTTAATTCTTTAAACATTATTTCTATTACTTCTTCGAAGATATTTATAATAGCTGTTTTGAAGTCCATTCTTCCTAGGTACAATGCCTTAACTCCCTGCCCTGAAAGAGTCTCTATTGATAGATTTTTTTATCTTCCGTATGAGTCACACTTTCCTATTTCTTTATATGTATTGTGCCAAGTTTGGCATTTTATATTATGTGCTCTAGTAACTTTGGACCCTGTTACCCCCTCCCAGGTGGTTTTGTTGCTTTTTTCTTTCTTTCTTTCCTTCCTTCCTTCCTTCCTTCCTTCCTTCCTTCCTTCCTTCCTTC